>NC_064860.1:75097825-75697825 GCF_024139225.1 Suncus etruscus | reverse complement strand
AAATTGTTCCTGGTGATTATGGCTCCTGGTGATATGGAACACTGGGAATTGAACCAAGGTTTGTCCTGAATTGGCTGCGTGCAAGACAAATACCCTACCGCTGTGCTATCCCACCAGCCCCAAGTGCCTTAAATTTAAAATAAAAACTTGTTTCAAATATACTCAGATAAAAAAATCTCAATTATAAATAACTGTGTAAATTACAGTGCCTTAACATTTAAAATAAAAAATGTTTTCATGTAAAATAATTAAATACTGATAAATAAGAATAACATACATTTTTAAAGGGACATTGTTTTCCCGTTGGGTTATATTTTGGAAGCCTAGCTTGAAGGCCCAATAGGTCTTAGTGTTACTTGCTTGCTCCAATACTCCTGTTTCAGGTTATACTTTAGTTACTTCAGTGAATTTTCCTACTTTGAGTTATTATTTTAATTGGAATTTACCGCTTTAATTTTTTTTTCAAAAATTGTTGCTGTCTTGTCATCTTTGAGATATTGATTTTGTGTGTTTAAGTGGCTTCAACTGCTTTTACTACGAAAAGGGATAGTTGGATTTATTTGGTCATGTGGTGTGAGTGACATGGTATCTGGGGTATGTGTATAAGTATTTCTGTGTGTGTGTGTGTGTGTGTGTGTGTGTGTGTGTGTGTGTGTGAGAGAGAGAGAGAGAGAGAGAGAAAGAGAGAGTGAGAGACAGAGACAGAGAGACAGAGAGAGATACTGTACTGTGCAATAAAGACCCCGAGTGTTCAAAGTGTTGTGTTCACATTTATTTATAATGACTATCATCAAACAGCCAATGTTCACTGTGACATAATTGTGTTTTTGTACACTTTGATGCGATAACTATACATCAGAACTATAAACATTTGGATAGAAGCAGTAGTACAGTGGGTAAAGTAAATACTTTACATGCAATAAAACAATTATACAATATAATACAATATAATGCAATACATGCAAATGCCTTGCATGCAGCTGGCCAGATTCAGATATTTGGCATTTATATGATCCCCCAATATCACCAGGAGTAATTCCTGAGTGCATAACCATATGTAATGGTTGAACATCACTACATATAGCTCAAAAAGGAAAACAAACAAAAAAAACTATTGTAGGGCCTGAGTAATATTGCTACTGGCAGGACACTTGCTTTGCATGCTGCCTATTTGGATTTATTACATAGCACCACACGGAGTTTCCTCAATCCTTCTAAGAAAGATCTCTGAGAAGAAATCTAGGAGTAAACCCTGAACACAACGGGGTGTGACCCCAAAACAAAATAAAAAAAATTCCTACTACAATATGTGACCTAAATTGGAACAAATGTATATTTTTAAAGAGAGCCTGAATTGAAAAAATTTGTATAAAAGAGAAATGTCTTGAATTTTATTTATACATGTGTAGATATGATGCTGAGTAATATGAATCAGAGGAAGAGGAATAGACAAATAATCACTCATTTATGGGATATAAGAAAAAGACAAGATAGTAGAAAAATATTATTCAGGGACAATATAGAGCAGAGCCAGGAGAATCAATTCATGGTAGGAAGCTTGTCGCAAATAGTCGAGCAGTGCAGTTAGGGTAGATAAGAAACCACTACAACAATGATAGTTGGAACTGATCATCCTGAACAGTAACTTGGTGTTGGATAGAGATAAAGTGATATGTGTGGTAACCTTTCATTAGCAATGGTGCAAACCATAGTGTCTAAAATAGAAAAAAGGAAGAGAGAGGAGTAAAATGTCTGCCCAGAGGCAAATAAGGGGAAGCAGGGAGGAAAACTGGGGACACTAGTGGAGGGAAGTGTTCATGGCAGAAAGTTAGTGTACATTGTAAAACTGAAACTCCATTATAAACAGCTTTGTAATTATTAGGTCACATCCTGCCTTTACCCAAAGCAAAAGCATTCACCCATCTTCCTCTTTTCTTTTCACCTATCTCTTTGATATGTAAAAGTATACCTGGATCTCACTATACCCTCTCCTGGCCATTTGAATTTGTTCTAGTGAAATAAACAGTTTTCAGTTTGGCTTGATGAACTGCAGAGAGATCATGACGTCAGGAGCCACTGACTCTATGATTCTCTCCTGACTGGCTTGGTTTATTAATTCTTTGTGGCTACCTACTTCAGACCCATCTGCCTGAGGTTGGAAATACTGCTCATGGGGTGATTTTATATGTAACCATGTTATTAAAATAAAAGAAAAAATAAATTAATGTCTATCTCAAATTGAATATGAGCAAATAAATATCTGACTTTTAATGTTTTCTAAATTGTTGCTATTTAAAAGTATAATATTTGTAAAAAATATAATATTTGTAAATATTAGTTTAGTTTTTTTTAACTTGTTGTCAAGGGAATCCATGTAGTACCATGGATCATCCTAGGCCTCCAGAATGCAAAGTATATGTTCAACCCATTGAACTACATCTCTTTGACCCTTACATTTTAAAATACAATTTAAAGACAATGCTTATTTAATTATTCCAAGTTTCCCATTTCTCTATTTTATCTTTATTGTTATATATGTCCTTTCAATGATTTTAATGAAATCATTTTGGATAAACTATAAACAAAACAATAAATTTTATTTAATAGGAACACACTGTCTCTGAATTAGTTTCTGTGCTTATAAAATAATGGATGTAATTTATATCAAAGATCTAGTCTGTTCCCTCTTAGCATAAGTTTTGAAGCTTCAAACAATCTGTTTTCATTTTGATTTAGCACATTGCATGTTTTCCCTTAAAGTTGAAGAAAGAATATAGTAAGGTGTTAAAAAATGTTTTTTTTTTCTAGTACATGCATATAAAGGATGAAATAACACAAACACATGCATCGGTGATACATTAAAATTCTATGGTTACCCAGGATATAGCATCTTTTTGTGGGCAATTGCCAGTTCAATTACTTAATCGGAACTTGGGGTCATGTTCTCATCTCTAGAACTCAAATTACTTGTTATGTAAAATTGAAATATTAACATATATAAGAAGTAAAGAGAATAAAAATATAACATAAACGTCTAGAAAAAATAGTATATCAGTAGGGCACTTACATTGCACATAATTCCTTTACGTTAACCAATGCAAGCACTGGTCTTCCAAGCACTGCCAGAAGTGATACATGAGTGGATATTCAGGAGCAATTCCTAAGTACAACAGGGTAACATCTGAAGCAAAACAAAAAGAATATGACATATATTTTTCAATGAGCCAACTATACCATGCTGACACAATTTAAACTATCCGATGTAGTTGGAAACAGATTTAGAAATCCATATCCTATTATTTAATGTATATTAAACTCTATAAGCATAAGTATTTCTTTTTATGTATAAGTAATATCTTTAGTCCAAAGATAATCAGTATATATAACATGGTATTATGTATGCTTTATGAACTCATTATGAAAATAGAACACTTAAAATTTTTCACCTTTTACATCAAGTCTCTACTTCAGAAATAGCAATCTATGAGACATTACTATAACTTCAGCAAGTTTATGTTATCCACTTACAAGAAAATTAATTTTCATAGACACGTTTTAATACTTTGAAAAATAAACACTGTGTATTTTGGGGTGGGGGTTGGGTCACACTCGGCAATGCTCAGGGGTTACTCCTGGCTCCATGCACAGAAATCGCTCCTGGCAGGCACAGAGGACCATATGGGATGCTGGGATTTGAACCAATGACCTTCTGCATGAAAGGCAAACGACTTACCTCCATGCTATCTCTGCAGCCCCAACACTGTTATTTTTTAACGAAGCTTTAACTAGCATGGCATAATAGCTAGATTTTACCATCATCACCTTTTGTAAAATCTTTATTTTATGTTTATATTTTTACATGCAGTTTTTAAACCATTTTAAAAAAGTTTTAAATCATTAATATTTGGATCTTATTAATATTGTATACTAAATGTGTTGAATTTCATAGATGATTTTAAAATCCTTATCAAATGAATGTGCAATATACAAATGAATGTTTTCGATAACTAATGTTGCATTTGACAGCTTATACAAATCAAAATTTTTAGAGTTTATGGTATGATTAGAATAATGTACTAGATAATTTGAAAACTTTAATAGAATAATTTAAATTTTTTTGTATTTTTTGGGCCACACCCAGTGATGCTCAGGATTTACTGCTGTTATGTGCTCAGAAATTACTCCTGGCTTGGGGGACCATATATGATGCCTGAGTATCAAACAGCAGTCCATCCTAGGTTAGCCGCTTGCTTGGCAAACACCCTATCAATGCACCATTGCTCCGGCCCCTAATAAAATAATTTTTAGCTATTAGTCTATGTCCTTTATTTTTCTTGTAATGCCTTTTATACTTGGTATTTCTTTTTGCTATTGTGTACTTAATTACTAGAAAGGTCAAGTTATTTGCCAAACAAGCAACAGTAGTGGTTGTATGTGTCAAGGAAGTTTTATGAAAGAATGAAGAGATCAAGTGAAACAAATAAGCAGCAAAAGGCAGCTGATATATGGCCTTGAACAATATCCTCAATATCTTGTATTGCAAACAGTCATAAACAGAGAACAGCTCTTTCTAAATAAATGATACCAATTAAACATTGTTTCATGATGCAAATATGGTCTCTTGAATCTCAAGTTCCCCCAAACTCCTCTCTCCTTTATTATGATTACTTGAGATTGCAGACCTACTCATCAATGTTGCTCATAGATTTTAGTGGTGGTGCTGCCCACATGTCTTTTCTTTAGTTGCAATGCACTTGCACACCAAATTTTCTATTTGTTGCACACTTTGTTGCAGAGGTGAAAGGTGATTTCCACAAGGTCATCCTTTATGCACAATAGAACTCAAAGTCTCACACTTGTGAAGCAAATCTTTGACTTACTGCTCTATCATCAAGTTGCTGAATTCATTTGGAAAAAATCTAGAGAATACAGACATTCAGGTCTAAAAGTATAGACAATTTAATTATTCTTTTTTTTGCAATAATTTTATTGTGATCAATGTGTATTACAAGTCTTTCACAGTTATATTTAAGGTACATAGTGCCAGTGAATTAGGGCCATTTCTACCACCAGTGTTGTCTTCCCTCTACCCCTGTTCTGAGTATACATCCCAGTCCTCCCCATTTTGCCCCTTGGACTGCTAGTGTAACAGGTCCCCTTGTTCATAGCTTGTTGTAGATTGGGTATCTTGATTCTGTTTTCTTTGACTTTTAGTTTCGTGTTTAGGTCTGATCATTTTTATTTTCACTCAATGTTCATACAACTGTTTGCTCCTGGTACCTTTCATTTTTCTTTTATTCTCAATTTATGATGCAGAACAAGATGCAAGTTCTGTGGTTCTGTTGAGGAAAAAAGCTACTAGAAGACTGACTAGATACTATAAATATCAATTTAAAAGAAGAAAAAAAAAACCAGCAACACAAAACCACAAGACCATGTCAGCTCCAACTCCCTGGGAAAGAGTCTGAAGAGTTCTCAGTAAACTCTGAATTGAGCTGCTGTATGACCCAACAGTTTTAAATTTGGCTATCTATTCCCAAGACAGAAAAACATTCCTTCCTAAAGACCTTCTTATAACACTATTCACTGAAGCCCATTCACAAAAACAAGTGTGAAAGATCCCTCAGTTCTAGACCTAGGTTCACATGTGAGGCCAAAGAGATTTATAGGAATGTGGATGTGAACACAGATATGGTCCACATGGGGAATTCTGTCAAAATGCAGGGACTGACTCCTCAGGTTTATAAGGAAGAGACAACAGAGTCCAGAGGACTTAGGTGTTCACTGAGTTTCTGAGAGAACAAGGCAGGAGACCAGGGAACTAGAAGAACAGGCTGTAAACAGGAGGGAATATAGGATTGAGGGACCTCAGGCATCTCTGGAGGGCTGAGAGACCACCTATGCCCCTGTGTGGGGGCCAGGTCTATGCCATGACTATGACGTCTCCTCCCCACCCTGTGACCATTTGTGAGGTCAGTGGCAACTGATTATGCCACTGAGTGTATATATATATATATATATATACTGAAGTGCCTGCTGCACTTCAGAAGAAAATGTTATGTTGAGGACAAGCCTCTGAAATTGTGCCCCTGAATTGGTCACATTCCCTGAGAGTGTGGATGATGCATCCTTTCCTGTAAGGGAGCTGTGTTCTTTTTGGCTCCCAGGGCAGTTGTGGGACTCCTGAGATGGTCTGACAGACCTTGGCCCCAAAGCAGGTGCCTCTGTGAGTCTTGGGTCATTCTGTTGCATGGGAAGATCCTGGGAGCTCAGACTGACCTAGTCGGGGTCCCAGCAGACTGACCAGAAGCTCTGGTGCTGCCTCTAGCCCCTTACAAGTACCCTCTTCCCTGTCACAGGAGGCTTCAGAGTCTGAGGGAGAAGAGAGGAGGATAAGGCACAGATTATCCACATGAGGTGATTATTTTCTTGCTTCCTCACATCAACCCTAGGTCTGGGGGCTGCTGTCCTGGACAAAAAGTTTACTACAGTATATCTTGACCAGAGTTATGCCCATGAGTCAGAGAAGCCTAAAGTTTCTGTAGGGGCCCATCATGCAGAACTAAACATATGTACATATATATATGTATATATATATGTATATATATGTTTATATATATTTGTTGGCACTAGCCTCACATTCATTTATTCTGGAGGTAGTTCAGCCCAATAGAAAATCATAGTGCCATCTGCATTTCAAAGTAAAATTCTTCATGTACTATACTACCCAGTTACAAGTCCCTAATTATTTTCAGTTTCAGGACTTGAATCTCGCTCCATTTTTATATGTCAAGATCTCTTCTCCATTCCTTTTCTATTAAGGCAATATAGTCAGCCAACAATCAGTCTATATAACAAACAAACAAAACTTTAATACAAATGGGCCCTACAATCTGCTTCCTATTGCTCAGAATACTAGCTCTCTGCTCTGTTTTGCAATGCTTTCCTACAAGGGACTAATCATATCTAAAATCTCACAATGGATTCCACAGAAAATATTGTAAGTTCTGTCCAATCACACAAGCACTAAAGTTGAATACTGTATGTCTTGAAGTTGATCTATTAAAGTATATTTTCTCAGAACTCTCTTTGCCTTTGGATTTGTACAGGTGTCTCTCCCAAAGATGGGAAAGTTCTCTGCTATTATTTCCCTCACTACTTGTTCTTCCCCAGTTCCTTTTTCCTCCCCATCTGGTATTCCTACAAGTTGTAGATTATTTCTTTGTCTTTGTTCATTACGTACCTTAAATTTTATGTTTTGTCTCTTTTTTTCTTTATTGATTTTCTTGTTGTTGCTGGCTTACATTTTTGTCTTCCAATTCATCCTTGCAATTTTCCAAGTGTGTGATTCTACTACTGTAATTGTTAGCATATTTTTAGTTCCATTATTTCCATTTTTATGGACTCTCTCATTGATAGTGTTCTTGAATTGGATGAATTGTTGGTCTATATGTCGGTTAGTTTTTAATTATTTGAATTACATTGCTAAGACATTAAATGCTGATTTTAGGTTCTCATCTATGAAGTTTTTGCATTTTGGAGGTCTTGGGAATCTGCTAAGATTTCTCTCTAAATCCCCAGCTGCTGGTGTTTTATTAGTTCTTCCATTGTTCTTTGCATAAAGTGTTTTGGGGCACCAGAGTTTCAGTGTTTTTTTTTAAAGTGGTCTGTTTGATTGTGTAGGGGTGATTGGAGGTAGGTCTGTTTTAGTGTTTATTTATTATATATGTACATGAGTAGTATTATATATGTACATGAGTTACCCAGTTATGGTAGGGATGTTGCAGTTCAGTTTGTTGGGTTTTCCTGTTGGTTTTGGAACTATATATTTTCTTTTTTTATTTGTTTTGTTTGTTTGTTTGTTTTGTTGGTCACACCCTGCAGTGCTCAGGTGTTACTCCTGGCTCTATGCTCAGAAACCGCTCCTGGCAGGCTCGGAGGACCATATGGAATGTGGATTTGAACCACCGTCCTTTTGCATGGAAGGGAAATGCCCTACCTTCATGGTATCTCTCCGGCCCTGGGACTATATATTTTCTAAGGGAGACAAAAGTTAGTTCTGGTCTGCCTAGGACTATCTGGTATAGCCTGCAGTTTGTGGGGTTTGCGGGGCTATGGGGCTATTCCCAGAGTGCATGTATGTAGATTCCTCTAAGCTCTCCTGATCAGTTAGCAGGGCTTGCGATTGAACTAGGCTACTTGGGGGACTGGTCATTCAATCTTGGTGTAGATTTCAGAAGCTATCTCCCTCCCCTCCGCCCCCTCCCCCCCCCCCCCCCGGTTCTCAATCAGACTGAAAAAAGATAGAGTCGTCAAAATTGTGAGCAGTGCTTATAAGGGAGTCGTGCCCAGCTCACTTTTGCAGAGGGGAAAGGGCTTGTGACCAGCCACTGCTGCTGGGGAGGGGAGAGGGCCAATTCAATTATCTTAATAAAAGAAAGTCATATTTCCAATAATGAAGATATTTGAGATGTTTGTATTCCATTGGCTGGGAGTTGGCCACATTAGTGTGTGTTTTAGAAAAATAGCTGTAGGGAGAAATATATAATATATTTTGTAGGGACAAATGTCTTTCTAATTTTTAAATCTGCCTTATTAAAATTAGAATTAACACTGGATTTCTTTGAATAGAAGCACTCAGGACATGATGAAAATTCAAAAGTATTTGAGTCCCTCAAAGGATTTCATGCGTATCAAGGATATGGAAACAATCCAACAAAGGAACAACTTTATGATTCCAGATGACAATGTATATTGTCTTATATGCTTGAGCAGAATTGGGCATGTTTTGATAGATGGATTTTAGCATTTCGATTTGATAGATGGATTTTAAATCAGTGTTAAATAGTGTTCAATGCTTAACACAATTACAGCAGGAAATAAAACAGATCTGGGGGAGCAGAAGTATATTGAAGGCAATCTGAGAGAGGAGTTCTTTTTTCAAAGTTCAGATAAACTATAAACATCATTTTCTCAGCTTCTCTGTATTTTTTTGACAGATATAGTCATCAGAATATTTAGTAGAGACTAAAAGCAGGAGTTTTCTCAAAGTTCCAAAGGATTCTGTGTCAAAGTAGTAGAACTAGAAATTGTAAAATTAAGGTATAACTCTCTCTACCTAAATTTAAATTTGTCACACAGAGGTAACTTTATCGTTTGTCCCTTTCAAATTCCAAGATTCTTGACTTTTCATGTATATGCTTATTGCATATGGTCATTAATAAAATTAAAGTTCTTATTGATAATAAATTAAAAGATACAAGCTTTAAGATTAAGATAAACAAATATCAATAATAGTAAAAGTTATCTGCAAAAATTAAAATGAAATCCAGAAACTTTAACATGAGATTTGAGCAAAGTTTGTGAAATGAACAAGAGGGGCATTTTATAGAAAAAGATACGCTATATTTTAAATTCCTCTAAATTAAAACTTTTAAAAAAGACATAAATAGAACTATGAAACAAACAAAACTAGACTGCAGAAGAAAGATGGAATAAAACATAGACTTAATTAGCTATATATATGGGAAAAAAAGCAAATTATTGAAGAGACCAAATATGGTATATAAAAATACAAAGATTCTCATCCGTTTCTAAGGAACTCATAGGAACTCATAAAAACTATGCTTTTTTTTGTGGTTTTTGGGTCACACCCAGCACCACTCAGGGGTTATTCCTGGCTCCAGGCTCAGAAATTGCTCCTGGCAGGCAAGGGGGACCATATGAGACGCCGGGATTCAAACCGATGGCCTCCTGCATGAAAGGCAAACACCTTACCTCCATGCTATCTCTCCGGCTCCAAAACTAAACATTTTTATGGTCAAACGAGTGACTTTTAATTATCTCTAGCTACAGAATATTTAACGTTTAGAGAAACCATTCGAATGCTAACATTTTGTATGTTATTAAGGGGTTATTAAAGTGGAGTGGGTAAACTGTTTACCAAGACATTATCTACTTGATTCCAACTTCTGGAAAAATATTTAGACAAAGAATGAGGCAAAGAGAATACCTGATGCTTCATATACATGCATCAGTACCTTTCTTGTGAGACTTCATAGTCTTTATTTTCAAAGATAAACTCATTGGTTGGGGCCTCAGCGGTGGCACAAGTTGTAACCTAGAAGGAACTTCGGTTCGATTCCCTGGTGTTTTATTTGGTTCCCCAAGCCAGGAGCGATTTCGGGCTTGTGACCAGGGGAAATTCCTGCGTGTCACCGGGTGTGGCCCAAAAACCAAAAATAAATAAATATAAATAAATAAATAAATAAATAAATAAAAGATGAACTCATGGCATGTCTAGTGGTAAAATCTGCCAAAGAGTTAGAAATCTCTTATATTTTGTACTAAACTAAACTTCCTAAACCCTGTCAATATTTACAACTATTTTATTGAAATATATTTCAGTTATTTGTTTCTGGGATTTGACTTTTGATATGCATTAACATATAAAATGATGTGTTTATTTTATGAATAAACTTAATAACTAGAAAATAGATTCAGGTTTTAAGTTCAAAATAATTGACCTTTGTTACCAAACATCTGGCAATATCTTAAAGCAATGCTTATTTATTTACAAATAATGTAAGTGGATCATTCTCTGTGAGTTTCTATGATTAATAAATCCTGACAAATATGATTTAATAGATGTATACATCTAATACCGTGAGTAAATATTAATTAAAGTTTACATAAATATGCTTTTGTTTTGTTTTTGCACCACTTCTAGTGGTGCTCAAGATTTACTCCTGGCTCGGCACTCAAATGAGTTACTCCTGGCAGTGCTTGGAAGAGCATATTGGATGCAACATAGCATATAAGAGATCTAACGTGGGTCAGCCAATTGCAATTCAAATATCCAACCAATTGTACTATCAATTGAGCCCACTATGCTTTATAAATGTATATTATGTGATATTATATGTTATATGTATATGTAAAATGTACAAATATTAATTCACATAAATTTATTTAAATAGTGCTGTAATAAATCACAAAATATTTTACTAAAACAATATCAAATATCAGTTGAGGCGAACTATTAAAGAAAAATTTTACTTTTGAGTCTATTACATAAAACAATGTAAAATCTGTGTTTTAAGTTTTTTAATTTTATGGACTACCTTATTTTATTTTTAGATCTTTCAGATATCTTAATGTTACACTATCCTTTTATTTATCATAAATATTACACAATTACTTAAGAAGTCTTGCCAAGGGGCAGGACACATAGCACAACGGGATAGGGCATTTACTTTGCACATTGCCAACTTGGGTTAGATCCCTGGCATCCCATATGGTCCCGAGAGCATGCCAGGAGTGATATCTCAGTGCAGAGCCATGGGTAACCCCTGAGCACCAGTAGAGGTGGCCCCAAAACAAAAACAATAATAAAACAAAACAATGAAAAGAAGTCATGCCAAATAGATAATTTTATAAAAGGCAAACATTTTCAAATATCATTAAATATTCTGAGTACAACTTTTGGTAGAGACATTTAAATACTTTATTTACTTTTCTTCTTTATATATTTGGGAAAGTTTAGGAATGAGGCCTCACAAGTTATTGTGATTTATTGCTGCTCCATTTGACATTTTTATATTTCTGGTTAAATTACATTTATATTTATTTTTACATTAATTGACTCCTGATCAACTTTATTATTTTTTGGAGTTGTTCATAAATTCTTAATTAGAATTTGAATATAATTAATATCAACATATCATATTAATATTTATATAACATGAATCTATAAACCTTACTCATTTGTACTATTTCTAGTTCTTTAAGTAATAAAAAATTCAGAACCAAAATATAAAATGTTAGAATATCTTTCTCCTTTATAGCAGAAATTTCAAATATAACTTTTCTCTGATTATTATTTTATTGTACAGTTATACAGTATTGCTGACAATATTTATATTTATTTCCAACTTACAGATCAATAATTTCTGTTGGTAGCTTGATATCAATAAAGAAAACACACAAAAATATTAGTTTATTCCTTAATCTGAAAGCTAGTTATTAAGTACTTAACAATACATCTCTATTTTTTAGTCTATTTCAGCATACTTTCATGTTAATAAAACTTAAAATAATAAAATTTCATGTTAAGATATTTTTGTGGGTGCTACACTCAGTGACGCTCAGGGGTTACTCCTGGCTATGTGCTCAGAAATCGCTTCTGACTTGTGGGACCATATGGGATCCTGAGGGATCGAACCTTGGTCCATCATAGGCTAGTGCAGGCAAGGCAAATGCCTTACTGCTTCACGTCACCGCTCTGACCCACATGTTAAAACTTTTTATAGAAGTAATAAAGATTTGGGAGAACTGGAATATTCTGGCTCTGTGCTCAAAAATCGCTCCTGGCAGGCTTGAGGGAGAATAACCACTATGTGTTATCGCTCAGGCCTCCCTAATTGGCTTTTTATTAAGTCCTACTTCTTTTTTTTTTTTCAGCCACACCCGTTGACGCTCAGGGGTCACTTCTGGCTATGGAATCAAAAGTCACTCCTGGCTTGGGGGACCATATGGAACGCCTAGGATTGAACCTAGGTCCATCCTGGAATAGCCTGGTGCAAGGCAAATGCCCTACCGCTTCGCTATTGCTCTGGCCCCCCTAGTAAGTCCTACTTCTTAACTGTAACAAGACTTTACACATTATAGAGGAAGTAGAGAAAAGACAAAAATAAATTTATTCATCCAAATGACTAAAGATAGCAGCATCACCTTTTATGAAATGTGCAATTTAGGGTACTAAAAATATGATACAAAGGATGCAAGTAAGGATTAGCAACCTTCTATTCACTAATGCAATATAAAAATTATAAATTATTTCTCTTTGTTTGGTCTGAAAGCTACTCAAAAATTTTTGAAAGGTTCCAGAATTATTGTTGAAAGTTTATAGTTGACTTCCAAACTACAAGATAAATGTCTGCAGACTGAAACTGTTAGCTACAAATATTTCAGGAAAGATTTCACGTGATATTTAAATTTTTAGTGTGTAATTTATTTTCACCTGGCATGAGTGCACAATCTCCATTAGAGAGGCTTTTTATGCCATCAAGATTAAAGGTTAATGTTTGTAAACATAAATGGCACTCCGCTATTCATTACCTTATAATCAATGTGTGGGTGGGGAAAAGGAAGAATGAAGAATTTTAAATCGTGTAAGACATAATTGTCCCTAGAGGAGGGTTATGAATGATGAGGAAGGTGTGTGGATGGAAAGTTGAGCAAGGATGCTAACACAAAGACAAATACAACCGAATAAATGTTATTATGGAAAAATAGCAATTAAGATTCTCTTAATTAGCCTGTCATTTTGTATTTATCATCATAATGTTTGTTTTACAATGCTTTATTAAATCTGGCTTTATGACAAACAGTCTGCTGGTGAAGCTTCCTGCTGTGCAACATATGGCATTAAACTTAATGAATATTAATACTGCGAAGTATAAATGGTCTTCGGGGATAGTGGTGAAGTCTGGGAAATTCCAGCATGTGGCATTACAATTTTGAAAGCTTTACTTAGATATTTCTCAACATTCTTTTTCTTTCTTCATGTGCTGTTATTTTACGTACATAGAAAACCTCAAATGTATACTCAAAATGTAAAAATATTTACTTTCGGTATTAATATGACTGCTCTTCTAAATAGTCTTGCTCTGTTGTTTCTTCCCACTGACTGGCTGCTCAGATAGCTTTGCATCATTTTCTTGATTGTTATCCTGATGAATCTTAACTAAATAAATAATTTGTATTTAGATGATATGTTTTACTCCTTTAACTATTGCCCTATGACTTGTTTTACTCCTGTAACAAGTGTCACCACCATCTATTCTAATGTTTCCAAACATATATCAATTTTTAAAACAGTTTTTTATCATATATACTCTACCATATCTTGTTTAGTTTTATTTGCTGTTGTTCTGTTTTTTTTATTTTTGCTTTGTTTTGTTTTGGGGCCACACCCAGCAGCACCTGGGGGTTACTCCCAGCTCCTAGCAGGCTCAGGGGACCATATGGAATGCTGGGTCCATCGTGGGTTGGCAGCATGCAAGTCAAATGCACTACTGCTATACTATCACTCCTGCCCTGTTTTGTTGTTGTTGCTTCGTTTAGGGTCAATCCTGGCAATGCTAACATGTTGTTCCTGGCTCTGTACTCAGGAATCATTACTAATTGGTTCAGGGGACAATATGGGATGCTGAGGATCAAACCTAGGCTGTCTACATACAAAAATAAATACAGTATCTTTGACAGCCTGGTATACTTCATTATTTGCTATTCTTATTTTACATGTGGTGCATTAAATACAATTTTCAAATTAATTGATTTAAGGAACCAAATTCAAATAACTTATAGTAATAAGAATATTAAGCTCTGCACTATTTTTCAAAGTATGCTTGGACTTAAAGTTACTTAATTATAAACTCATATAACCTAAAGTGGAGAAAAACAAGTTCAAATAAAATTGTTGCAACTCTCCCAAACAATATACAAACATTTGTTCAGAAAACTAGAAACAAATCATACACCATTACCTATTTCAGTAATTTATATTGATACTATCAAATAATCAATCATAAAATTTTATGTTTGTTTCTGCTTTATGTCTACAAATATTTAAGTTGTCATAAGTTAAAATAAATTATTGCATATGGGACTGCATGTGTCACTGTATGAATATATATTCTTGAATATTATTACATTAAAATGTACTTTACTATATGCCATTGAACTTTGTAAACAGCATCAACAAATCAATTTAGGAATAGTGAGGGTATATTAAACAATTGCAAGTAACCCGTTGTTCTTAACTCCAAGGTAATTACAGTAAATTCAACATTCAGAAATATGCAAACTAATTAACATTAGATACATTGTAGGTGTGGAGAAGAAAAAGAAATGTTGCATAAATTTATTTCAGAAACAAGAACTAGTAGTCAACTCTAAACTAAAAGAAATTATATAAATAGATTTTATCTAATGATGAATAATGGTGCTTTTACTATGTTGTTCATTTTCTGTTTATGCAGTATTTTATAAGACTAATTTAATTTTAATAATCATATAAAGTAAAATTTTAAAAGCATTTTAAAGTGCAGATGCATTTATTTATGATACAATTATTATAATATTGCCTAATGTCTAGGCCACTGAACTAAGCTTTGAGGAAGTTTCTTTTATAAAGCATTATGAAAATTCACAATGTCTCTATTTCATTCAACCAGATTAAGGTTAATTGTTTCAGATTGGATCTTTGGAAATATCTGTTTTTGTCACAACTACTAATAAATGATTGAATGAATGTGGAGTAGAGTGTAGCTCATATAGTAGTAGGGAGTATAAAAGGGCAGGGAAACTCAAGATCATATAACAAAGGGAAAGATTCATTCTGAAATGAATACATAAGAAAGCACATCTATTAAATTTTATAAATAAAGTAAGTCTCCCTTAACAAATGACGTTCTAAACTATCTTTGGTAGTATAAAACTACCTAGATTAAAGTAAATACAATATTGAGTAGCCCTTTCTATAACAAATTGTGCCCAAATGGTTGCTGTTTATTTTTAAAATATCTAGTTATCTATTAAACAATTAAGTTTATGCTAAATATATAGCATGAATTTTAGATTGTTAATTTAGTCATTTTCATTAATTATACATTTTTTCTTAATAAATACAAAATAAATATATAAGGAATAATTCAATAAGGTATATTTGTATCTGTTTCTATATACACACATAATACAAAGAGAACTCTGGATATTTAAGTTATAGATAATTCTTCCAAAAAATTTATGCATAAAATATAGTAACATGAGGCATCAATAACTAAAGTATGTCAGAAATCATTCCTGGCAGGCTCTGAAAACTATGGGATGCTGGGATTCGAACCACTGACCTGCATGCAAGGCAAACACATAACCTCCATGCTATGTCTCTGGCCCCTAAAATTAATATTTTTAATTTTGTAACGTTCCTGGTTTACTTTATTTTTCTCTGCAAAGTGAAAATGTGATGAAAGTAGAAATTAATTTTTTGCAATGTATTTTTTAATAAGGAATATTTTATTAATTGTGTATGCAGCCATTAGAACTTAGTAAATTGGGGCTAGCAAAAGTAATACCAAAGAAGCTAAATTGTTCTATATTCTTTCTTTTCTGATGGGGGTACATAGTGGATATTTTTTTCCTAAAATAAAGATGAACCTAATATTTTTTTTTTATTTTGGGCGGGGTCACACCTGGCAGACCTCAGAGGTTACTCCTGGCTCTGAGCTCAGAAATCAATCCTGGCAGGCTCAGGAGAATATGGGATGCTAAGATTTGAACCACCCTCATCCTGGTGAATGCAAGGCAAACACCCTACCACTATGCTTTTGCTCCAGCCCAGAACCTAGTATTTCTGAACATTACATTTATGTTTCCTTAAAATGTTTCATATTTCTCAAATTGCATTTTCAGTGAGAAATTCTAAAATACAAATAAAATCATATGAAGACATTTATTTTTTTAATTCTGTAGAAAGCTTGTTAGAAAGATGTTGGAGTGTAATTAGGAAAGAAAAGGAAACACTGTGACAATGTTAGTTGAAATTGATCTTCTGGACAAGAATTGGGTGCTGAAAGGAGATAAAGTGATAAGCATGATATCCTTACTAACAATATTACAGACCACAGTGTTTAAAAGGGGGGGAGATTGGAGAATGAAAGTGAGAGTGAAAAGGAGAGAAAGAGAGAGGTGGTAGTATTTCTTATGTGCTTTTTAGCCATTCGTACTTCTTTTATCTGTTTCTGTTCATCTCTTCTTTCTATTTTTGGGCGGGGGGGGGGGTCAAACCTGGCAGCTCTCAGGGGTTACTCCTGTCTCTGCTCAGAAATTGCTCCTGGGAAGCTCAGGGGACCATATAGGATGCTGGGATTTGAACCGCCATCCTTCTGCATGTAAGACAAGTGCCTTAACTCCTTGCTATCTCTTTGGCCCCTCTTCTCCATATTTTTAAATGGGACTAGATACTGGACTTACCAGTCTCATATATCTTAGAAATTAACCCCTTATAAGGTGGGGTTTACATCATATATCTTGATAATTTATCAAAAATTAATATATAATATGTATGATGGTCAATCTCAGAATATTCAAGTATAATCCATTGATCTGAGAGTCTATCTTTATTTTTAATGAAAGTTGCTTTATTTACTTTTGAAATTCAAAGATTCAGTTTATTAGGTTTCACTCTGTGTTTCTTGCAAATAGTTTATCTACGTTGTTTACTTTTCAAATAACTGACACTTTAATTGATTTTTGGAATTTGAATTTATTAATTTCCACTCTAAGTTTTATTGTTTCCCTTTTCCTGCTTTTGGCTCATTTTGTTGGTTACTTTCCAATTTCTTAAACTGTGCAGTTATTTATGTAGGTTTTTTCTTCTTTTCTGAAGAATATTTGCAAAGCTATAAATTTCCTATTAAGATTGATTTTGCTGTAACTCACAAATTCTGATAATTCGTGTCATCATTTGTATTTGTTTCCAGAAATCTTTTTATTTCCTCTTTGATTTCCTCTCTGACCCTTGCTTGTTTAGTTCAGCTTAGTAACAATGATCAATTTAATTTCTCATAAATGCCTCAGCCCTGGTGAAAAATAAAGAAAAAATGAACTAAAATGTCAATAAACCAACATTTCTAAAGTTGCCCTTGAAAATGACCCAAGTTTGCAATGGTACAAAACAGTAAAAAATTGTATTGAGAGACTAAGAAATACTATAATGGAGCATGACTCTACCTTGCATGTGGCTGATCTTAGTTTAATCTTTGATGTCCCATAAAGTTCTGCCAACTAACTAGAAATGATTCCTCAAATTGAGCATATATAATAAGGCATTCATATAGCTGGGTTTCCCCAAATGTGAAGCAAAATAAACAAATGGAATAAGGAAGGACAAAAGTAGAGAATTAAAAGGAAACTCTTGCCCTCATGGTTGAAAGTACTTCTACAGCCCTTTTGATATTACAGATAATGCAACTCATTTATAACCATAAAAAGCCTCCAAGGACCTTTTAAATAAACTAGAAAAATCATTTATTCTTTGTTACACCACTTCCATTGACCCTTGTTAGAATTGGTCTTTTAATAAAATAATTAGTTAATTCTGGTTTTTGACTTACAACCTGTAGTACCCAATGATTATTTTGAGTACCCAATGGTACTCAGGAATCAATTGGGGCTGGTTTGGTGGACTGTGTGTGATACAGGAAATCAACCCTGAGTCAGCCATGAGCAAGGAAAGAGTCCTACATGCTCTAGTATTATTTCTGAAACCCTTGAATGCGTCTTTTAGAATGGCTTTTATAAACTCATGATAAAATTCAACCTACCTAGACAGAATTTTTAAAAGTGAGTAACATATACAAGCTCATATATACATACTAGTGTTTGATTAATGGTATTCACAATAATTAGAATCACCTTGAAAGAGAGAGCTTCAAATATGGACTTTCAGTATATTTTTATTGGCACATTTAAGGATTTAAAAATAAAATAAGGTTAGAATTTCATGATGTTTATCATTGGAAACAAAAAGAATAAACTAAGCAGATTGGTAGACTGTGAGTTTAATCTGACCCCTGTGAGGAAGGTGTAGGAAAGGAAATATACACAGTCCTTACAAAAACTGTTTCAATATGTTTTTGCCAAAAGATGGAAGTATAGAACTAGTACCAGATCTATGGTAGGATGGGATAAGTGGAACATAGAGGTCAAATTTCTCATTTTATTTTTAGAAAACAGAATGGAAAATATTTTCTATGATTACTGAACTCTATGCAGAAAAATCTGGGGAGAGCTGTATAGAAGTGATGAAATCAAATAATATCCAGGTTAGGGTTAGAGGTAAAGGATGAAGGGAACATTTGGGGCAGCCTTCGAGCATATCAGTGATGTGCTGTTGACAGAGGGTGTTATTCAAAGGGCACACATGAAAGGTTTGGAGTTACAAGATTAGAGGAGATTAATGGACATACAGAATAGTATGAGACTGTGAGTTCAAGTGATGACAGATGACAGAGATGTGTTGAGCCTTCCCAAATGACTAAGAAGAATCAGAAAGTGAGGAATGACAGGATTAACCCTAGTAATTTTTTGAGAGGAGGTGGGTAAGCAGTTTGAATTGGAAAAAAATAAAATGTCACATATTTTCATTCACAGTAGCTCCTAGATTTTGAAGGCAAGGGGGTGATTGAAACTTCCTTAGAGATTTTCCTCTGATGACCTAAAGGTTCTCTTAGTTAAAGCCGCTTTTCTGCTAGGCATTCCTATCATAAACCAACACATCATAACTATATGATGTGTTGGGTTATGGAAGCGAAACTAGAGTTTTTGTGCAGCAGCATGGAGAAGTGGCTTTTGGAAAGCAAGAGAAAGGCGTGGAAATTTAATCAATTAAATGTATGGAGAAATGCCTGAAACAATGATTAACAGATATTTGATAATTTTGTATTAAGGCAGCAATAAAGTAATAGAGAAATAAAGTGATTTTTTCAAAACAATGATGTTACAATATTTGGTATTCAATGTTATAGAATTCCTATTGTTTTGAAAAAATTGATCTATTGTAAAAAAAATTAGTGCTATTTTTTAACCTAATGCAAATAAAACCTTAAATTCTATAAAACCCAAGAAGGAAAATTGTTTTTCATCAACGTTTTCAATATTCACTTTCATTCCTTACCTTAATTCCTTGCATTATGCAAAGTGTAATTTTCATTTAAAATATAAATTAGTTTTCTTTGCTTCAGGAATTCTATTTCTGTTGAAATAATTACAACACTATTAAGCAATTGGAACATAATTATAAAATAGTGTAATCTCCCTGTTATTCACTTATTAGAAATCAATGCATGTAGAAGTTGAAAATGTTTGCTGCAAGAAAAATCAAATTTAATTGTTTAAAAAATGCTTATATTTTTACAGTGAAAACATTTCCATTGAATATATACATTTTATAAATTCATTTTAGTGTTTTCAAAATAAAATTATTTATTATAAAATGCATGGTACATTCTAGTTGTTCTATTTGTCTTTTAATATTTCTACCACATACATACAAAATATTGTTCCTGAAGTATATTAAAAGCAAATATGCCAAATAAAAACTTACTCAGTTTATAAAGAATAATGCTTCCTTTAAGATTTATTGTTATTGTAATATTTGTATTACATTAAAGATAAAATGCATTAAAAGGAAATGCTAATTTTAGATCTGTTTTGAATACTATTTTACTCTACTCTTAAATCATATAGTGACTTCATTGACAAAATCTAGGTTTTGTTTTTTGTTTTAAGCCACTATCAGCAATGAAAGAAGATCTTTTTTAGTGCCAGGAATCAAGCTGAATGTCTAGCACATAGAAGGTAGACATGTGGTCTACTTCTTGAATTATATTCCTATCTCTTTCAAAAAATAGTATATGAAGTCCATAGTCACTCCTGTCCCACAAAAATTGTTTATTTACTACTCTATTCAAATAATAGTAACTGAAAAATATATTAGAGAATTATTGAAGTAATCATTTATAAAATCTTAACAGAAAATGAAATATATATATGATCACGTATAGAAATTCATAAGATTGAAAGTCATTATTTATCAATGTATTCAGAAAGATATAATAGGAACTGGACCTTATTTGTTGAGTTCACTAAAGATGATGAAAAATAAATCAATAATAAAAATATTATCTTGATCTTAATCTCAGTTTCTTCATCTCAGTTTCTTCAGTGGCTTCATGTTACCAGAGATAACTTTAGATCTCAAAAAATACATACATTTAAAAATGCAATTAGGGACAAACTTTCAAGTAAAATCTATAGGAAAAAAAAGGAGTAAATAATGGGCATAGCATATGCAACCTGCAAGTCAGAGGCTTCATAGTCACAACTCTGAGAAGGAATTCCAAAAAACATATTGTATAGGATTTTATTGCCTTTGCTAATTCAAGGTCCCAATATTGTCTATTTAAAGGAATTAGAAACTGTAACTTTTTCTTAGAACACACAAAATTACTTGACTGATTAAAAGTTGCTTGTACTTTCTCTTATCTAAATAAGTAATTCAAAGAAAGGAAAGCTTCAATCTATCATGTCTTCTTTCTATAAACCTTTCTGTATAGGAATGAAGTTTTCTTGGAAGTTCATCAAAGGCAGACAGTAAGTATTATTATGACTTTAAATAGCACACAAAATTTTAAGATGGAGACATCTTGAAAGTAACAGAATAACAATAAAAGCAATTGAAAATGTAAGATCTTCCAAAAATCAACTAAATTACAGACAAATTGGAGAATAAATTAACTATTATTTAAATGATAAGCATACAAGCTATCATCTTTTCATATCATATAATAAAATCTGTTTAAAAAGTGACCTTCACTAAATTGATTATTTTCAGAAACAATACACAAATATTCTAAAGGTATTTCTAAGAAACATATGATTATGAATATTGTTTTACTGTCATGATGAGAAATTTGTGTTTCAAACACCTTCATAGGCTTATTCCCCTCCTTGTAAACAGACAGAAAAAGAATATCTGATCAGAAGATCTGATTTAGATCAATATCAGAATCTTATTTGCCTCTTTAGAGATTCGTCCATCAGTGTCAAATGTTGATTTCCTCCAGTCTAAAGCTTTACCAGATGGTAACACTTTGTTTTCTACCCATCATTCTAGTCCATTTTTATTGTCAGTCAGTATGTGGGAGTTCAGAACTGACAAATGTGCACTTTAGTATAATGAAGGTATTAAAGTCCTACCAAATAGCACTAACATAGCCAACAAACTGCCCTTGTTAGAATCTAAGATTTAGAATTAACTTTAACTTAAAGGTTGATGTTAGAATATGGTGTGCCTTTGTGTAGAAATAACACTGCTTTGGCTTCTGTGGTCTGCTTGCTTAAGGAAGTTAACAGCTATAAACCTGGCTTTGCTGTGAACCTAACTGCAGCCATGACAGGTTGCTGTTTTAAAGTAGAAAGACAAGGCCAAGAACAGCAAATTCCTGGAAACAAACAAATGGCCAGATGACAACCAGACCCTGGGTCTGCAGAAATGGACAGATAGGCAGATGACACAGCACCCAGGATCTGGCCTACATCTGTGAGCCATTCTTAGGATCCTCATTTCTTAGGAGAAATGAGCAAGCTGGAATAAGCTCCTTTGCATTTACATTCTTGCCTCTCTCCCTGGAGGTCTTTTTGGTAGTGGATCTTGATTTCTGGACATAACACCCTGAATATTTGATCTACTCTGGAGTTTGGGAGCTATTCCATCCCCTCTAGTTTTAAGGGAGGCACTGTTATCTATTCTGTGGTAAGACTGTACTATGAAAAGAAAAAAAAAATGAGTCCCAAGCTTCACCTGGATTTAACACTGTATTTTCATGCAGAATTAATTTTGGAGGAAACTGAATAAAATAATTTTACGGAGGGAGGGAACTCATTTTAAGAATAATGTATTTAGGGGATAGAGGGATAGCACAGTAGTAGGTCAATTGCCTTAAAGTGGCAAACCTGAATTTGATTCCCAGCATGCCATGTGGTCCCCTGAGCATGCCAGGAGAGATTTCTGAGTGCAGAGTCAAGAGTAATTCCTGAGCACAGCCAAGGGGTGGCCGAAAAACCTAAATATTTTTTAAAAGAACATTTACTATGAGAGAAAAGAGAACTAAAGGATATTCACATACTAAAAATCCCAGCAAACTTGAGTACTGGGAAATAAAAGGAAGAGAAATGACAATCCTCAAGCCGGTTCGGTGGAGCAGGTAGGGAACTGCCTAGAATCTGGTTGTATAGTCCTTTCCCAGGCATGGGCTCTGTGCAACTATTGAAACTAGTCCAGTAAAACTGAGAGCTTATTTGATATTAGGACTAAAAATTCAGTCTGGATATAGATGGTTGGAAAAGTTGAGTATGCTCATTTGATATTTTTGAAAGCTAATACCAAAGGAAACTTTAATCCAAAATACATATTTGTTGTCAAATGAAAAAGAGTGTCAGGGGATCAGCTCCAAAT
The DNA here is from genome assembly GCF_024139225.1 of Suncus etruscus. Classification (NCBI taxonomy): domain Eukaryota; kingdom Metazoa; phylum Chordata; class Mammalia; order Eulipotyphla; family Soricidae; genus Suncus; species Suncus etruscus. The sequence continues at coordinate 75,674,742 of NC_064860.1, read as the reverse complement.
AAATAAAATGATAACCATGGTGCCCAGCAGCTTTTCACACACCCTTCCTTAAAATGCTTCATTGTTCCCTTCTTCTATTAAAAAAAAAAAAGGAAACAAATAAGCATGGATATGTGGTTTCTGGAAAGCAAGAGAAGGGTAAGGAAATTTGATCGAGAAAGTCCATTGATTTGGGATTGCAGCTCAGGTATCTGGAAGAGAAAGTTTATTTGAGTTGACCAGGAGTTCAGGTAGCCCTGCCAACTCTTTGCCTCAAATAAAGTGTCACTCTGTTTTTTTATGTCTCTGAACATTGAAGCAAGAATCTGGTTTACACAAGCTAGATTGAGGCTGATGTGGCTTCAAAGAACAAAAGGGTTTGTACTAAACTAGTTTGCTTCAGTTTCTATGCTCTGGTTTTCTGGACATTTCTTGTGCTCAGAATTCTTTATCACCTTCTTTCACTCTCCCTTATGCTCCTAGTTCTGCCAGTTTTCTTTATATTATCCTATTTGCATCAAATTTTCTCAGATAGAAAAGGAGGTAAAGCAATACCAGGCCAATTTACATATTCCACATTGCATTCTGTCAGCGACTTAGTTGGGAAACCTAGTTTACTACCTAATACCACACATGAGTCCCTGAGCAGCACCAGGGGCTAATCCTGAGCACAAAGTCATGATAGCCCCTGAATAATACAACATTTCTGTACCTTCATTCCTTCAGCAATACCCTTAGTAAATAATCATGTAAAGCAGTCAAGATAGTAGTTTTGAGAACAGGGGTACACCTCTTCTAAATTGCTGACATATTGTCAATAAAGCTCTTTTTCTCAACTTGTCACTTTGACTATTGTTTAATTTGTCCTCAAGTTGCCTTTTATATTTATAATTCTAGTTTACAGCTAGGGTCATTTCAAGGACTTGTAGCTCTGTAAAATCTTTAGATTTTGTTCCTATTGAATTTTCTCCTGGGGGTATCCCTTTGTTCTGGATAGAACTGAAGTTGGATCTTCAGGCAAATCTAAAGCCTGGGATGACTCTATCTTCAGCCTTGAACCTAGATCTAGGGTAAAACAAGATAGTTCCACTTCAGGCCATGTTTAGTTTATATGGGTCAATAAAATTAATTGGCAAGAGGCCCTCTTGATTGCCTATATCAATTTCAATATTAAAATGATTTACATGTGGCTTCTGCTTTAGGCAAATATGCCTAACAATTTTTTCCAAACAATTTTTAAACTACTTTAAAAACAATAGAGAGAAATGATTAAATAACAGAATGAAAACTATATTATTGATAAGAATGTTCCAAAGAATGCAAGGATCCTACAGAGAGACCTAACTAATTTTGAGTCCTTTGGATTATCTGTCTGGTCACTTCTGTTTGGCATTGTATGCTATTTTAGTCCCTAGGTGAGCCTAAACTCAAGACAGATTTTCATCCTTCTGAGGAATTATAGGAATGTTGAAAAATGTAGCACAGACGCTGGCAATGGTAATTAGGCTTCCTCTTTATATCCCAAGCAGTGATGTACAAGCCATATCCCCCCAAATGGAAAAATGCACCCTAAAGTTTAGATCCCAGGCAGATATAAACCAAAGAGAGTAAAATAATTCTAAGAAAGTTATATGCACTTTTCTTTGTCCGCCAAGTAAGTTTTTGAACAGTTTTTCCAAACCATTCTCCCTTCCTCACCCCCAATTGATAGCTGTGGTGGCCACCAAGGGAGTTTAAAGCAGCTGATGGCCTTGTTTGACCTTTGTCCCATTGATGGAGTCTCTCCACTCAGGGGTCCAGTGACCTCTCCTCTCAGGAATCATCCTTGCACCAGCCTTGAAATTCTGCATCTCAATATTTTTTCTGTACTTTGAAAATGGTTCTTTTGTCCTTTGGGCAGGTTGTAGGTTCCAGATGATGTTTATCCCACTATAGCTTTCCAGGATCACTCTCTTCCTGTCTGACCAAATGTTAAAATTACTCAGTAAAGGGCATAAAAGAAAATAAACTTACTAACTGAAAACATGGGGAATCTCAGTAGAGCTAAAGTAATCATGTAATGAACTAAATAAGAATCTCAAACTAAAACTTGATACATAAAAAGTATTTTATTAGTTTAGTTTACCAGATATACAGCATTTATGAAGAAAATTGTATGTTGCCTTAAATTTAGGCAATTTAATTTAATAAATAACAAAAAAAGGGGGGAAAGATATTTTTTGATTGTTAGGTCAGAAACATAGAAACATAAAAATTGGTTATGTCAAAAGGAAAAAATATTTGAAAATAAATATAAATGTTTAAAAATTAAATGGCTTTTAAGTCCTTAAAATGACATATTAACAAATGACAAATTAACAAATGACATATTTATTTATCATCATTGACAATTAAAAGAAATCAAACAAAACTCATGTAAAACTGAAGCCAGCTCAAAGAAATTAAGAGTAAGATTTAAAACAATACCAGCAAACTCCTCTGCTTGGCCTTTTGAGTTAAAAAGAATATTTCCTTGATTTCTACCTTCCAACAAAGTCAATCCAAAAATAACATATAGGGTCCCCTTCCATGTCTTAGTTCATCTACCCAGGAAGAGTATATTGCACTTTTTGAGCAAACAGGTTATTACCCCCCACCCCCAAATAGAAGCTCTGCTTTGTTTTATAAATTACTGAGACCATGAAGCTGAGATATTTCTTTTGACACTAGCTCATATTCTACTGAACTGCTCATTTAATCTTAATAAAGTTCTTATTCTCTTATCCAACTAGATGGACCTTCATGGTTACTGGGTGGTTACTGGGTGGCATAGTAAATGGGCCAAAGATATATGGAAGTAAGCCCTTAAAATATTAAAATTGAATATCATCATTAAAAAGTAACAGAAAAGGTTTGGTTTCAAAAGTCAAGAAAAAATTATGATGTGATTATGAAAATAATGGGGGTTGCATTACCGACGGTGCTCAGGAGTTACTCCTGGGTTCAGACTCAGGCACTCTCTCCAGGAAGACTGGATGGGATGGATGCCAGGGATCAAACCCAGGTTAGCTGCATGAAAGACAAATGCTCTATCTACTGTGTTATTGCTCTGGCATAATTATAAAAATAATTAAGAGAGACAGAAGAAAAGATAAAGTGAAAACAATAGCAAAAATAAAGTAGAAAATGAGTAGTTTTTTTTTTTTTTTTTCCAGTGTCCTGTCTCCAAAACCTCTTGTGAGTGGGCTGAAAAGGGCCCAGAAAAATAGCACTCCCAGAGGCTCTCCCAAGGGCCGGAGCACCAAAGAACTATGTTGGACCATGAAAACCAGCTGTCTACAGTATTCTGCAGAAAGGAAAGTTGCCTGTTTGTGACATCAGGCTGGGAAAATCTATCCCCGCCCAGTGACTCCCTACTGTGAGTGTTGCCTGTGTGTGTTTTTCCACTGTCCTGTCTCTGAAACCTCTTGGGAGTAGGCCAAAAAGGGTCCAGAAAAATATTACTCCCAGAGGCTCACCCAAGGGCTGGAGTGCCAAAGAACTATGTTGGACCATGAAAACCTGCTATCTGCAGTATTCTGCAGAAAGGAAGGTTGTTTGTGACATCAGGCTGGGAAAATCTACGCCCGCCCAGTGATTCCCAACTGGGAGTGTTGCCTGTGTGTGTTTTTCACTATCCTGTCTCTGAAGCCTCTTGGAAGTGGGCCAAAAAGGGCCCAGAAAAATAGTACTCCGCTCTGCTTCACTTTGAGGCCACGCACTCTTTCTACTCAATGAACCCTACCACAACACACAGAAAAAAATCACACTACAAGCGGGAAAATGGGGAAACCTCTCAGGCAATCAACATGCACAGAGAATAAAGACGATAGCTTGGATGACCTAAAAAATTTCGACCATCTAATTAACCTCTCAGACAAGGAGTTTAGAATAGCAATATAAAAGTTGTTTGTAGAACTGAAAGAAAGCATAGATCGATCTGAACAAAACACAAAAACAAATCAGAAAAATCCAAACTGAAATAACAGATCTGAAAAACATGGTAGCTGAACTGAAAAACTGAGTAGATGCCTCGCCAGCAGGGTAAAAGCAGCTGAGGACAGAATCGGCATGCTGGAAGATGAGGTGCAGAAAAACTCAACACAGCAGAAGAAATTGGAAATGAACCTTAAGACAAATGATCAGGCAATGGAAAAAGCACTCAAGGAATGTGAACAGATGAAAATAGAAGTCGTTGATAAACTCAAGAGAAACAACATAATAATCATTGGAGTCCCAGAGACCCAGGTAGAGATTTCCAGGAAGAATCAACTGTCAAAGACATCATCAAAGAGATACTCCCAGCGTTAAAGACTACATGCAATCAAATCCTGCATGCCCGAAGAGTACCAGCTAAGAGACCCAAAGAAAAACACTCCAAGACACATCATCGTTACAATGACAAATCCCACAGATAGAGAGAGAATACTGAAAGCAGCAGATCAAAAAAGGAAATTACATTCAAAGGAGCATCCCTAAGACTTACAGCAGACATCTCACAAGAAACTCTCAAGGCCAGAAGACAGTGGTGGGATATTGTGACAAGACTGAATGAAATGGATGCCTCACTGAGAATACTGCACCCTGCCTGACTCATGTCCAGATTTGAAGAAAGGATAAATAGCTTCATGGATAAACAAAAGCTCAGACACTTCATAGATGAAAAACCAGCCTTAAAGGAAAAACTGAAAGTCTACTTTAAGACAAGAGAGACCAACAAACACAGCAAACTTATCTACAAAGATGACATTAAATCCTATGACAATCATCTCCCTCAATGTCAATGGACTAAATTCACCAATTAAAAAACTCAGAGTGGCAAAATGGGTCAAAAAGTTGAATCCAACCTTCTGCTGCCTACAAGAAACACACCTGAATAGTCAGAACAAACATAGACTCAAACTCAAAGGCTGGAGGAAAATCATCCAATCAAACAACACACTTAAAAAAGCTGGGGTGGCCATATTAATACCTGATGACAATAACTTTATACTCAGAGAAGTGGTAAGGGACAAAGATGGGGACTATGTACTAATCAAGGGATATGTGCAATAGGAAGAAATTAGACTATTAAACATATATGAACCCAATGAGAGACCAGCAAATTATCTAATACAATTACTGTCAAATCTGAAAGAAGAAATCAATAATAACACAATAATTGTGGGAGACCTGAACATGGCCATGTCAACACTTGATAGGTCAACCAGACTGAAACCGAACAAAAACATACTAACCCTGAAAAGATTAATAGAAGAAAGAGGACTAGTAGATATATATAGGACACTCCACTCAAAAAAACCTGGATACACATTCTTCTCTAATGCTCCAGGATAGACCATTCTCCAGAATAGACCACATGCTGACACATAAAACATACCTTCATAAAATCAAGAGGATAGAAATCTTGCAGGCTACCTTTGCTGACTACAAGGCTATGAAATTATATGTGAACTACAAAGCCACACAGAAGAAAAACTTTAACAACTGGAAATTAAACACCCTGCTACTGAACAACTAGTGGGTCCATGATGAAATCAATAAGGAAATCAAAACTTTCCTGGCAACAAATAATAATGAAGACACAACTGCCAGAATATATGGGAACTAGCAAAAGCAGTCCTGAGAGGAAAATTTATAGCTTTGCAAGCACACATCAGGAAGGAAGAAGGGGCATACATGAATAACGTAATGACACAACTCATAAAATTAGAAAATGATGAACAAAAGGAACCAAAAATAGGAAGACAGAAGAAAATAACAAAACTGAAAGCAGAAATCAATGAAGTGGAAAACCAAAAAACAATCCGAAAGATCAACGAAAGCAGAAGTTGGTTCTTTGAAAAAATAAACAAGATTGATAGACCATTGGCAACACTCACAAAGAAAGAGAGAGAAACCTGATAACCTGTATTAGAAATGAGAAGGGGGAGATCAAAACACTGCAGAGATCTAAAGGGTAATCAGAGACTACTTTGAGAAACTTTTATGCTACTAAACATGAGAACCTAGAAGAAATGGATAAATTCTTGGACACTTATAACCTTCCACAATTAAGTAAAGAGGATATAGCATATCTAAATACCCCCATCACTACTGAGGAAATTGAAACTGTAATCAAACATCTGCCTAAAAAGAAAAGCCCAGGCCCAGATGTATTTACTAATGAATTCTTTCTAAACTTTCAAGAGGAGCTACTACCAATCCTAGCCAGGCTCTTCCATGAAATTGAAAAACGGGAACAACCCCAAATAGCTTTTATGACACCAAAATCACCTTGATACCAAAACAAGACAGAGATGGTGCCAAAAAAGAAAGTTACAAATCAATATCCCTGATGAATGCAGATGCAAATATTTTCAACAAAATCCTGGCATTTAGGATCCAATGCATCATGAAGAAGATCATACACTATGACTAAGTAGGTTTCATCCAGGAATGCAAGGATGGCTTAACACACACAACATCAACAACAAGAAAAATAAAATCACATGATCATATCAATAGATGCAGAGAAAGCATTTGATTAGGTCCAACACTCATTCTCGATCAAAACTCTCAGCAAGATGGGAATGGAAGGAACCTTTCTCAATCTAGTTTAAGCCATCTACCACAAGCCAGTGGAAAATATTATCCTCTATGGAGAAAAACTAAAACCCTTTCCTCAAAATTCTGGTACAAGACAAGGCTGTCCTCTCTCACCATTCCTCTTCAACATAGTACTGGAAGTGTTTGCTATAGCGATCAGGAGACAAAAAGATATCAAGGGAATCCAGATTGGAAAGGAAAAGTCACACTCTCACTGTTTGCAAATGACATGATACTCTACTTAGAAAACCCTAAAAACTCTACCAAAAAGTTTCTCGAAAAAATAGATGCATATAGCATGGTGGCAGGTTACAAAATTAACACACAGAAATCAATGGCCTTTTTATACACCAATTGTGATAGGGAAGAAATGAATGTCAAGAAGGCAATCCCATTCACATTAGTGCCACACAAACTCAAATATCTTGGAGTCAACTTGACCAAAGACGTGAAGGACCTATACAAAGAAAATCATAAACCCCTGCTCCAAGAAATAAGAGATGACACAAGGAAATGGAAACACATACCGTGCTCATGGATTGTCAGGATTAACATCATTAAAATGGCAATACTCCCAAAAGCATTGTACAGATTTAATGTGATCCCTCTAAAGATAACCATGACATTCTTCAAAGAAGTGGATCAAACACTTATGAAGTTCATCTAAATTAATAAACACCCTCGAATAGCTAAAACACTTCTAGGGAAAAGGAGTATGGGAGGCATTGCTTTCCCCAACTTTAAACTGTACTACAAAGCAATAGTTATCAACACAGCTTTGTATTGGAATAAAGACAGACCCTCAGATCAGTGGAATAGGCTTTATTTCTCAGACAATGTTGCCCAGACATACAATCACCTAATTTTTGACAAGGGAGCAAGAAATCCTAAGTGGAGCAGGGAAAATCTTTTCAACAAGTGGTGCTGGCAGAACTGGTTAGCCACTTGCAAAAAAGTGAACATAGACCCCCAGTTAACATCATGTACAAAGGTAAAATCCAAATGGATTAAAGACCTTGAGATCAGAACTGATACCATTAGGTATATAGAACAACACGTAGGTAAAATACTCCATGACATTGAGGCTAAAGGCATCTTCAAGGAGGAAACTGCACTTTCCAAACAAATGGAAGCATAGATCAACAGATGAAAATACATTAAGCTGAGAAGCTTCAGCACCTCAAAAGAAATAGTGCCCAGGATACAAGAGCCACCCACCGTGGGAGAAACTATTCACCCAATACCCATCAGATAAAGGGCTAATATCCAAAATATATAGGGTACTGACAGAACTTTACAAGAAAAAAATCTAATCCCATCAAAAATGGGGAGAAGAAATGAACAGACACTTTGATAAAAAAGATATACAAATGGCCAAAAGGCACATGAAAAAATGCTCCTCATCACTGATCATCAGGGAGATGCAAATCAAAACACCACAGAGACTGGCACACAACACAAAGAATGAGAACAATCGGTGCTGGCGGGGATGTGGAGAGAAAGGAACTCTTATCCACTGCTGGTAGGAATGCGGTCTAGTTCCAACCTCTATGGACAGCAATATGGAGATTCCTCCAAAAACTAGAAATTGAGTTCCCATATAATCCAGCTATACCACTCCTAGGAATATACCCTAGGAACACAAGAATACAATACAAAAACCCCTTCCTCACACCTATGTTTATTGCAGCACTATTCACAATAGCCAGGCTCTGGAAACAACCCAGATGCCCTTCAATAGTCGAATGGCTAAAGAAACTGTGGTACATATACAAAATGGAATATTATGCAGCCGTCAGAAGATGAATCCATGAAATTTTTCTATACATGGATGTACATGGAGTCTATTATGCTGAGTGAAATAAGTCAGAGGGAGAAAAGAGACACAGAATAGTTTCACTCATCTATAGGTTTTAAGGAAAATAAAAGTTATCTTTGCAACAATCCTTAGAGACAATGAGAGGAGGGCTGGAACTTCCAGCTCAATTCATGAAGCTCACCACAGAGTGGTGATTGCAGTTATAGAAATAACTACTCTGAGAACTACCATAATCATGTGAATGAATGAGCGAACTGGAAAGCCTGTCTAGAGTACAAGTGGGGGTGGGGTGGGATGGAGGGAGATTTGGGATATTGGTGGTGGAATGTTGCACTGGTGAAGGGGGGTGTTCTTTACATGACTGAAACCTAATCACAATCATATTTGTAATCAAGATGTTTAAATAAATAAAAAAATACTAAAAAAAGAAAAATGAGTAGTAACTCTAAAATTCAAACTCAGGATTATGTATATTAAATACTGCATATGTTTTTTATCTACAACTAAAAGGCAGAAGTTTTCAGAATGTACATAAATGAGAGAACATAATTATAGAAGTCTTTTAATACTGCTGGTTATTTTTATAATAATAATGTATGAAAGCAAAATTTGGCTTTCTTTGTTATGATGCTGTACAGGTTTTTTCTTTTCATAAACCCATTTCTTGGAAACATGAAACCCAGTGTAAGAGTAAATAGTAGTTTATTTAAGTTAATGCTCTATTTCAATTTTAGATTCTAATAAATAAATATTTAGATTTAAATAAATCTCGGGGCTGGAATGGTGGCACAGGCCTTGCGTGTGCTAGCGTATGACAGACCAGAGTTCGATCCCCGGGTGTCCTTTATGGTCCCCAAAGTCAGAAGCTATTTCTGAGCCTGTAGCCAGGAGTATCCCCTGAGTGTCACCAGGTGTGGCCCAAAAACCAAAAGAAAAAAAAAACAACAAAAAACAAATAGTTTTAAATTTGTTTGAGATTCTAATAAATAACCTTCATCTTTTCTCTTGAAAATATCAATTAGATTGTAACATTTGAATTATACTCTCACAGAATAGGGAACCTTTATTACTATATCAAAATACACTTTACAGATGAGTAATGTGTCAAAAAATGGCATTAGGATATTTGCCTTGCATGTGGCCAGACTAAGTTTAATCTCTGGCATTCCTTATAGTCCTCAACATTGCTTTGGGTGATTCATTTGTACATAACCAACTGTCATCTTTGAGAAATGTTGGGTGTGGCCCAAAACAAAGGCAAAGAAGCAAAAAACAACCCAAAACCAAATAAAAATTAGCATTATATTTTTGCTTTGACTTAAAATATATTACACGATCTATAAGAATTATATAATAAAAATATAATCAATACAGCAACTTAGCTTAAAATCAATTTATAATAGTTATAGTTCAAGAGATTATATACATATATTGATAATAAAGCTTAATCTTAGGAAAGTATTAATATTCAAAATATATGTAATTCAGAAGATGTATGTCTTTATACAGTTCCTCTTATGTCTTAATGTTTATATTCTTCAATCTTTAGATTAATTGATATATATTGTTTTTTTGTTTTCTAGGGGATTTTGTAAAAGGAGGGATGTGGGTCATACCCAGTGATGCCCAACGCTTACTCCTGGCTCTATGCTCAAGGATCTTTCTTGGTAGTACTCAGGAAAACATGTAGTGCTTAGGATTTATCTCTTATACTTCCTTAAACCCTGTGCTATTTCTTTTGGGGGGGGTCAAACCTGCCAGCGCTCAGGGATTACTCCTTTCACGTTTGGGGGATCATATGGGATGCTGGGATTTGAACCACCATCCTTCTGCATGAAAGGCAAACGCCTCACCTCCATACTATCTCTCCAGCACCCCTGTGGTATTTCTTAACCCTATTTATTCTATAGTAAATTTCCCGAGGCTTACAGAAGAATGGAATTTCTTTGTCTTCACTCAAATGATGTCATTGTAATTCTTATTTCTCATGAGTCAAAAAATAATTTGACCCTATAAAAGCTGCACATTTCATTGTTTTGAATTGTGAAACAAACTTCTTTTGGGATTGTACACTAGGACATTATTACAGTCATTATTGGTTTACTTTTAAGCACTATTGTTGATTTCTTCAGATAATGTATTTTATCTTCTCCATAACTATATGCTTATCAAAAGAGGAAAATTGTACATGCATATATTCCCTGTGTGTATGCCTTTTTTCTTTATCTTCATGCTCCTTAAAACCACCTTGAAATATTAAAAAAAAAAGGAAAACATTCTCAAGTATTCTTTACTAAGACAAAAGAATGTTCTTAAAGGAAGTAATGGGAAAAATAAGAGATTATAATAATAATTTTTAATTAATTTATTTATTTGTTGATTTTTGGGCCACATCCGGTGACATTCAGGGGTTACTCCTGGCTATCCACTCATAAATCGCTCCTGGCTTGGGAGACCATATGGGACGCTGAGGGATAGAACTGTGGTCTGTCATGTGTCAGCTGTGTGCAAGGCAAAATATCCTACCACTGCAACATCATTCTGGCCAACATAATTATAATTTTTAATAAAAATGAGAATAATATATTTAAAAATAAATGTACATCATATATATTACAGTTCAATAATGTGATCATGACCAATTGCATTTTTAGCTTTTGTAGTCCTAATTTTATTCTTTTTTGTAGTCAGTGAATTACCAATAGTATTTGATGATATGATTTGATGATATATTTAATCTCTATGGAAATTTATTAGTAAAAATATGGTACCAGAATAGTAGATTGTCCATTTTCTGATTTAATATTTGGGTAATTTAGGGTATTAGTAGGCAGAGTAAATAGAATTCTGGCTCCATCACACTCAATTCAATAATTAGTCATTTATGTGTCTTTTTGCACAATAAGTTCTATCAATACACATATTTTGAGATTTTTGCTAAAAGTAAAACATTATGTCAGTGCTTATGATGAACACAGGTGTGAAAGAAAATCTTTGATCTGAAAGATTTTGAGGCCACTGGAGTACAGTAAGAGATGATAAGATAAAGTATTTATAAGAAAGTGCAATAGTACAGAATATGTTCATCCAATAATGAGAACTAACTCTAAAGTCTTGTAGAACATGCTGTATAATCATATTAGTAGGTTTTTTGTTTGATAATATGTAGCAGATATAATGGCATTAGATTATTTTTTAACCTGATGCTGCACAGAAAAACAAAAGAAAAAACATTAAGAATGCTAAAATGTTAAATCAATAAGTGACATTGTTTAATATCATCACAGTGTGCTTTGTAAAATATATTTCTAATTTTTCTTTAGCTATAGACATCTCCATCTTAATCCTCCTTCTGTTAGATGTATCCTAATAGTGGGATTTAAGAAATACATTTTTTAAATATAGGATAGTGTGATTTTGACTAATAATTTCAACTTCACCTTCAAACTCTGATGTTTTTATAAACATTTAATAGACAATATAAATTTATATTTATTCTTTTAAATTTTATTGTTTTCTATAATATCCCTAAAGTATCCAGGATTGTCTAAAAATTGCCAAAGCTACATTATCCTCAGCATTAAATTAAAGTATTTTATATACTTAATATTTGCATTCACTCTAATTAAAAACAATAGATTTTTTTTTTTGGGTGGGTGGTCATACCCAGTATCGCTCAGGGATTACACCTGACTATCTGCTCAGAAATCACTCTTGGCTTGGAGACCATATTGGATGCTGGGGGATCGAACTGCTGTCCATCCTAGGCTAATGCACACAAGGCTTGCACCTTATGGCTTGCACCGCCACTTTGGCCCTTTTGTGTGTGTGTGGTTTCTTTATGTTTCTAAGATTTTACAGGCCTTGAAAATTATGGCAGTAGTAGTTGAATTACGTAGATAATTTAATACTATATGAATAATTAAGTAAAACAATCTCAGCAAATAACCAATAACATATTATTTAAATATTTATGTATGTTATATTATTTGCATCACTTATATTAAAAATAAAAATTTTAGTTAAATATAGAAATGTTTTCTCCTAAATTATTAACTGCAATGCTCATTAACTTATTATTTGAAGGTGTCATTTTAAAATTAGAGATAATTGGGGGCCAGAGCTATTTCACTGAGTGAAGGGCATTTGCTTGACAAGCGGTCAACCTGGATTCAATCCCCAGCATCCACATGGTCCCAGGAAACTTTATATTTTGTTTGTTTGTGGGCGACACCCAGCAGCGCTCGGGGTTTACTCCTGGCTCTGCACTCAGAAACAGGCACAATTTCTGAGCCCAGAATCAGGAGTAAACCCTGAGTGGCCACATGTGGTCTAAGATATATCTTAAAATATTAAAAAAAAAAAGGGGCCGGGAAGGTGGCGCTAGAGGTAAGCAAGCGCTAGCATAGGACGGACTGCGGTTCGATCCCCTGGTGTCCCATATGGTCCCCCAAGCCAGGGACGATTTCTGAGCGCATAGCCAGGAGTAACCCCTGAGCGTTACCGGGTGTGGCCCAAAAACCAAAAAAAAAAAAAATTAAAAAAAAAGAAAAAAAACAAACATAAAATTAGAGAAAATTGTCAAGAACCTGTTGTTGGAACAAGAGTGGCAGAAAGAGATGTATTATGAGCAACCATGTAATACATGACACTTAAATAAAGTAATTTATAGAAAAAATGTTAATTATATCAATAAATCTGACCCATAACTTTACATATTAAAATTGCTCAATTTGATTGTAATTTAAATTTTGTAATACTATTTATTTGTAAATGTATATAATCATACATGATTTTTCATAATTTAAAACACTAAATGGGGGGGGGGCCAGAGCAGTGGCGCAGTGGTAAGGTATTTGCCTTGCACACTTCTGACTTAGGACAGACCACGGTTCAGTATCCCCAGGAGTCCCATATGGTTCCCCAAGCCAGGAACGATTTCTGAGTACATAGCAAGGAGTTACCTCTGAGTGTCACAGGTCACATGGTGTGGCCCCCCCAAAAAGCAAACACACACACACACACCCCAACAAACCCAACCAGTCAAACAAAAAACGCCACTAAACGGTATTTTAAAATATATATCTATATATAGGGGCTGGAGAGATAGCACAGTGGTAGGGCATTTTGCCTTGCATGCAGCTGTTTCAAATAGACAGTAGTCCGAATCCCAGAATCCTATATGGTCCCTTGAGACAGCCAGGAACGATTTCTGAGTACAGAGCCAGAAATAAACACTGAGCACTGCCGGGTGTGACCTAAAAACAAAAACAATATATATTTTATTTTATATTATATATAACTATATATATTTATTTTATATATAAATATATAAATATATATTTATTTTATACATATAATAAATATATTATATTATATATATTTATATTTTTATTTTAAATATATTTATTTTTATGGTATTTACACTAATAGTTAAAAATAACTAATAGTTATTTCTCTAATTATGCTCAAACTTACCATATCAAGAAGAAAATTTTTATGTACGTTTTGTATTTTATTCTGTTCATATGATAATAAATATGTAGTTGACTTAAAATGTAGAAATTTACTTATGCTATTTTGATTACATTTCTATAAAGATAATCATTTAAAATATTCTTTTATCATAATACACTAAAGACCATTAACATTATATATTCTTTCTATTGAGAAGAAAAAATGATACAAAATAAATACTGTTCTGGGGCTGGAGAGATAGAATAGAGGTAGGGTGTTTTCCTTCTACACCGCTGATTTGGGATGAATCATGTTTTATTCCTGGCATCCCATATAGTCCCCTAGCCTGCCAGAAGCAATTTCTGATTGCAGAGCCAAGAGTGACCCTGAACACAACTGTGGGGGGTCCAAACATCAATCAATCAATCAATTAATCAATAAAGTTTAAAAAAGTAAATAAATACTGTTTCAAGGTCTTTAACCTTTAATATTATTAAATTTTTATTCATGATTTATTATTTTATTAGTTTATAAAATGGGCATATGTTCACATTTTTGCCTCTTATTTACTCTATTCATATTTTTATTTTATTTTATTTTATTGTTTTGGGGGGAGGGTTGGGCCACGTCCAGTGATGCTCAGGAGTTACTCCTGACTATGCACTCAGAAATCATTCCTCGCTTGGAAGACTGCCTGGGATGTCAAGGAATTGAACCACAGTCCATTCTAGATCAGCTGCTTACAAGGCAAATGCCCTACAGCTGAGCCACCACTCAGCACCCATATTCATATTTTTAAAATAAACATTAAATGATATTTTATAATCCTTTTAGCAAAGACAACATCTAAAATTGTGCAGTACAATATCACAGTCAAAATATTGACATCAATAAAATAGAGATACAGAAAGTTTGTAATATCACATAGATCTCTTATTTGTCCTCTTCCCTGTTATCCTCAGTTTCTTTCTCACTTTATGCTCTAGATGGTCTAAACCTGTATCTTATTTCTACCCTTTTGGCATTTTAAAATATTATATAATAAAAATGATGCATTTATTGTCTTTTAGGTATTATCGGTTATTATCAATAGGTTAAAATCTAAACACATAAAATTGTTTTCAAGTAAAACTAAGATGTTAGACAGTACTGAAAAAGAAATCTTGTTATTGGAGTAAAAATATAACTACCTAATAGTAAAGGATGGAGTGAAATCTAGAATAAATTTAGGTAGAGGGATATAGGTTATTTGGTTGTGTATAATTTAGAAGTGAATGCTCTATAACAATTCAATATATTTTAAATGGACTTTTATAGCATCTTAAACTATAATAAGTACAAGTAGTTATTGAAATTTTTCAAGAACATATTATGGATTTACACAAATGTACTTGACTTCTGTAGTTTACCATTATAAACTTCAATTTCTCATATATTTACTGCTACTAACATGAAAATACAGATGATTTTTGTAGATTTAATCTCTGTCTTGTGAGATTTTGAAATTAATCTAAATTTTCAAATTGTGTGCTTTGCTTTTGCTTTGTAAATTTTGTGGTTTTCTATACAAAATTGGAAAATTTAAAGAACATTGTTTATTATTTTTATGCTAATAATCTCTTCTTGATCTATGATACTGTTGGAGTAGATCTGGCTTAGCACAGATCTATTCTGGACCCACCCAGGGATGTCAACATGTTATAGTAAATGAGAGCTAGAGAATTGTTGGGATCCTAGCAGGTACTCCAAAATATGTCTGAGAAGAAAATAATTAGGTTAGATTTAGAGTGGTCTTTGTGAATGGAGTATAAACATTGTTCCTTGAAAAATAGGTTCTATTTCTATAAAGCATTTCATTGTATAGCAACCTTTCCCTTCTGATGTCCAGAAAATGAACATTCATCCCACACTACCATAAATTCCAGAAACCAGTGAAAGCAACGAAAGTGACATCCATGGTAGAAAGAACACCCCTAAGTTGTAAAAGACACAGAGGCTTCCAATGGAGATGGAAAACAGCACAGAAGAGAAAGCAATGGCTACTAATAACAGCATAGCCATTGCAGTGGTATGTACTAGGGGCAAGTATGGCCAGTAGCTGAACACCCCAGGAATGGCTCTACTATCTATCCAACCCCAGGAAGAAGGCTGAAAGGAAATTCCCACCTGAAAAAAGACAAAAAAAAGCCAAAGTGCAAAACCATGAGAGGCTATCAAAGTAATAGAAGTGGACCCATGTCCCCTAAAGCAAGGTAGCACCCCCACCATTCTTTCCCTTCTACTCCAGGAAGAAACTTCAAAGAAAAAAATATCCCATGGTATAGAAAACCTCCATTTATCTAAAGCACTCAAGCCCCTTTGCTACCTAATAGTTGCCCATTATGAAGTGAGGGTTTGTGCCACAACTTATTAGATATCATTAAAAAGAAAGATACTTTCATTATCTTGTTCCTCTCTTCTCATTTTCTCTATAATATTAGCTATAAATTTGTATTATATTAAACAGAAGTGATTACAATGTTTAAAATCTTGTTTTCCTCCAAATTTTGAGAGAAATCCAATTTAAACGAGAAGCTGAGATGTTATTTTATTTTATGAATAGCTCTTGACTCCCCCATTGCTCTGGATGATACTAAATATAAGATTCTGTTTTATATTTATTTCCCTTTTGAATTAAGAACTATTCTGTAGTATAGTCACACAGATACCCGAGGATATATTCATTTTGTTTTAGAATTCTTTTCCACCACGGTTTATCAGGTTTAATGATTTCCTTTATTCTATTCTAAGTCACTGTTTTCTACATGTTTCACTTTGAATTAGTTGCTGAATCCGTGCGTACAGAAATTTTTCTATCTAGTTATTTTTTTTTAGATATCTAAGTTCTAATTTTATTTTATTTCATATTTTTGAATGTGTAACATTTCATTTATCCACTTTTTGTAAGTGTTGGTGATTGCATGTGAACAATTATAAAATGGCTAATGTAAAGTATTTGCAAGAATTGTAAAATATCAAGTTATGTTATGTATTTTTTAATAATAAAGATTTTAATGGTCTTTTTTGTTGTTCAGTCAGATATTTAGTTCATGTCTGAATGAATATTTTGCATATATTAGGACTCTCAATTTTATTTTAATCCATTTTATTTGACTTCTAACCTCTCCCTATAACTAATAAAATATCTTATTTATGTCACTTAGTCCTAGCAATCCAATTCTCCCATTCAGTTTCTATTGTCTCCTAAGGAAGGGGAGCATATTTCATTCTCTAAATCTCTAAATCTAGAGATTTCATTCTCTAAAACAAGGCATCACTGAAACTTAACTAGCCATGAAGGAATAAGAATGACTTGTGATAATTTATCCTGTGTCCTCCCTTATTGTCCCTAGCTCTGTTATAAACTTAATTTACTGTTTGTTATTTGATTGTTGTTTTTTTTTCTAAACATACTGCAGTGGGAATAGATTTAATTGCCTATTTAATTTTGTGTGCGTGATTGAGGAAAATGGAGAGGGGGATTAGAAGCATAAATATTCTCCCTCTCTACATGATCTTTACTCATAGTGGTTGGAATGAAGAGGATTGTTTTGTTACCTACAATTTCCTATTCATTAAAGCTGTATGGTTCTATACTGTTTTCTTCCTTTTCTGAGAATACACCACTAAAGGATTTAAGGTGTCTCACAAAGTTAATAAAGATGAAACTCTAGGTTTCCCCACTGGCTAACATGTAAATAGGAATGGGATCATATTCTTTTCTGGAGTGTTTGGTGGGAGTAGAACTTTAATTTTTAATAAAGTTTTACCTTACTATGTTTCACCCACCCACCCTAGTGTGGGTCTAGAGCAGTTTAGGGCTCTAGGTCTAGAGAGATTTAGGCTTATGTTGCTTTTGTTTGTTTTTTTTTTAAACATACAGCTTGCTAACTCATCCAATTGTAAACCTAAGATATATAAGATATAAAGATAATATAGAATGCTTGCCATTATATTCCATTACCCTAAGGATCTTAGCTAGCCTGGCATCTTCTCCCCAACCTTTTATTTTATGTTAAAAAAAAAAGCCTTTTAAATATAATAGTCAGTATTTAGTTGCAACTAAAACTATTATTTTCTATTACCTCTCATAAGCAATCAAGTAGGAGACATAGTAATTGGCTGAGAAAGAGCCCCGCTCCCACAGGCTGAGTTGTCCAGGTGACTTTTCACAGCAAGCTCCCAATCAGCTCCGCCACCGAAAAACTGAGGATGGGAAAGCCTTTGAAGCCTTCTCTCAACTGAGGATGGTGGAGCTAGGCAACAGACCCCCAGCTTTTTTTATTCCCATTAAGTGTTCTTTCCTGGCTCCCTGTGTGTGACACCAGGCGGGGAAAATCCGCGAAAGTACACCGGCCCAGTGGGGCACAGCTGTGAAAGACTGTGAGTGTGACCTGTCTATGTCTGTCTACTGTCCTCTTGCGTGAAACTCTTGCGAGTGGGGCAAAAAGAGCCTCCAGAAACCTCGCTCGCCCAGACGCCATTTTCAGGGAGGGACTTCAGAGCATAAAAACCGGCTAACCTTTGCAAAAGCTGGCTCCCTGTGTGTGACACCAGGCGGGGAAAATCCGCGAAAGTACACCGGCCCAGTGGGGCTCAGCTGTGAAAGACTGTGAGTGTGACCTGTCTATGTCTGTCTACTGTCCTCTTGCGTGAAACTCTTGCGAGTGGGGCAAAAAGAGGCTCAGAGGAGCACGGCCGCGTAGCGAAGCTACGCGGCCGTGCACTCTTTCTAAGGAAAGAACTCCATTGCAACAAGAAGGAAAAATCACACTAAGAACGGCGCTATATCACAGAAGCAAACATTTCTCTCTGGACTGTCTTCTCTGTTGCATGCTCGGGCCTAAGATTTGACCCAGTGTGAGGCTTCATCCACGGAGGACTCCCCTCCCTTAGAGGCAAGTCAGCCCATCCAGAAAGGGAGGAGCCAGAGGAGTGTGCTGCCTACATCATATAGACAATGAATACCACTACAACACGTAGAAAAACCCACAATACAAGTGTGACAATGGGGAAACAACGCAGGCCAGCATCAGACATAGAGAATGAAGATGACAATTCTGAGGACCAGATAATGACCAACCAACTAATCAACCTCTCAGATAAGGACTTTAGACTAGCAATATGGAAGGTGCTCAACAGACTCCAAGAAACCATGGATCGAGTTGAACAGAACACTAATAAGAACCAAGAAAATATGAAGGCAGAAATGACAAAACTCCAAACTGAAATAACATGTCAACTAACAGGACTGAAAAAGTCAGTAAACGAAGTGAATGACAAAATGGATAAGCTCTGGGACAGGGTATCAGAAGCTGAGAATAGACTTGGTGCTGTGGAAGATGAGATACATAACAATTCCATACAGCAGGAGAGATTGGACAAAAAAATTAAAGCAAATGAGCAGACAATGGAAAAATTAGTCAAAGAATGGGAACAGACGAAAATAGAAGTCTATGATAAGATCAACAGAAACAATTTAAGAATCATTGGAGTCCCAGAGACCCAGGAAGAAAATTTCCAGGAAGAATCAATGGTCAAGA
This sequence comes from Suncus etruscus, assembly GCF_024139225.1. Taxonomy (NCBI): domain Eukaryota; kingdom Metazoa; phylum Chordata; class Mammalia; order Eulipotyphla; family Soricidae; genus Suncus; species Suncus etruscus. The sequence goes on along the minus strand of NC_064860.1, from coordinate 75,655,299 downwards.
ACATCATTAAAGAGAAACTTCCAGAGCTAAAGAATATATGTGATCAAATCCTGCATGCCCGAAGAGTACCAACCAAAAGAGACCCCAGAAAAACCACCCCAAGACACATCCTAGTCACAATGACAAATCCCACAGATAGAGACAGAATTCTGAAAACAGCAAGATCAAAAGGGGAAATCACGTTCAAGCAAGCTTTCCTGAGATTTACAGCAGACCTGTCACCAGAAACGCTCAATGCCAGAAAGCAGTGGTGGGATATTGTGACAAGACTGAATGAAATGAATGCTTCACCCAGAATACTATACCCAGCAAAACTCACTTTCCGGTTTGATGGAAGAATACATGGTTTCACAGACAAAAAACAGCTCAGAAACTTCACAGACACAAAACCAGTCTTAAGAGAAAAACTGAAAGACCTAATCTAAGACAAGACTACCCAAAAGACACACCAAATTTTGAAATAAAGATGGTGTTAAATCCCAGGACAATTCTTTCTCTCAACGTCAATGGACTAAATGCACCAGTTAAGAGACACAGAGTGGCTAAATGGATCAAAAAACTCAATCCAACCTTCTGCTGCCTACAAGAAACGCACCTGAATAGTCAGAACAAACATAGACTCAAAATAAAAGGCTGGAGAAAAGTTATCCAAGCAAACAACACCCATAAAAAAGCTGGAGTGGCCATACTAATATTAGATAATGCAAACTTTATACTCAGGAAGGTTGTAAGGGACAAAGACGGACATTTTATATTAATCAAGGGGTACGTAGAGCAGGAAGAATTCACTATCCTAAACATATATGCACCGAATGAGGGGCCAGCAAAATATTTAATACAACTGTTGACAAATCTGAAAAATAATATCAATAACAACACAATAATTGTGGGGGACCTTAACACGGCTTTGTCAACACTGGACAGGTCAACCAGACTGAAACCCAACAAGAATATACTAGATCTGAGGAGAGAAATGGAAGAAAGAGGCCTAGTGGATATATATAGGACACTCCATCCCCAGAAACCTGGATACACATTCTTCTCCAATGTACATGGGACATTCTCCAGGATAGACTACATGCTGGCACATAAAACATACCTCCATAAGATCAAGAGGATAGAAATTGTGCAGACTACGTTCGCTGACCACAAGGCTCTGAAATTATTTGTGAACTCCAAAGGGACTCAGAAGAAACACTTTAACACCTGGAAGTTAAACAGCCTCATGCTCAATAACCAGTGGGTCCGAGATGAAATCAAGGAGGAAATAAAAAGGTTCCTGGAAACAAATGACAATAAAGACACAAACTCTCAGAACTTATGGGACACTGCAAAAGCAGTACTGAGAGGAAAATTTATAGCTTTGCAAGCACACATCAGGAAGGAAGAAGGAGCTTACCTGAGTAGCTTAATGACACAGCTAATAGAACTAGAAAATGCTCAACAAAAGGACCCAAGAATAGGAAGACAGAAGGAAATAACAAAGCTGAGAGCAGAAATCAACGAAGTGGAAACTCAAAAAACAATCCGAAAGATCAACGAAAGCAGAAGTTGGTTCTTTGAAAAAATAAACAAGATTGATAGACCACTGGCAAACCTAACAAAGAAAGAGAGAGAGAGAAACTTGATAACTCGTATCAGGAATGAAAAAGGAGAGATCACTACTGATATGACAGAGATTCAAAGGGTAATCAGAAACTACTTTGAAAAACTCTACGCCACTAAAAATGAGAACCTGGAAGAAATGGATAAATTCTTGGACTCTTATAATCTTCCACGGTTGAAGGAAGAGGATGTAGCATATCTAAACACCCCCATCACCATTGATGAAATTAAAACAGTAATCAAATGTCTGCCGAAAAACAAAAGCCCAGGTCCAGATGGATTCACTAATGAATTCTATCAAACTTTCCAAGAGGAACTACTGCCAATCTTGGCAAGACTCTTTCATGAAATTGAACAAACAGAAACACTTCCAAATAGCTTTTATGAAGCCAACATCACCTTGATACCTAAACCAGACAGAGACGCTACCAAAAAAGAAAATTACAGACCAATATCACTGATGAATGCAGATGCAAAGATCCTCAACAAAATCCTGGCAAATAGGATTCAATGCCTCGTTAAGAAGATCATCCACTACGATCAAGTAGGTTTCATCCCAGAAATGCAAGGCTGGTTTAACATCCGTAAATCTATCAACATCATACCCAACATCAATAACAAGAAAAATAAAAACCACATGATCATATCAATAGATGCAGAGAAAGCATTTGATAAGGTCCAACACCCATTCTTGATCAAAACTCTCAGCAAGATGGGAATGGAGGGAACCTTTCTCAATAAAGTGAAGGCCATCTACCACAAGCCAGTGGCAAATATTATCCTCAATGGAGAAAAACTGAAAGCCTTCCCTCTAAATTCTGGCACAAGACAAGGCTGTCCTCTCTCACCACTCCTATTCAACATAGCACTGGAAGTACTTGCTATAGCGATTAGGCAAGAAAAGGATATCAAGGGAATCCAGATAGGAAAGGAAGAAGTCAAGCTCTCACTGTTTGCAGATGACATGATACTCTACTTAGAAAACCCTAAAGACTCTATCAAAAAGCTTCTAGAAACAATAGACTCATATAGCAAGGTGGCAGGCTACAAAATTAACACACAAAAATCAATGGCCTTTCTATATACCAATAGTAATAAGGATGAAATGGACATTAAGAAAACAACCCCATTCACAATAGTACCACACAAACTCAAATATCTTGGAATCAACTTGACTAAATATGTGAAGGACCTATACAAAGAAAACTATAAAACTCTGCTCCAAGAAATAAGAGAGGACACACGGAAATGGAAACACATACCCTGCTCATGGATTGGCAGGATTAACATAATCAAAATGTCAATACTCCCCAAGGCATTATACAGATTTAATGCCATCCCTCTAAAGATACCCATGACATTCTTCAAAGAAGTGGATCAGACACTTTTGAAATTCATTTGGAACAATAAACACCCTCGAATAGCTAAAGCAATCATTGGGAAAAAGAATATGGGAGGAATTACTTTTCCCAACTTTAAACTGTACTACAAAGCAACAGTTATCAAAACAGCATGGTATTGGAATAAGGATAGGTCCTCAGATCAGTGGAATAGGCTTGAATACTCAGAAAATGTTCCCCAGAGATACAACCATCTAATTTTTGATAAAGGAGCAGGAAATCCTAAATGGAGCAGGGAAAGCCTCTTCAACAAGTGGTGTTGGCACAATTGGATAGCCACTTGCAAAAAATTAAACTTAGACCCCCAGCTAACATCATGTACAAAGGTAAAATCCAAATGGATTAAAGACCTCGATATCAGCCCCAAAACCATAAGATATATAGAACAGCACATAGGCAAAACACTACAGGACATTACAGGCATCTTCAAGGAGGAAACTGCACTCTCCAAGCAAGTGAAAGCAGAGATTAACAGATGGGAATATATTAAGCTGAGAAGCTTCTGCACCTCAAAGGAAATAGTGCCCAGGATACAAGAGCCACCCACTGAGTGGGAGAAACTATTCACCCAATACCCATCAGATAAGGGGCTAATCTCCAAAATATACAAGGCTCTGACAGAACTTTACAAGAAAAAAACATCTAACCCCATCAAAAAATGGGGAGAAGAAATGAACAGACACTTTGACAAAGAAGAAATACGCATGGCCAAAAGACACATGAAAAAATGTTCCACATCACTAATCATCAGGGAGATGCAAATCAAAACAACGATGAGATACCACCTCACACCCCAGAGAATGGCACACATCACAAAGAATGAGAATAAACAGTGTTGGCGGGGATGTGGAGAGAAAGGAACTCTTATCCACTGCTGGTGGGAATGCTGTCTAGTTCAACCTTTATGGAAAGCGATATGGAGATTCCTCCAAAAACTGGAAATCGAGCTCCCATACGATCCAGCTATACCACTCCTAGGAATATACCCTAGGAACACAAAAATACAATACAAAAACCCCTTCCTTACACCTATATTCATTGCAGCTCTATTTACCATAGCAAGACTCTGGAAACAACCAAGATGCCCTTCAACAAACGAATGGCTAAAGAAACTGTGGTACATATACACAATGGAATATTATGCAGCTGTCAGGAGAGATGAAGTCATGAAATTTTCCTATACATGGATGTACATGGAATCTATTATGCTGAGTGAAATAAGTCAGAGAGAGAGAGAAAAACGCAGAATGGTCTCACTCATCTATGGGTTTTAAGAAAAATGAAAGACACCCTTGTAATAATAATTTTCAGACACAAAAGAGAAAAGAGCTGGAAGTTCCAGCTCACCTCAGGAAGCTCACCACAAAGAGTGATGAGTTTAGTTAGAGAAATAACTACATTTTGAACTGTCCTAATATTGAGAATGTATGAGGGAAATGTAGAGCCTGTTTAGGGTACAGGCGGGGGTTGGGTGGGGAGGAGGGGGATTTGGAACTTGGGTGATGGGAATGTTGAACTGGTGATGGGTGGTGTTCCTTTTATGACTGAAACCCAAACACAATCATGTATGTAATCAAGGTGTTTAAATAAAAAAAAAAAAAAAAAAAAAAGTGTTCTTTCCCATATCACCTAGGTCAACTTTTCAAATGTAATAAACAGATCAATCCTCTGTGGCTGCTGTTTGCATATGAGTGCATGTATTCACCATACTAATGTCAATCTATAGTGTTCTCTACCAGATAATAATCTCTTCCCCCCTTTGCTCACCACCATACAAACCCTTTTCTAGACCTCCATGTTATTTCTCCACATTTAACCTTTTTCACCTTCAGTCCTCAGAAGCAGAACATTCTCCCCACCTCAGCCAGATGTCAACCAGCTCCCAAAGTGAAAAGGTAGATTCTCAACATGAAAAGAAACCGACACTCAGAGGCTATTGATGTGCTCTTCATACTCCCTATTCCTTCACCTCCTTCACCATGAACTTTTACTTGCTACCAGGTTGGGGACTGAGAAGTCCCCCACTTGAGGACACTTCCTGATATATACATACTGCTGGAAGTCATCTTCCCTAAACTCCACAAAACCAAATCACAGGCTGAAGATGAGCTCAGGATTTCCCTTCCCCTCCTATTTCAAAAGACTTAAAGAGGACATACAAATCTTTGAATATCTCTTTAAATACATTCCTTTAATAGGCATAACCATTCTTATACAGTGGCAATTTCCCCATCCTCGGGATATGTTTAGTATGAAATTCTAGTAGACAAGTCTTTGTTTAGAGGCCATGTAAGGAAAAGTTTTTCTGGATTATTGGTCTTGATACCTAGGCCCCCACATGCACCAGTTATACCTTGAGGCCTTGTTTCTTTTCCCACAGGCACATTAAAATGGGAAGTTTACATATACAGATTCTTATCTAATTAGAGATAAGAATACAACAGTGAGATCTTACATCCTGAATACTTGTCATAGTGACTTGGCTTAGACTTCTGTTGATTGGATATTGACCATTCACTCCTGAACCATTGACACCATCCATAGAAACAAACAGGGTCTCCCACACCATCACCTGGAATAAAAATTCTACCAAGAAAGGCCCCACTACTGCCATGACTTACTCGACTTACTCCAAAGACAGTTCTTATAACACCCTGACAACCTGGGAACAGCAATAGTCTGCTTTCAGGGCAGAATTTTCTGCAATGCTACCTAAAGGTGACAAAGAAACCAGAAGATGCTACATACCACCCAACTTCAACCTGTTCAGAAACCAGGATCTATAACTATAAAAATCTGATAGTAACAACTGTGATGGTGAAGAGCTGTTTCTGGGACCACAGAGAATGACTAAGGGCTTTAACAACATAGTATGCCTGGATTTGAAGCCTGGAGTTGGTCTTATGCCAAAATACTTCAGGTGTAAGGTCTCACTGTTTTTAGACCAAAGCTTTTTTCTTTCAATTTTTTCCATATTTTTCTGTGCCAATGCAAACAACAATAAGTGCCACAAGCACCATCAAAATTTTTTAGTGTATCTCCTATCCTTAAAAAGAAAAAGTGCTCTAAATCTTCTACTTCTGTATTAATGACTTGATTGGTGATATAAAAATTTTCATGAGTATAATTGCTAATGAATCCTCTTCTTTTTCCAATTCATTTTTTTAGATGTTCTAATTTCTTTCTATTTTTTTAACTTTGCTTTTTTTATTCTGAAACAAATGTATTATGATCAATTATGTCAACTATGTCATAAATTTTCTTTAAATTAGTAAATTTATTAAGAAATAAAAAAGAGTTTTATTGGCAGGTCGAAACATAGTGGACTCCTGTTCACAAGAAGGGATTTTGATAGAAACATAACAGGAAGGTGCATTTTTAGGAATTGTGAGATCCTGAACAGTGGACATCAGGATAAACAATAAAATTTCCTTGTAGTTTCTCAATCTTATTTACAAACAAACAAAGTAAGAGGTAGACTTTGGGGTGATTGTTAAACTATGGATAAACTTTAGTTAATTTTAGCATTAGAGCAGACAATTATTATTGACTAATATTAATCTTTGTTTTAGTATAAATAAAAAGTGTATCTATTCTATTATGTACAAACTAGAAGTCATAATAATATTTTAATGCAAACTTAAGATATATTATATCTCAGAAATACTAAGAGTATTAAATTAGGGTATTAATAACATAGTTTTAAAATCATTTCATAGATAAAACCCTGGCCCACACATTTCACATACTGGGCAGGCATGTGATATACTTCGGAATTACATCCTTCACCTTAAAAATTAATTTTAAAATATATACACATTTTTGTTTTCATTTCGCACATATATCAATAGATATATGACTAATAATATAAGTTAAAATCTGAAGATGTTTTAGGTTTTGTGGATTATGTCTTTCAGAAATAGATAACAAAATGTTGATTTCTTCAGAAAGTCTAGGGCTGAAGAAATAGTATAAGGATTAAGGTTTTTTCCAACCTATACATTATTCCAATTTATTCCAAATGTTCCACTCACCCTTTCCAGGAATGATGCCTGAGCTCCTCTAGGTGTGGCCCCAAAATACAAAGTAAAGAAAAAATATAATGAGGCCAGAGACATCTACAGATGTCTATAGAGTTTAAGATAATATCTTACATCTACAGAGTTTAAGGTAATGTCTCACATACAAATAACTCAGTTTCTTCCCTAGTACCACAAATTATCACCTGAGCACTTCCAGGAATAATCTTTGAATTTAGAAATAGAAGTAGTCCCTGAACACCACCAGTTGTAGCTTATTCCATCTTTTTCTTCTTGTTCTCCCAACCCCTCACAAAAATACTATGTAAGAATATTAGTCAAATAAAACAAAATTAATAGTGTCTATTCTAAAAAATGTTAGCATAAAAAACAATTCCCACTACATTAAAGTCTACAACTATTTTTAAGCATAAATACATATATCTCTCTTGAAACTTCTAAAAATGGGTCTAATGCATTAGTAGAGTGGGTAAAGTGCTCATTTTGCTTGTAGCTAACTTAGGTTCAGTCCTTAGCACCGCATATGATCGCTCAAGGTCCATATGGATCTCTGAGAAAAATATGATCTCTGAGAAAAAAGATATGATATATGATCTCGAGAAATAGGACAGAAGTATGTCTTGAGTACTTCAGAGAGTGGCCTTATCTCCTGTCCCACTCTCCCAAAAATGACTTTTAAAGCAATATAAGATATTATCTTCATTCTAAAAAGAGTCCATAACGTAGGTTTAGAGAGTGAAATATTTGGCCCACATCACATTGATGGTTAAATGGTGGATCAGAGATCGGGCCTTTGTCTATTTGCAAAGTTTATTCCCCCACTATTATCCCAAGCTATTTCCCAGAGAGAAGAAAACACAGAAAGGTCCTTGCTTTTGCACAATTATTTTAGAAGTCCTTAACTAGCTTAAAATAGCATACCAGCAAAATATTCTCTTCTGTTTTCTACTAAACAAAGAAAACTAAAGAGCTTAAAAGAACGAAACCATCAGAAACTTGGATAACTAAAACTTTTGTCATTAAGTAAAAACATGTATTTTTGCAACAAAGCAGCAAAAAAGCATCAAGGAAATGTCAAAAAGCACAGATGAATTTTTATTTGTAGGAAAGATAGTCAGAAGTGCTCACAGCTTCAGAAGGTACACAAAATTTTACGTGTGATGTACTGAGGTTTGAGAGAGTTCTCCTCAACAGCAGTCACTTGGTAAATTCATAATTGGAGTAGAATGGCTTGTTTTTCAGGGTTTAACTTTCTAACTTTTTTAAATTATCATTTTCCCCTTTCTATAACTATTAAACATAGCCTACTCACAGTCACTAATACTTTTGTGAATGTGTATATGATGGTGGTGGGAAAAGAACTAGAGCTAAATAAAGTTTATCTAGGTTATCTGTCATTTCCCAAGTCCAAAACCTCACCATAATTTCCAGCAGCCCTGTGACAGCTGTTTCTAAATCCAGATTTAATCAGTACTTCATGTCAACTAGCACAATCCCTTAAGCACAGCTTATGTGAGTTTTTATTACTCTACTAGTGACAGACAAAAGCATATTTCCTGCCAATAGTAAAACAATTTAAAACAGACTGGGCCACAGATAAGAGATCTTCTTTTGTACAATGGCTATGTTTTCAAGACAGCATTAATCCTACAAACAAAATTACAAATTCGATTAATCATTTATTTTGCATTAGGCAGTGAAATTTAGGGCATTCTAGTAAAACATTCAATCTAAAAGATGAATGTTTTGCAGGATGTGCTTTAAAAATTATTTGTTATGATTTATTTGCCTTCTAGTACTTCTGAGCTATACCAGGGGTAAATTGTTTTCCGGGTGGTTTAAAAATCATTGATATGCAAATAGGGTAGAATATGAATTTAACCAAGCCAAATGAAGCTATGATCATTAATCAGCGTAGATTGTGAACATTTGGCAAAGAACTTGAAACTGGACTTATTCTTGGTATTGTGAAGACTTTTACAGTCTTGTTTTATGCTTTCCTTGATAAAAGGGGGTGCAAGAAATTATATGTTTTTATCTGTTAGACCATTTACACTCAAAGACCTAATTTTCTATTGTTTCCATCATCCTTTACTCAGCACTGGTCACCTTGTTTTCTTTCTGTTGGCAATATCCCATACACACTCTGCCTTAAAAGACACTCTGCTAATCTCTTATGACTTTTTTTTTAAATTTACCTAACCAGAAGATCATTCTTCTTCTGTCAGCCCAGATGTCAACATATAAGCCAAGACTATTCCGAACTCATTGTCAAAAATAGTTAATACCCACTCTCATTTCCTACTCCTTTTAATTTACCATAAATAAATTTTGCTTTATACATTTTTGCTCTGTGACATTCTATATAATCATTGGCTTATATTTGATTTTATTTCTTTATGTTATATTTGTATGTTATAAAACTTAGGATTCCAAAATAATAGCTTAAATGCAGTAAAAGTAATTTATTTTCCCCATAAATCTAAAGGTTTGTCTGGTCTGAGCTCTGTTTTTCTGTCTCTCAAAGTTGCAGTTACGGAGTGTTTGAAGCACACAATTATGTTCTCCTTTTTAAATTTCCTACATTCAGATCCTGAATGAAATGGGCCATCTGAGTAACCTCACCCCCCACTTCTGTCTTTCTGTGTGTGTGTGTGTGTGTGTGTGTGTGTGTGTGTGTGTGTGTGTGTGTGTGTGTGTGTATGGTGGGCATCTTCCAGTATGTGCTTGTATAGCCAAAAACATTACATAGAGAGTCATGATTCCAAAGCAAGAGAAGACAGAACTTATTTTGTCTCTTAGGATCTTGTCTCAGACCTCACACAGCAGATAATTTCCAAGAAATTGTATTCATTGAATGACTTACAATGAACTATTTTGTCTCAAATAGAAAGGAAAGAGACTACAGTTTAGAAGCATGAGAAGGATTTACGGAAGTTGGGTTCAAAGATAATGCTTTGAACAATTTTGGAAGATGCAATAAATGGACGCTATTAAAAATTAATGTCTATATGAGCCTGACTTTATTTTGGTCACTGTTATTATCTCCAGTACCTAGAATAGTGCTTAGCACTTGCTAAATTGATCATATCATAATTTTTCTAAATGATTTATAGGATGAATAAAGCAAAGAAAATCCAAACAGCAGTATAAACTAACTTTAAAACCAGTGTTTCTAATATAATAATAATAATAATAATAATAATAATAATAATAATAACAACAACAACTGACAAGAGGTTATGTAAGTGCTCTAAGTCATAGGTTTGATTTTGCTGGGCTTTTTTAAAGTCAGATTATTAATTTCCAAGGTTTATTATCTTATTTACTCAAGATAGATTAACCAAATTCAGGTTAAGCTAGTCACAAATTGTTTTAAACTTATATTAATGAGTGACTTGATGATGGAATGAACCACACACAAAAAAAATATGGAAGTTTATGACTCTGATTTTTTTCATTTTTAAATGTTTTTTTTTAAAAAGCCTTGGAAATATTCATGATTAACTATTTCCTAGACGATAAAAACTAGGATATGAGGAACTCATTATGCCTCAGAATTAAGGATTTACTCAGTATATTTTAACAAAGGATCCTTAAAATTTGTTCAAGGAACAATAGTAAAAATTGTGGCCAAGTATATAGATATAAATTGAGGAACTTTAGGTCTTAAATTTTAAAAATCTGCATAAAATTAATAGAAAAATTGGTATATACTTTTAGTGTGCATTAAATTTGCTTATCTTAATGCTTAATGAAAAATTTAAATTCTTTTTAATATTTTGGCTAACATAAAGCATAAATATAAAAGTTTTGTTGCAAATTCACCTCTATTATCTCTTCTTGGTGAGATGCTAAACCCCAATTAAAATCACAGGAAAGATATATCAGTTTAAAAGCACATAATTATTTTAAGAGAAAAAAGAAGCTCAGTTATAAAAATTTCTGAGTGCAATATTTAAGTGCTTAGTTTTTATTATGTGTTTATTGATAATATTCTTTATATTCTGTAGGAATTTAATTAGATTATATTAACATGACCTTTATTATAAAATTTATTTTTCTTCAAAGTGCTCATCTTTCTTGTTATTGGTATGTTTTAATCAAGATGGGTTCTCTCTCTGCCAATTAACTAGCATGTAGTATAATTCACTTGAGTCTAAATAAGAACATTAATCAGGATATGGATGTGTAATGCAATTCTTGGTTAGACTGTATATTTCCTACATGAAAACATCTGGTCGATTAAAAACCTGTCAAAATGTAAGGTTGCTATTAGTATTACCTGTATTTTATATAGACAATAGATTTAATTTCTCTGCTATTTCTTCAAATGCAAAATAATAAAATTTGAAGAAATTTTTCAAACAAAGAAGTGCAAATGAAAACCACAAGTACTTGATTTTTGTAAAAAATAAAAACAAAACAAAACAGTGTTTTACTTTAAAATTTTGTGTGTATTTTTTTGTTTGGGACCAGACCTGGAAGTGCTTAAGAATTACTATTGGCTCTGTGCTCAGAAATTATTCCTGTTGGGCTGGAAGTAACATATGGGATGCCAGGGATTTATCCCCAAATTATCTGTGTGAAGGCAAGTATCCTTCCTGATGAACTGTTGCTCTGGACCATCTTATTTTTTAATTTTTTATTGATACCACTGTGAATTATAAGTTCTTCATAGTTGTATTTCAGGCATATAGTGACAGTGAATTATGACCATTCCCACCACCAGTGTTGAACTCCCTTAACGAAAGTTCACAGCATGCATCTTATACTACCCCCTAGACCCATGTTCTCCAACAGGTCAAATTTAAGTTTAGATTGTTATAGTTTGGGTCTCTTGATTCTATTGTCATTGACTTTGGCTTGGATATTTAGTTCTGACCATTTTTTTCTTTAAATCACCCAATGTATCTGAGATTACTTGGCCTCTGGGCCCAATCCATATTTTGTCTTTTTCTCAGTATGTAGGAAGAGGCAAAAATATGAGATAAAACAAAGTAATTCATGTCCCAAGTGGTGATTAAGAAGGCAGGAGACCCTATCTAAAAGATACAAATAAAATTTAAAAATTGGGGTGTGTGTGGCAGGTTTTATTTTGTTTGTTTGTTTTTGTTTTTGTTTTGTTTTTTGGACACAGAAAAGGTTAGGGAGATTAAAAAGAAAATACTGTTGGCAAAACAACAATAACAACAACAACAATCAGAGGTCTCTACCCATGAAACATACTTTCATAAGACTGACTACAGGCTCCAGGCATACTAATTGTCCAACCTCAAGATTTTCTTCATGGTCCTAGGAAAAATTTTACTCAATCCTAGTTGTCACAGTCAGGCTTCTGTAATTAGAATTTTTTTTTTCACAGATCCTATGTTGAAGCCAGGTGTCATGGAGCATCTTCTGATTTTGTCTCACTGTAAGGTGGCTAGGCAGGGAAACCTGATCTCAGAGCAAGTTGTTTCGGTCATCAGGATGTCATATGAACCTACCCTGGGCAATTCAGTGCCAGGGCAGCATTAGGGTCTTATCTGGGGGTTGGGGTACTCTTGTAGAAAATCATCCCAGTTCCAAAAATACAATTCAAGGTTTGGGGTTGGACAGTCAATGTCCGATCAACTGATGTTTGAGTCATTCACTATGACATATGTGCTGGTTGAAAGGCAACCCTGAACTATAAAATTTATGATTCTCTATCTCTATTAGATATGAACTTCTTTTTATAAGTAAGATTTCCCAATTTTAATGTATATATGCAAAAAGGAACAATGCCACATGATACTACTGGTACACATGGAGGTAAAAATAAGCTAACCAATCCCTATAACCTGGTTCTAACTTGAACTCAGATACCAAGAAAGACTTATCTACTAGAATTTCCTACTAAGGAAATCCAAAAAACAGGTGGGGGAAGCAACCTATACATAAGGAAATAAACACTGTAAATTATAGCTATTAAGGAAATGCACCTACAGAGTTACACAAAAGATGGAGCGGTGGCACAAGCGGCAAGGCAACTGCCTTGCCCATGCTAGCCTAGTATGGACAGCAGTTTGATTGCCTGGCATTCCATATGGTCCCCTAAGCCAGGACTAATTTCTGAGTGCATAGCCAGGAGTAAACCCTGAGCGTCACTGGGCGTGTCCCCCCCAAGACAAATCAAAATAATTAAATGTGAATTTTTGAGACCAGCAAAAATTTGCTAATTAGAACATCACCAGGTGTGACTTCAAAACAAAGAAAACAAACAAAAAAAAAGAAAGAAAATATAGATATCCTCTTTAAATCTTTGAGATAGTCTGGGGAGGGAAGTTAAAACTTAGAAGACAATTTCATCCTATGCCATGTTGTTGTGGAGTCTGAGAAACAGTTGGCAGAAGTCAGGGATTAGGTAGTGTCCCAGCATCCCATAGGGTCCTCCAAGCCTGCCAGCTGTGATTTCTGAACACTGAACCAGGAGTGATCTCTGAACACTGCTGGGTGTGGGCCAAAAAACAAACAAACAAAAATTTTATCTCCCCTCTCTGTGGACTGTTTGTTTCTTTCTACCTGATTCAGTTCCGGAGAAACTCTCAGCTCATGATTCCTCTATATTTTTATTGAATCATTGTGAATTACAAAAATTACAAAGTGGGGCTGGTGAGGTGGCACTAGAGGTAAGGTGTCTGCCTTGCAAGTGCTAGCCAAGAAAAGGACCGTGGTTCGATACCCCAGAGTCCTATATGGTCCCCCCAAGCCAGGGGCAATTTCTGAGCGCTTAGCCAGGAGTAACCCCTGAGCATCAAATGGGTGTGGCCCAAAAAGCCAAAACCAAACCAAAACAAAACAAAAAATTACAAAAATTACAAGGTAATTCATGATTGAATTTCAGGAATACAATTTTTTAAATTTTTTTATTTTTAATTATGAGAACAAAGATGCAAGGAAAGAGGACAAGGTAAAGTTACAGTGGAAGGACAATCACCTATAACATAATTCTTAGAAAAAGTCCCCTTGCTGATATCTTAACTTTGAACTTTCAGGCAAAGAACATTACAATAAATAAAACAGAATCCATGTTCAATTACTTTGTCCCTCAAATCCCCAGATTGTAACACATTATAATATTTCTTAACAGCACACAAGGCAATCTAAAGCCATAAAACTTACGTAACTCCTTAAACATTAGAGACATAGTATTTTTTACATTTCCATGTACATGTATATTAGCTTAAGTTGACCTCAAATTTTAAGTGGTTTTTTTTTTAAGGATTAGAGTCAAAGGAGCACAGTAAAAACGGTGTTAGAGTGGCAACTGTTATTTGCATAGGCCCACCAAAATATGAGGGGCATGGAAAGGAATAACCTTGGCCTAAATACAAAGAGACCCTACCCCTGAAGTTTCCTGGCATAAGACCAACTCTGGCTTCAGGCAAGTTAGATCGTCCAATCCAAGACGTTGTCCATAGTGCCAAAAAACTTTTCACACAGTCTCTGTTGTTGGTATCATGTTTCTGTATTAAAGATCCTGGAATCTGCATATCCTACATTGAAGTCAGGATGTGGAGCGTCCTCTCATTTCACCTCACCATTAAAGGGAAATGCAGGAAGCCCTGTCCTGTAAGCAGGTCGTTGTTGTTAAGTCTTCTCAGTGTTAAGGGAGGTCTCTTTAGAGCATATCGATGTCTGAGCAGTGGTAGGGTCTTCCGTGGTAGAGGATTGCTTCCAGGTAATGTTATAGACAAACCTGGATGTTTCGTGGATGGCTTCCATGGTTCAGGGTTGAATGGAAAATGCCCTTTCTTCTGAGGCCTGTACCAGGTCATTATGTCAATGTTCAGGGTGTAAGGTCCCTTTGCACTACAAGATTTGTGTAGGAATACAATTTTTTAACACCAAACTCTTCACCACTAATTACATTTTCTACTGATGTCTTCAATTTTCCTCTTGCACCTGGCGTGACTCTATGGGAGACACTTTTTTTATATTTGTAATTTTTCCCACTTTTTTTTGTTTAGGCACTGTGATTTACAAACTTGTTAATGATTGTACATCACTAATAGCACTACTATTTAATTTTTTAAGTCCATTAATTAGTCACCAAAAATCAATGGATAAACCAATGAATAAACTTACCTAGAATCCAGGAAATGAAAAACATAAACTGCAATTTTATCACTTGTCTTATGTAATAAATTTAATATAACAGGAAAATCTATTAAAAAAGCATGAAAAATAACAAAATGTCTAAAAATTAACTGTAGTTTATAAAAACTTAAAAACCAGTGTAATTTTTATGATACATTTAAAGTTCCTCTTTAAAATAATAAATTTATGACATTTATCCCTTAAAAGTGTTTTTAAGTATAAGATATCAAAATATGTGTGGATGATGAGAATACATGGATTTGTCAGTTTATATATATATATATATATATATATATATATATATATATATATATATGTATATTGAAGTAGTTTACAAAATTACAGAGTAATGGGGCCTGGCGGTGGCGCTGGAGGTAAGGTGCCTGCCTTGCCTGCGCTAGCCTAGGATGGACCGTGGTTCGATCCCCCGGCATCCCATATGGTCCCCCCAAGAAGCCAGGAGCAACTTCTGAGCGCATAGCCAGGAGTAACCCCTGAGCGTCACAGGGTGTGGCCCAAAAACCAAAAAAAAAAAAATTACAGAGTAATATCTAGTATATTGTATATATGAGAATAAGTTTCATTTAGATTTTAACTTCTGAGATTAATTTTTGAGATAAATAAAACCTGACATCATCTCTAATATAAGTTAAACTAATTTTAATTAAAACAGAGTTAAGTGCATATTTTCCAAATACATTAAATACATTACTTGTTCATTCCAAACAAAATGGAAAAATAGCATATAAAATATTAGGTTATAAAATCGCATCTAGTCAAAATTACTCTTAAAATTGCATCATTTAAATATTTTTTAATTTTAGTTTTGTATTAAAACTTAATATGTTACAATCCAGAGCATTACATCCACATTAGAGTTCTTTAATTTTTTCCAAAATCATTCTCTTTCCTATTCTTATCCAATTTAAATAACCTCTATAGGTCAGGCACTTATATTTGTGTAAACAAATGAATGCATACTAAATCTGTACTGTTCAACAATTAAATGTCAAACTCTTATTGCACCTAGTTAATCAAAATATAACTTCGAATGACTAAGGATGTAGAAGTTGAATCTGGGGTCTTCACTGCTTAAGAACTGTGAGAATCAACTTTTCAAAATTTAATTAAGTTTAAAGGAAAATTTTGTATTTTATGTTCTTTTGAAAATGAATTGTGGCTGAAATAATTTCAATATATTGTAATTACAAACTTTATGCACATGTGATTTTCAGTATATCTTAATAACTGTTCTAACTTGCTTCATTTTCATAATGATTTGTTATTTAGTAACTGGCAGCTCAATATTCTTATGACTCTGTTAATAATTTCATCCAATTTAGCAGTTCAATATACTAAAATGTCTTTTGGAAAATAATTAAGTTTAAAGTTTGGGACTGTTTAGTTAAGTGTCATTTCTTGACTCTTTGAGATACACAGTTAAACACAATATCCAAAGTTCAATAGTGAAATTTAGCTGATTCTCTATATAATCGAATAACAAGTTGCATAACTGGCACATGATACAATTTGCAAAAAATATGAAGTCAAAATTAATAGGAATATGTAGTTACTTTTGTTAATATGAACACTGAACTGTTTGTGTTGGCTTGTAGTTTAAAACTTGGTTACTGAGCTGGAAATGAAGTACAGAGGGTAAGGTGTTTAAATTTCTTAATATAGATCAGAGTTCATCCCTAGTACTCCATCAGGTTCCCTAACCATGACAGTAGTGATGGCTGAGCATATAGAGGTAAGACTTGAGCATCAGTAGGTGTAACACAAATATTCAGAACAGGAGAAAAATCCTGTCATTGACAACCGTCATATAGTTAGTCTTATATTTATAGTTATAATTTATAATTAAAATAAATGAGATAGAGAAAAATTAATAATCACACCCCTCCCAGAATCACACACACACACACAGAGGCAGCAATTCTCATGACACAAAGCTGACCAACACTCGAAAGTTATCTAGCTTCCTTGAAGCTGATGTCACTGGGGCCTCTTGGGTGTAGGGTGCAAGGAAGAATAAGTCCCTGCCTTGCTGAAGCCCTGTCAGCTGTACACACAGACCCACCCTATATAAATGCTGCCATGTCAATGGGGCTTCACCTCTTTTTCTCTAATTTCTGAAGATATCTAGCTTCCTCAAAATCCATGTATGCTGGTTTGTTTCTGGCATCACAGAGATCTGTTTGGAGCCAAGTTGAACTACTATCTCCCCAACATATCTGCACCATAACCCCACCTCTGTCCTTCCCAAAGTTTTGGTAGCCATAGACATGAACCACTGCTGCTGTTGCCGTATGAGCTCATAGGACCAGCCTCACAGATCTTCACATTCTTGGACTTCATAGCCACTTACAAGACCATGTAACACCCCTGTAATTTTAATACTGACTTCCTAGGAGGAATACACCAAATTAAGTCTGAAATTATCATAGGAGTCACATGAGATATGACAATCTTAATAATTTTTTTCTTTTTTGTTTTGTTTCTTGTTTTGGATTTTTTTTTTGGTCACACCCTCTGACACTCAGTTATTTTATGCTGTTACTTCTGCACTCTCTGCGCACCATAGTTCCAACGAATCTTCTTTTAATAAAGTTTGTTTTGATATTTCTGTTACCATTAATTTTCAAAGCAATATTAAGTAAATTATTTGTATCTGCCAAGGAACAGGTTTCAGGGAGGTTGAGAAACTGGGTCAAGTGTGGAGGGACTATTATATAAGGGGTACAATTTGTGTTGGGACTCTGAATGCCAGAAATAACTAATATGAACAACTCAGTAAACCATGGTTTTTTAAACTAAAGAAAATTTAAAAACGCAGCATTCTTTATCACACTATAAAGTCTTAAATATACAATATTAATTTATTCTTCTAGTGACAAATTAAAAATTTATGTGCAGGCAAGATCCTGTCAATGTAATAGGTGGGTGGTGTATATATAACATAGTATCTAATGTACACTTACAATATAGCATGTGAATATATGTTAACCATGCATATAGGTACATAAATGTATGTATTTCATATACTATATCTGTATAAATAGAGCAACAATAAGAATATAGGTAAAATTTGATCAAGTATTTATTTTAGAGTCATATAGTCAGTGGAAATATAATAGCTCTGTTTTTCTTTATCTTTTCATTTTCTATTCATTAACCTGATTTACTCCAAATATAAAAAGGGGCAATGTTTTTTAATCTAACCTGAAGTTATAGTACCTTTTTATTTTAATACCATGACTCATCAAGTTGTTTATAAGTACCATTATTTCAGGCAGTAAATGTTTAATACCAAACTTAGAGTAAGTGTGGCCTTCTCTCCACCAATGTCCCCTGTTTCTCTTCCATGAGTTTGCTCCCTTAATAGACACAAAGGCAAATACAATATCAAAATTTAGATAAGGAAGGTCAGTTTGTAATTGGTGTTATATTTCACAATGGTGTTACTGAAGACATTGTCTAATGATTTATTGGATTGACTGATACTAATTAAAAGTTCTGTGTTTTTCGGGCTGGAGTGGTGGAGCAAGCTGAAGGTCATTTGCCTTGCATAAACTAATCTAGGGTGGACTGTGGTTCGATCTCCATCGTCCCATATGGTTCTGTGTTTTTGTTATTGAGTTTGGTGTTTTTTTTATGCAATTTTCCCATCATATTTTTTGATCCAATTGAGCTTACAGAACTTTAAATTATGGATATGTTGTGTGGGCATAAATAGGGCTTGAGGGTCAGGGGCAAGGAACTGAAATGATTTGGAAGTTTACCAACTTTATGAGGTTCAGTTGAGGAACTGGTCAGTTTCTTTCTTGGAAGGTATCTGAGGTGGCTGGAGGCTGCTTAGTCTTCAGGCAGAAATAAAAATCTGCTTGCCATTATCCCCCAAAGAGAGCAATACCCAAGAGTTGTCAGTTAGAGAAGAGATTTGGTGGCATCCTGTTCTTTTAGAGATTAGCTGTAGTGATGGACATTTCTCTGCCAGCACCTATAGTCTTAATTTCACAGAATATATATAGCAAAAGATAAGAATAATGAACTTGGTAGAACAATTAAAAATTAAATGACCTGAGATGATTGAAGAGAAGGTAAGGCTCATACCTTGTATATGACTGACCAGATTTCAATCCCTAGAAGCCCATTTGGTCTCTTGAGAACTAAAGGAGTGTTCTAAGTATTAAGCCTTGAGGATCTATCATTTTGCCTCCCAAATATTGAAACTTGTGCAAAGTTAAAAAAGATCTGAAACAAATTAATGTAGTGTTATGAGAAAAATAGGTAAATATTTGGTAAAGTATTCACTTTAGATTATATAGTCAGTGAAAACATAATATTTTTGTTTTCCTGTCTTTTCAGTCCTATTAACCTGAATTACTACAAATATAAATACTGTTTTTCTTTAACCTAGTCTAAAGTTTTTTTTGTTTGTTTGTTTGTTTTTTTTTGGGGCCACACCCGGCAGTGCTCAGTTACTCCTGGCTTCTGCTCAGAAATAGCTCCTGGCAGGCACGGGGAACCATATGGGACACCGGGATTTGAACCAACCACCTTAGGTCCTAGATTGGCTGCTTGCAAGGCAAAGACCGCTGTGCTATCTGTCCGGGCCCTAGTCTAAAGTTTTAAGACATTTTTATTAGACTACCATGATTTATAATGGTAAAATCATATACTTATACATGTAGGTAAATTTATGGTAAAAGAAAATAGACATAATTAAAGCAACAATACTTTCTTTTTTTTTCTTTTTCTTTTCTTTTTTCTTTTTTTTTTTTTTTTAATTTTTTTGGCATTTCCCGGTGACACTCAGGAGTTAGTCCTGGCTATGTGCTCAGAAATCGCTCCTGGCTTGGGAGACCATATGGGATGCTGGGGGATGGAACCTAGGCTAGCAAGAACAAGGCAGACACCTTACGTCTTTGTGCTACCACTCTGTCCCCTAAAGCAACAATACTTTTAAATTAATAAAATATTTTAATGACATAATTAGGAAACTTATCAAACTTCTTCAAAGAGCAAAAAGATATTGAGTCAGATACTATAGTTGCAAAGCCATAAAGGGCATAACTTCATAAGACAAAGAAAACTCATATTAGATAAATTAGATTTTGTAAATCTCCTCAAAAAAAAAAAAAGGTGGGGTAACACAAACCCTGCCACTGCAGCACTTTTTCTGGTGCTGTTTTGTTTTATTTTTTGTTTGTTTTTTGATATTTTCCTTCTCCTTTTTCTTCCACTTTTTGCTTTCTTTTCCACTTTTGTGGATATTATTCGGTGATTTTTTTTTTTTATTAGTAGTTGGTAACAAATTTTTTCCCCTCTTTTCCTTAACCTTTTTACCTCCAACAGAATAGCATAATTTGAATCATTCAGCCTCATAAATTGAGGGGAGAAAAATGATACCAGGACCAGTCATATGAACCTATAGTGTAAATAAAAAAAATGACCAGACTGGAACACCAAACAGAATAGATACCCAACCTATAACAAGCTGTACGGCGGAGACCATTTGCACTAGGATTCTGGGGGTAAAGGAAGGAGATGTGGGAGACATGCTGTGAACAAGAGTGGAGGGAGGATAACATTGGTGGTGGGAATGCCCTTCATTTATTGTCACTATGTACCGTAAATAATTCTATGTAATGAACTTCAGTCACAATAAAAAAAATTAAAAAAAGTGTTAAATTCTCAAAGATTAAGAAAAACTATTTATCATCTTGTTTATGATACTTTAAATAAAAATATGGAATTTAGAAATAAATGGAAGAAAATCTTCAAGTAATGGAGGGAACATTATCTAGCCTACCATTTTCAGAAAAAGTTCCTTGAAGTGAAACCAAAGAAAACATGCCTTATAACATGTGAATACTGGAACACCTTTTTGAGAGATAAACTTCACTCTAAGAAATTACTGTTTATTAGTGTGAAGGTAACTCATACCAACTGAAAATTAAGCTACATAAGGAAGCAACACCTAGGAATAAATATATATACATATGAATATATATGTAACATTTTAAATAAATAGATAAACATTAGGGTATTAATGTTTCAATATTTATGTTACAATTTAAAACATGCCAATGATAACAAAGCAACCATGAGAAACTTAAAAATTGTTTTCTTTTTTTATTGTTTTAGATTTACAGAAGTAATTTGACATATGGTAATCACTGAATGTTATATAATATACTTAGTTTCAAAGCTAAAAGAAAAATATTAAATCACTTGCCCAAAAAAAACCCAAACAATATAAATAAAAATGGTAAGCAAAAACAATATTTAAGTAAAAGCCACATAAGCCAAATGGGAAAATTTCTGTCCAAATATATTATATTAATGTGTAAATTCAATCTTCAATTTAATTAAACACTGACAAAAATGTTTAAAGAAACATTAATGTAATTTGTTAAAAATGAAATCCCTTAGGGTCAGAAAAATAGTACAAATATTAAGCCACTTGCCTTGCCTGGATCAATTTCTCTAGAAATTTGAGATTTGCCTAGAGCAAATCTTTAACAGGACCTTTTCTATAAGCTCCCTACAGCTCCTTGTAAACTTAATTTTGTAGGCCAATTCTCCAGTCCTATTTCCTTTGGTCATCTATTGTGTATTTTTCCATATGTATTTCTGTGGCATCATTTCTTTACCCAGATATCTATTCTTGGACACTAGGTTGTTTCTAGGTATTGGTTATTATGAAAAACCACAATAAACATAAGAGTGCAAATGTCACTTCTGAATATGTTTTGGGTCTTTGCGTAGATGCAGAGAAGTGGATTTGCTGGTTTATATATAAACTCAGTTCTTTTCTCTCTTTTTTTTTTGTTTGTTTGTTTTTTGGGTCACACCCGGCTGTGCTCAGGGGTTACTCCTGGCTGTCTGCTCAGAAATAGCTCCTGGCAGGCACCAAGGACCATATGGGACACCGGGATTCGAACCATCCACCTTTGGTCCTGGATCTGCTGCTTGCAAGGCAAATGTGCTGTGCTATCTCTCCGGGCCCCAGTTCTTTTCTCTTAAAGAACTAATTTGATCCATTTTTTTGTTTTGGTTAGTTAATACGATGCAAAATTAAACTAAGTAATATTAATTTGTCTATTTCCTCTATATTTTGAAAATGGAAACAGGCTGGGATGGAGTATAATGTGGACAATACAGGTAGATCTGAAGAATTAGAAAAATTATGAGATTCTATTATTACAATTGCCAAATATGAAAGAATATTAGTATGTCCTTTATATTATACCTATATTAGGCTATATTAATATCCTTTTATACATCTTGAACAAGTAGAATACTGGCAGAAATTGAGTTAGAGAGCATAAGGAATAGATTTTCATTGATTGTGGAAAATACAGTATTTTTAAATGTTCTTAAGAAAAATAGAATAATATAGTATGTGCATTGTATATATTGATATTTGGGTATGCTGTTGGATTTTTTATTTATGGTGATATAGTTAATTTAAAATGACAACCAGCATTTTTTTTCTTAAAAAATACAGTATAAAAATTAGGAATTTTATAGAAACTTTGCTCCCCACATTTTAACTCTGAACAAAAACAAAATGTAAACATATTTTTAGGGAAGTGATATACTATAGGGTAAAAGAGTTTGCTCATTCATACCTTTGACATCTGCAATTCCTATGCATTTTAGCACATCTCCTAATTTCTTTTTATTCTCTGACAAATATGCCTATAGAATATGTTTATTCTTCTAGTAATGAAACACTAAATATTTATTCATTTTTTTCTACATATTTAATCTCTGTTTTATCCTATGCATTAACAAGGTGTTTCTTCATAGATTTGTTTTACTAGAAGAGTTCCAGTCACACAGCTCTGAAAGGAAAAGTGAGCGAGAGGAAATTAATTTTTTCTTAGCTGCAGGGTTTTTCCAATAGCATAATGGTTATTAATATTCCTGTTGGCAAATATTTCATTACTTTCTGACAGTATTAGAAAAACTGCCCAAAGTAAAAATACATTTTTAATAAAATTTTGAATTTGTATTTTGCTTACAGTTTATCTTACTTTATCATATATTTGGTTACATAATTCTCATAAGAATTTGTATGATATAACAATAGACTATAAGGAATATATTGTTAGGTCACAAATTAATAATTTGGCCCTTTATTTTATTCACTCTCTGATTGTAATTTAACTTTTGCAAAACTTTTTTAATTATAGAAGAGTAAAATGTCATTAGACAAAAAATTGTTATTACTAACCTGAATTTAGTCTTAATAATAAACATATTTTGTCCAGTGTTATTTTATTTTTTAGACTTGATATTTTAATGTGTGCTCATAAAATATTAATATTTATATAAACAATATGTTTTATATTTCAGTAGGCTCTACATCTTAAAACTAGCAATTATATATGGTTAAGGATATATAATATAATAAATGATATATACTTGCATATATAATATAATATAATAAATTCTATGATGGCTTGAACTTATTTCTGAAATAACATTTCATAATATTTTACATAGAGTAGTGTAAATAACATAAACATAAATTAAACAAAATGGAGACTGAAGCAATACTACAGTGGCTAGGGTATTTACATTGTCTGTGGCCAACCTGGGTTCTACCCTTTGTTCTCCATAAGTTACTTGAGCACAGCAGGAATGATCCAGGAGTACAGAGTCAGAAGTAAACCCTAAATATATAAAGGTGTGATTACCAAACAAAAATAAATAAGATTATGTGTTTTTAATATATGCAAATACAATATCCTTTCATATAAGGGTTTGTATTATTTTGAGCATGAATTGACTTTAGTATTTCTTAATGTCCAAGAACTACTTATATGTAAATAAAAAAAATTCAGGGCCTTTGATTTTGTTCTTCGTTATTACTGTCTAGTAATATGTTTTTTTGAAAAATTTATTACTCAAAATAGAGAATTCTACACTATGTGAGAATGTAAAAACAATTTGGTTATTTTCTAGTTTATATGTTTGGTATTTACTGTCTAGTTGATACTGTCTAGTCATAATTCAATGTCTGAATTATTATTATTATTATTTATTTGGTATTTGGGTCACACCCAGTGGTACTCAGGAGTTGCTCCGGGCTCTTGGCTCAGAAATTGCTCCTGGCAGGCACATAAGGAATACTGATATTCGAACCACCATCTGTCCTGTATCGGCTGTGTGCAAAGCAAATGCCCTACCATTGTACTATCTCTCTGGCTCCAAATTTTGAGTATTTTTTAAGCACTAATTGGTTGTGCATGTTGTCTTTATTTAGACTGTTAGGACTTCAAACTTCTAATTTAATTTATTCTATTGTGATAAGAAAGTGTTAGATTAAAAGTAAATCCTCCAAATATGTTTTCATGAATACTCCCAATATGTACTTATTATATACAATTTGGTTGAATGAGAAAAACAAAAAGATTTTGATTGTTGAATTTGTATTCTTAAAATGATTAATATAATTGGGTAGATGTATTTAATCTATTAGATCAATCACATTTTGTACAATGTACTGAATGTTAGATTCATGATAAAGTATATGGTTTGGTTGTATTTATCTAAGAAATTTAATGCTTAGAATTAAAGGAAATGTTATACAATTTTAATTTTTGTCATTTATTATTTATTTATTTATTTATTTTGGTTTTTGGGCCACACTCGGCGATGCTCAGGAGTTTCTCCTGGCTCTCTGCTCAGAAATCACTCCTGGCAGGCACGGGTTGACCATATGGGATGCCGGAATTTGACCACCATTGGTCCTGGTTCAGCGCTTGCAAGGCAAACACGCTACCTCTGTGCTATCTCTCCGGCGCCTGACTTTTTATTTTTGAGCCACATTCAGTGGCTCTCAGGGGTTGCTCCTGGATCTGTGCTCAGATATTACTCCTGGCAGGCTCAGGAGATCTATAAGATACTAAAGATAGAACATGCAATGTAAATGCTCTACCCACCGTGCTGTGCTATAGCTCCCACCCTTTTTTTGTCATTTATTATTTTTTTTATAAATTTCTATTTAAAATGATTAATTATAAATATACTTATAAATCTGTTGACACATTCAAAATAACATTGTGTAATTTTTTAGTCTTCTATGTTTTTCTTTGGCATTTATAATTTTACATTTAATCATTTTTGGTTTATTCATTTAAAAGTAATTAAAAATACCAAAGTTTTGGTTTTTTTTTTTTTGTTTTTAGGTTATACCTGGCGGTACTCAGGCATTACTCCTGGCTCTGCACTCAGAAATTGCTCCTGCAGGCTCAGGGGACCATATGTGATGCCAGGATTTGAATCATCGTCTGTCCTGGATTGGCTGCATGCAAGGCAAATAAATGCCCTACCACTGTGCTGTCTCTCTGGTTCCTGAAAACACCAAATTTTTGAACATATTATATAATATATAAATACAATGTCTTTAGGAACTTAATTATATTTAATTATATTTTCTGGAAAAGAGTTCTCTTTTATAAATTTTTAATTTATTTTTTAGTAATTTCTTTGTAATCAATTTCAGTCATAGAATGTACACCACCCTTCAACAATGCAACTTTCCCATCATCAATGTCTCCCATTTTCACCCAATCCACTGAATGCCTGTCTCTGAGATAATTCTGCTTCGGTCTCTCACCCTATAGTTGTCAGTGAAATTGGTGCAGAGCACTAACTTTGTGGTCAGCTTCATATCATGGGCTGACCCTCATCTCAATTGTCTCTATCTCTTTGGTCCATATGCTTATTATATATAAAGAGTTAAGACCAAATAAATCTTAATGACAAAATATGGTAACAAATTTGTAATATATTCCTGATGATAGTTTATTAAAATTCTAGGACATGATCAAAGACAGACAATTGCGATCTTGTACAGTATACTTTACAGTTAAATGTATTTTAAGCAAAACGTTTGTGTGTTTGTGATTTCAAAATATTGCATTCTTCTGTTAGAGCTATAGCACATTGGTACGGCGTGTAACTTGCACTCGTCCATCCAGAAAGAATCCAGATTCAATCTCTGGCATCACATATGGTCCCCTGAGCCTGCCAGGAATGATTTCTTTTTTTTTTTTTTGTTTAACTATGATTTATTCAACCTGAGACAGCACAAATACTTTATGCAGACAGTCCAGTAGCAAAATGGCACTTGGTTTGCTCTTAACAGAAACAACATAAATGCAACAGACAACTTAGAGACAGACAATGGCCTTATTTGCATGCTGAAAATCTGGTTGTGTCCCACTAGTCCATACACAGGTTCCCTGTGCAATCTGTTGAGTAAACAAATAGTGCAGGATTCATCTCAGAGGGCTTTAGGCCCCTGGGTTTAACCGAAATCAATTCTTGGTCGATACTGCAATACCATGGGGTATGACTGATACAAAGGGCCATCCTGAGAGCAGACTTGCGAAGCTGAGCAGTTCAGACACCGATTTCTAAGAGCAGATTCAGGAATGATGCCTGAATGCCTCTGGTTGTGGCCCTTCCCCCCCCCCAAAAAAATCCTAACTTATTTTCTTTTTGGAAAATTTAAACCAATCTGAAGTATTTGAGGCAAAATATAGAAGCAGTATTTTCTTTTTCATACTACCATCTTTTTGTGGATGGGGCACACACGGTGATGCTCAGGTGTTACTCCTGGCTATGAGCTCAGAAATCACTCCTAGCTTGGGGGACCATATGGGAAGCTGGGGGGTGGAACAGCAGTCTGTTTGCTAGGCCAGGGAAGGCAGAGATGCCTTAATGCTTGCGAAACTGCTCCAGCCTCTCATACTACCATCTTATAACAGTTGCCACAATTCTTTGTTGATTCTTTTAAAAACATATTAAGGGATCAAAGAAATAACACGGAATAAAGCACTTAACATACACATGACATACTCCAATCATATTCACTGAATAACCTGTGCACTGATAAGAGTCATCCCTGAGCACTGAACAAGGAGTAAATTCAACAAAGGAGAAAGAAAGAAAGAAAGAAAGAAAGAAAGAAAGAAAGAAAGAAAGAAAGAAAGAAAGAAAGAAAGAAAGAAAGAAAGAAAGAAAGAAAGAAAGAAAGAAAGAAAGAAAGAAAGAAAGAAAGAAAGAAAGAAAGAAAGAAAGAAAGAAAGAAAGAAAGAAAGAAAGAAAGAAAGAAAGAAAGAAAGAGAGAAAGAAAGAAAGAAAGAAAGAAAGAAAGAAGAAGAAGAAAGAAGAGAAGAGAAAAAGAAAGAAAGAGAAAAGAGAGAAAGAAAGAAAAACAAAGAAAGAAAGAGAAAGAAAGAAAGAAAGAAAGAAAGAAAGAAAGAAAGAAAGAAAGAAAGAAAGAAAAAGACACTAAAATTAAGTATTAAGTTACAAAGAATTAGGAAGTTATGATGACGTTTGCATAAATAATTTCCACCTTCATGTTTAAAATATTCAGAATAAAATATTGTTTAAGATATTTAATGTATTTGGTCAAACTGGTAGCAACACTACATATTTTTAACTACTGAGTTATTTTATTCATTCATGCTTTTGTTTACTAAATAAGTAAATTTACTGAATTTGTAAGAATAATTTTTGTTTGTATAATTTGATTTATAATAAAAGTGGATTTCAATTTTTTTCCATACCCATCAGTGCTCAGAGTTTACTCCTTGCTTCTATGCTCAGTAATCATAATTTGCAATACTCAGGAGATCATATGTGGAACTTAATATTGATCCAGGTTAGCTACTTACAGAGAAAGATTCTTAACTTCTCTATACTCTCTGGTCTGATTTCAGTGAATTAGATGTGTCTTTGATAGATATCTGAGTATGCTGATGTCTTAGCAAACAAATATTATTTGACACATATGATAGTAAACGTGGTAAATAGGACAATGGGAAAATAAAAACTCATCTCAATGTAATCCTGTTAGACCCTTGATTCCTTATAATTAACAGTTTACAATAACTGAAAAGGACTCAAGAAGCTCTATATATTATGATAGGATGACTACATTATGTGAAAACAACATAAAATAATAAGAGCTTTTATAAGAGATGTTAACATCTCTTGGGGACTATTTGTACCATACATATCAGTCTTCAGAGTCTACTCCTTTCATTGCTTAGAGCTCAAAATTTATTCCTGATTCTGTTCAGGAATTATTTCTGGGGGTGCTTGGGTACTACTTGGAGGATAGAAATTGAACTCTGGGGCCGAAGAGACAGCATGAAGGTAGGGAGTTTGCCTTTCATGCAGAAGGTCATTGGTTGGAATCCCAGCATACCATATGGTCCCCTGAGCCTTCCAGGAGTGATTTCTGAGCCTTGAACCAGGAATAACCCCCTGAGTGCTGCCAGGTGTGACCCAAAAACCAAAAGAAAAGAAAAAAAAGAAAAGAAAAGAAAAGAAAAGAAAAGAAAAGAAAAAAGAAAAGAAAAGAAATTGAACCCTGATCTACCATGTGCAGGATAAGTATTTTACCTATTGCACTATCTCTCTTGCTCCAAATTCTGCACTCAAAGGGAAGAGTAGAAACATCTTTAAGTAAATATGATTACAATACTTCACTTGGAATTATGTACAAAATCCACTTGACAGTCATTGTGATTAATTTCAGGGAGACAAGTCACTTGTTATTTAGTTTGTGGGAAGGAATTTCCATTTATATTTAAAATTTGCTTTCAGTTATTCAATTTTAAGTTATAATCCCAAAATATTTTCACAGGCATGTAAATCACTTTGAACATGAGAAATCCTTGTAAGAATTAGAACAGGAACAATTTTACTCATGGAATTAATTTTCAATGGGCAAGGTTGAATCAGAATTTAGTAAAAGAAAGTCAAAGAAGGGGCCAGAGTGATAGCACAGCAGTAGGGCATTTGCCTTCCATGCGGCTGATCTAGGACAAACCTTGGTTTGATCCCGGCATCCCATATGATCCCTGAGTCAGAAGCAATTTTTGAGAGCATAGCCAAGAGTAACCTCTGAACATCACAGAGTGTGGCCCAAAGAGCAAAAAAAACTTTCATCTCCTACTGCATCTATTTTATTTTATGGAAGAAAATTAAGGAGTTATAAAATTTTTAACTATGCTTTCTAAGCATTTTATTAAAACATCATGTATTTTATTTTATTTTATTATTTTATTTTATTTTATTTTATTTTATTTTATTTTTCTGGTTTTTGGGCCACACCCGGCAGTGCTCAGGGGTTATTTCTGGCTGTCTGCTCAGAAATAGCTCCTGGCAGGCACGGGGGACCATATGGGACACCGGGATTCGAACCAACCACCTTTGGTCCTGGATCGGCTGTTTTCAAAGCAAACACCACTGTGCTATCTCTCCGGGCCCCATCATGTATTTTATAATATACATTTTCAGTATCTTATATGTTAATGCTAAATAACAGACATGGTAGAATTATTCTATAAAAATACTTATTTCAAATGGCAGAATGATATGTTGGAGAGATAGTATGATAGGCATGGTGCTTGTTCCACATCACACTATAGCCCACCAACAAGTGATCCTTGAACACAGAACCGGAAGTTATCTGTAAACACGGTCTGCATGTCCCAAAGTCCTTCCCCAGAAAGAAAAACAAAAGGTACATAAAAAATAAATTTTGGGGCCCGGAGAGATAACACAGCGGCGTTTGCCTGGCAAGCAGCCGATCCAGGACCAAAGGTGGTTGGTTCGAATCCCAGTGTCCCATATGGTCCCCTGTGCCTTCCAGGAGCTATTTCTGAGCAGACAGCCAGGAGTAACCCCTGAGCACCGCCGGGTGTAACCCAAAAGCCAAAAAAAATTTTTTTTTGGATCACACACATATACACAAACATCACTTTTATTTTAATTTGTTAAAATTCAAAGTTCAAGGAATATTTTAAGAGGTTAAAAAGATTTTGGAGCATGGACTGTATTAGTGGCACAAGGGGTAAGGTCTGCCTTGTCCTTGCTAGCCTAGGAAGGACTGGAGTTTATCCCCCGGTCTCCCATCTGGTCCCCCAAGCCAGGAGTGATTTCTGAGCGCATAGCCAGGAGTGACCCCTGAGTGTCACCGGGTGTGGCCCAAACACAAAAAAACAAAAACAAAAACAAAAAAACCTATTTGGGAGCAGAGGTGCCCAAAATCTAACTACCAGGGTGGAGGAGAGAAGAGATAATTCTAGTAATATAAAAGAGTTAGTCGCTTTTGTGCAATTAGAATTGGAATATTTTGCATTGATTTCCATCTTGTTTGTTTTGGGCTACATGCCATGGTGCTCAGGGGTTTCTCCCGGCTCAGTGCTTAGAGACCACTTAGGCCTTAGATGTTCAGGCACCCAAAGACCAAAGAGGTCCTGGCATAGAGCAAAGGACATCTCTGACTGTGGTGGTTATCTAAGTTTTACAACTCTAGGAATAATATGGTCTGTCTAGAATGGTTAATCAGGCCAAGAAGTAAAGTAAATGGCCGACTATTGGAATACAGAGTTGAGTAACTATAGGGTAGCAGATAAACATTCATAAAAAGTTCTAAATTTTTGGATCAGAGCAGTGGCACGTGCTGTCTTAGGACTGACCCCACTTAGATCCCCGGTGTCTCCTATAGTCCCCCAAACCAGGAGCGATTTGAGCACATAGCCAGGATTAATCCCTGAGCATCACCTGGTGTGGCCCCAAACCCAAAAATATTCTTAACCAGAGTGAGGGAAAATTTTCTATGAAGACACTGAAGAATATATTTAATTTATATAGGATACATTTAATGTATACACAAACACAAGACAAACTTAAGACTTTGATGAATTCGTAAAACTATGACTGCAGCTGTTGAAAATTATGAAAAGTGAATAATTTGTTTTACAGGAAATTATTAATTATTTCTCAAAATGACAAACATTTTGCTTTTTTAGCTATAATGAATAAAAAAAAATGTCATCATCCTCAACAGAATTTGGTGTTCTAGATTTTCTTCTTTCTAGTAGGCTACTGTTATCTTTCAGCTGCATTGATTTGTATTTCTTTGTTGTTAGATACTTTAGTTAACATTCACTTTTTAAATGTGGCCTGATGATACATTTTTTAGTGATGTGTCTCTTCAGGCTCATAGCCCATTTTTAACTCATATTGTTTATTTGAAAGATACTTTTTTCCAAACCCTGGATAACAGTCTTTTATGAGATATGTCTCTTACAAATTGATCTACACTGTGGACTTATCTTCTCATTCTCTTGACATTGTTTTTGGCAGAACAAATATTTTTTATTTTAGTGTCTGGTAAACATTACTTTTATGAGAAGACTATTTAAGAAGATATGTTACCAAGTAATGAAAAAAAATCTTATTAATACATGGAAAATATTATTTGACTCCTTTTAGATTTAATGGTTTTTAAAAAAAATTAAATTACAAAGCTAAAATAAATTCAATTACCACCAATTTTCTCTTTCAAAATTAGGACAGACATGGGCTTCAAGACGTCTTTGCATAATTCAATTATATCAAACAATGTATTGAAAGAGAAAATAAAAAGTATTTGCATTCTAGCCCAGGCCAATCAGAGAGTAATATACTTCAAAGTTGAAAGAACACAGTGACTATCTATTCATTATTGAGACAAGTATCTCTTATATGAAAATATTCTTTACCATATCTGTTTAGTAATTTTGTTACTGTGGGTATGTAGATTTTTTTTCATATTGAATTAAGGATTTTATAAAGAGATACAAAACTTGAACATTAGAATTTTCTGAAGTGCTTTGTATTTACTCATTTTTTTATTTTTTTTTTTACTTAGAAGAATGTGACTCACTTGGTTTTTATACTATTCTGGGAAGTTCACTTTCCATTAAAAATTGGAAGACATCAAAAAAGTTTTGTCTAAAAACTTCTGGATTGCATAACTCTTTCTCCTCAACTTCAACTTCACTTTGGCTTAAGGCTACTTTAAAAAGAGAAAAGCAAACCATTAGAAAATCAGGCGATCTCTAAACATTGGTTTTAATTTCTTATAAAAAATATGTTGTTGATTAAAGAACTCAGTTCACTCTAATGAGAACCTGATCTGTACCAAACCAATCTCTTCATCTTTATTCTTCTATGTCAAAAGTACAAAGTGGGCCATCAGTAAAAATAGGTAGAACATTGGGGTAATTGAAGAAAGTACATTTTATTTGCAAGTTTAGCAAAGGTAAACAAAGCTGGTATGTGTCTTAACATGGCACTAAGAAAGATCAAACTCAGTACCAATGTCAGCTGTGTTCACTAGTCACTCCCTAACGAGTTATTTTTTTTTAAAAAGTACCTGAATTTAAAAAATGTGCTTTTATAGATTTCACTATTGTATACATGTTCCCTTTTTATGATTATTTAACCAACAAAGAGAATATTATTTAGTTACAGAGTGGCAGCTACAAAAATTACGTGTATTTTTCTATGAAGAAGCTCATGCAGAATTTCATAAATTTTCTTCTAATGTAACTTTTGATTAATTTAACTTATGACAATATAGTTCATATTGTTCTGCATAGTCCATTAAGACACAAGAGTAAGGACAGTTTTCTTTGTGTGTTTATGTCCATCAAGCTACAAGAGGATGGGCAGTTTTTTGTGTGTGTATATATGAATGTGAATGCATGATTTCATTTATTTGTATTTTGGGGCCAAATAGGAAGTGCTCAGAAACTATTTTTGGCTTTGTGCTCACAATGACCCCTGGCTTGCTTCAGGGACCATGTGTGTTGCCAAGAAATAAATAGGAATTGTCAGTATGTAAGGCAAAGACCTCAGTTCCTGTAATATCTATCTGGGGACAGTTTTTTTTTATCATAATTACTATGTCTAAAGTTAGTTAGCATTATAAATATTCTAATATTCATAATATTATGAATTATGCCTAAATTATGATATATATTATATAATGAATGAGGATGAATGAGATAAAAGAAAATTCATAGCATTCATTTGGATTTAATATCCTATTAAATGTTATCATTAAAGTAGAATCTCTCTCATTGATTTATTCACTTTTTTTTTGCTATAGAAGGTAATACATTTAATTTTCACACTGAGCAATAGTGTGAAATGGATTAATTTGAACAAAAACAGCATGGAATGATGTGAGTAGGATGAAATCTTATACACTAGCTTTTGAAGACAGGAAGTTAAGCTTTATACGATTGATGAGGATAATTGTATATATCTCTAAAGTCCTGTGGTAGGATGTTAGAGAAATAGAAATTGTTAAAAGTCTCTCCTTGATGCTTGTAGAACAACAACAACAACAAAAAAAAACATGATAAAAGATAGGAAGTGATAGTATGGAATTATTTAATACTAAAGGCGTTTTATTGCTAAGTTTAACAGCTCAACCTGTAGATAAAAAATGTGAAAACTAAAGAAGTTAGTTTTTATTCTTTTGCTAGTTTTCTCTATCCCAGGGGTGCAAACACGCGGCTCTCGAGCCTCATGTGGCTCCCGGCCAAAATGAATGCGACTCTTTGCCTCTTATCATTATTTTGTACACTGTGGCTCTTTGCCAACTTTGGATTTTGCTCTGCTGCTTCTGAGGGGGGACCTCTGAGGAGAGATCTCCGAGCGCGGAGTCCCAACCCCAGGCTGAGTCCTTCAGTCTCCCCATCCCTCGGAAACAACTGCACCGGCCAGTGAGCGGGGACCCGTGTGTTACATGTTGGGTACCATCTTGCCTAACATTAGTTCTTAGTGTGGAGGACGCAGCACACCTTCACCATCACTGCAGGATTTTGACCCTTACTCAAAATGGCAAAATGCAATATGTGTTTAATAGATTATTGTTAAAAGTATATGCTTTTGTGTGAGTGTTTGTTTTGGCAAGGTCACTGAGTGGTGTGACTCTCTGACTCTCACAGTTTAAAATTTTGGTTCTTTGTGTCGAACTTGTTCGCCACCCCTGCTCTATCTAATAATACCTTGTCATTTAATAAAATGGCGAACAATTCTTATAAATATGATTCTTTTCATTAGTTTCTATCTCTCAGAGGCTCAATCTACATAAGTTCTTTAATTAAAAAAGCTTCATTAATGTAATTTTCTTATGCATCACAGTATAATTATTGGTAACTGTATAGAAATGTATTTGAATATTATATTCAATATATATTCAGAAGTTGTACAATTCTAGAATAGAATTAAAAGTGCATCATATTTCATTTTCATTATTATATAGTACATATATGTAGCCATTAATTTGTACAAGTCATCGTTAATAAAATAACTAAAACCTAAATGATTTGGCTGTATGACACTATTTTGTTAAGACATATCACTATCTTCATTATCAAGATTAATAAATCCTATGATTTTATTATATACAAATTTTAGAGCAATTGCTTGAAAAGAACCTAATTATTTATAAAACTATGATAAATTATAAATAATACAGTATAAATAAGTTTTTAAAACTAATGCTATAACATATAAAATAAAAATTAATGCAATTTTTAATTTTGAGGGAGAAAGAAATTATTGAGTGAGTAGGGTGCTTGTCTTTCATGTGGCCAATCTGGGTTTGATCTCCAGAATCCCATATATCCCCTGAGCATCTCGAAAATTGATCCATGAGGGCAGACATGAGTAATCCAAGAGCATCTACATGTATGGGCCAAAACCTAAAAAGATTTTTTAACAAATTACCAAAATTGTTATGATTGTATCTTTTATTCTTCTAAAGGTACCAGCATATTAATATTAATTTATTGGTTTTTGAAAAGCAGAGTATTTTTCACTTTAAATAAGAATAGGACTTGGATCAAGCAGTGGCACAGAGTGGTAAGGCATCTGCCTTGCCATGGAATATTGTCCGATATCCTGGTGTCCCATGTGGTACCCCAAGCCAGGAGCAATTTTTGAGTGCATATCCAGGAGTAAACCTTGAGAGTCACCGAGTGTGACCCCCTCCCCCCAAAACAAAACAAAGCAAGAAGAATAAGATTTTACATAATATATTGAGACTATGTAAAATATCTCTTTGCTCTCACTCTGGAGTGAAAAAATTTTGTTATAACTTATGGATAATGACTACTGAATAAAATGCTTATTGTTATATGCCATAATATATTGATATAAAGTTTCCCAGAAATAACATATTAACAAAATCTTCAATTCACATACTTATGATGATGATATTAGGAATAATAACAATAGTTCATGAGATTCTCTGAAATTTTATAATGTGATAAGTATTATTTAAATGATTAAATGTATTATCTTTACTAATATTCAAAAATACAATATGATTTCTGCTTCAGTAAGGAAATATTAAACTTCAGAGGTTATGTATTTTATCTTGACCACCCTAGGAGAAGGCATCCTTGCCAGAACTTAAGTCCAAGTGGCTTGTTTCTTTGCAATCATTGTCTCTTTGTCTATTTGCCATCATTATCTTTTCCTCTTTTAAAAAGAAAACTTCATATTTCTAAAAATAAAAATCAGCCAAATCTGTGTAATTTTGTCAGATTAATATCCTACTATTCATCTTTGTCTCTAAAATGTTCTTTCCCACAGAAATATTTCCAAATAATTTGACCAAGTTTATATTAATTTTATATACTTTGTTTTGTTTAATTCACTATTATCTTCTCGGGAAACCATACCTGATGCTCACCAGCCTTATAGTTTTAATAAGTTTTGCAAGAATATAGTAGCTATTGTTAAATGTAAGTTTCAAACCATTGAATCAAAACAATATTTAAAATGCAACAAAAATAAGTCACAAAATTTCTTTTTATGTTAACTTTTGATAATGAATTTGAACTTAACCAAATTTAAAGTTGAGGCATATTTAAATTGGTTAATGGGCAGAGAATTTTTATAGGGGGGTCATATAAAGGTCTTAAAAATACAAACAAAAACTAAGACATAAAGTTTCTTTGAGTGAACGAATTTGAGAAGCAAATTTATTATTTGAATGATAAATAAGACGAGGTGAAATGCTAGACTTCCCTTACACTGCTTCATAATCATGAGAGGAGGTTTTAAGACTATGTATATTTATATTTTACTGTCAGTTATTCTAATATATTTTATGTGTGTGAACTGGAAAATATGTATTATTCAAACATTTTAGTAAATGATTCTCACCCACAGCTACAATTAGGAACCCTGACATAATGAAAGTGCTGTGTCATAAATGGTGCACAACTCCTGCTCTGGTATATATATATAGATAGATAGATAGATAGATAGATAGATAGATAGATAGATGATAGATAGATAGATAGATAGATAGATAGATAGATAGATAGATATCTTCAACTCCAATAAGTATATATATAGATAGATAGATAGATAGATAGATAGATATCTTCAACTCCAATAAGTATATATATATATATATATACTTATTGGAGTTGAAGATATCTATCTATCTATCTATATATATACATATATATATATATATATATATATACTTATTGGAGTTGAAGATATGAAATGCACATGGGCTACTCAGGACATATTACTAACTCTGTACTCAGTACTGACCTTCTGGAGTGCTCAGAAAACTGTACATGATGCCAGGGATTTGGATCATGGTCAGTCACCTGTAAGAAAAATGCCTTACCCTCTATCAGTGGTCCTCAAACTATGGCCCGCGGGCCACATATTGTATTTTTATCTGTTTTGTTCTTCATTGCAAAATAAGATATATGCAGTGTGCATAAGAATTTGTTCATAAGTTTTGTTTTTACTATAGTCAGACCCTCCAATGGTCTGAGGGACAGTGAACTGGCCCCCTGTTTAAAAAAGTTTGAGGACACCTGCGTAACTCACTGGCCCTGATAAATGTCTTTAAAGTCTTCAGCTTTCTCAGGAAACATAACAAAATACCTTGGTATCCTGAGTAGGACACTAGACATAAGTAAATAATAATGAAGTGTCAGAAGCTACAAAAGGCTGTGATATAAAGCATAGTTGTTGAGCGTGTCTAATATTTGGGTAGCAGAGAGGGTAGAAGATCAATTGTAGACACAATATGTAAAAATAAGACAGTCACAATAATTATAAATTTCTAGAACCTAATTTTACTCATAGTATAAAATCCATACATTTAAAATAAATGAGTAAATAATATATAGGCAGAAAGCATAAATAAATGTATGTGCCTCAATATACCTAAAAATTTAATTTTTTATTAGTTATGCTGCTGAAATATCATCACTTTATTATTTATAACACAATGCATTTAAATGTGACAAAGATAACAGTTATATGTAAAAAGGAACCTTTTTGGGGTAGGAGCATTTGCCTTGCATACAGCTGACCCAGGGAGGTCCTGAGTTCTTTCCCCTGCATCCCATATGGTCCACCAAACCAGGAGCGATTTCTGAGTGCATAGCCAGGACTAAGCCCTGAGCATCACCGGGTATGGCCCAAACCCCCCCACAAAAAAAAAAAAAAACCAACCTTTTGATGTGTTTTCTTTCTCTCACTGAAATTGTGGGTAAACTACCTGACAGATTAAGAATCTAGATAATAGAGCTTAAAACATGTCATCAGAGTTGATTAATTCATCTTAAATCTGATATTATCAAAATGTATATGTTTCTGAAATGTCATCTCAGTAGACTTGTTTCTTTGAAAGATATAGATTCCCTACACCTATTTCTTATTACAGAGAGCTAAGTATTTGGTAGGCATTTATTATTACCTGACACACAAGAAGAAATGCTTTTGTATCCTTTCATGTTTTTAATGACCTCAAACTAAATCTAAGCAAAATATAGCTGCTGTTCCTGTATAGATATGAATTAAATATCCCCTATTATCTGAGACAATTATCAAATATATTTTTGCTTTTTGTCTAAGATATAGTACATTCATTATCATTAAATTAGCATTAGCTTGATTTCGAGCTTAGATTTGGACCGTCATTGTCTTATGACATCTACAATTGAAGTTTACTGAGACAAGTTTATTGTTCTTGATTTTTTTTTTTTTTGGTTTTTGGTTTTTGGGCCACACCCGGTAACGCTCAGGGGTTACTCCTGGCTATGTGCTCAGAAGTTGCTCCTGGCTTGGGGGACCATATGGGACACCGGGGGATCGAACCGCGGTCCGTCCAAGGCTAGCGCAGGCAAGGCAGGCACCTTACCTTTAGCGCCACCGCCCGGCCCCTGTTCTTGATTTTTGTATATAAATGTTATATATAAAGTTTGTGTTAAAATATGTATTTATATACTTCTTTCAAACATCAACCTTATTCAGGTGAAGATGTTTTATGATTATCTTTTGAAGGGAAGCTACACATAATGATGCTCAGGGATTACCTCTGGTTCTCTCTTTGGGGATCATGTCTGGTAGTTCTCAGGGATTATATGAGAAGATAAAATCCAAGAAACTATGGGCAAGGCAATCACCTACTCTCTATATTATCACTCTGTCCCTTCAAATATATTTAAAAATTGCTAATTACCAATTTATACAACACTTTTGACTAGTAAAACTCATTTTTAATGAAAAATCTGCCAGAGTTCCATTTCTTCAATATGGCATTACAGAGACAAAGACATTTTCAGTTCCTTTTAAGAAAGATTAGCTGGTATTTTCCTCTTTTCCAGGTCATTAACTAAATTTTAAGTAAACTTATGTAGCACAAAGTATAAAAGCATGAAATATTATACTTTAAATTATTTTTAAACAGAAAGTTTGTAGAGGAGATAAGGAACTTGCCTTGCACAAGATTGACTCCAGTTTGATCCTTGGCACCAAATATGATTCCTGACCACAGCAGGAATTATATTTCAATACAGAACCAAAAATAGCCTCTTAGTAGTTTAGTGTGGTTCCAAAGCCAATAAATATATGAGTAAATCATTAATTAATAAAAACAAAAAATCTTAAAGAATAAAACCAATGACAAACTCTGAAATATCAATTCAAACTTCCCATTTGATTCAATGTGAGTAAAATTTGATTGCCTTAGGTAAAATAACTTGGTCTTAGGGATTTGTTTCACTTTTATTTTAATCTTTTTTTGTTTTGTTTTGGTGTTTTTTTTTTTTTTTTTTTTTTTGGTTTTTGGACCACACCCTGCGGCGCTCAGGGGTTACTCCTGGCTATCTGCTCAGAAATAGCTCCTGGCAGGCACGGGGGACCATATGGGACACCGGTATTCCAACTAACCACCTTAGGTCCTGGATAGGCTGCTTCCAAGGCAAACACTGCTGTGCTATCTCTCCGGGCCCTTTTTTTTTAAATCTTGAAGTCACCATAAGGATTTAAATTATTTGAATCCAACCATTTTGCTCTGGACAATGAACAAAAATTAATAAGAAAACAGATAGTTTTATGTATACAAATATCAATATTTTATAAGAAACTGTGAGAAAGATTTTTTTTTTAAATCATGCGGTAATTTTTTTTTTTTTTTTTTTGTTTTTGTTTTTGGGTGTGGCAGCACTCAGAGGTTACTCCTGGCTCTATGCTCAGAAATCGCTCCTGGCAGGCACAGGGGACCCTGTGGGATGCCGGGATTCAAACCACCTTTCTTCTGCATGCAAGGCAAATGCCCACCTCCATGCTATCTGTCCGGCCCCTCATGCGAAAATTTTTCTTTTAAAAACCTGAAATTGAAACTCTTCAAACTAGTCATTGAACCATAGAATACCCTCAAATTAATGAAATATTTTACGTATAATAAAATATCAAACTAAAATATTTAATTTATGAATAGATATTTAAAATATTCTTAGAATAC
The DNA here is from genome assembly GCF_024139225.1 of Suncus etruscus. NCBI lineage: Eukaryota > Metazoa > Chordata > Mammalia > Eulipotyphla > Soricidae > Suncus > Suncus etruscus. The sequence goes on along the minus strand of NC_064860.1, from coordinate 75,615,445 downwards.
ACGCACATAAGTATTTCTTAAAATTATAAATACTATCATTTTAATTATATTAATATTATGCAATTTAAATTAATTAATATTTTTAGCAAACTGTAATTTTAAAACTTCAAATTAGGACAAAAGACATGGTTCAATGACGAAATTCATACCTGATGTGCATATGACCCAGGTACTTGGCACTGTAAAGAAATTTTAAAAAAGAACAATGAATACATAATAAAATGAAAGTACAAATTAGAGAACCTAATAAAGTAAGAAGGGGTAAAATATAGAACAGCATGAATTTACTTTTAAATAATATATTATTAATCGCTATTAATTATAAAATGAAAATATAAAAATAGGCAAGAAAGATACATTCAAACAAAATTTATTGCAATATTTTAAGCCATCAAACATGACAAAAAGTAGCTATTGACAAGCAAGTTAAAAGATCATTATATTAAAGAATTTGTATATGTAATGAAAATCGTTAAATGATAAAATCTTATCTGGCTTATGAGCTGAGAATTATGGCTTTGCAATCTAGGAACAAAATGTTCAAAGACTATATGTTGCAAAGAAGGCCAGTGGGAACATGCATTCTCACGTGGTGTGATTTGACAGTAATTGTGCAATTACTTCTCTGCTCCACATTGATTTCCAATGACAGGTCTGATAATGGAGAGGAAATGTTACATGTGTGAAAGTTGGAGTAGTAAGAAAAAAGAAATACAAATTTTAGAGAATGCTATAGGGGATTGAGATTAAAGATAACTGTTATATCGATATGTCTACAATAATTAGTGATTTGTGAAGGCTTTTTTGAGAAAAAGAATATAACTAAATTATAAAAAACATAATACTAATTATAATGTTTATCTATGGAGAAATTCAGAAATTGATTACTCCTTCTCTTTGCTTATAAATATGATTTTTTTCTTTCCAAAGACCAGAATACAAATGACATTAGGATTTATTTTTCTCCTGAAGGCTATACAAGCTATAAAGGAGCACTAGGGAGTTCTAGAACTTCATGCAGACACTTAGGACCACTGTAGGTAATTGCAGGAACATTTGTTTCATGTAAGTATGCTGGGTCTCTGTTTCTAAGTGGCCACACAATAATTTAAGGAGCAAAATACATTTCCACTACCCTCAAAAAACAAATAATGAGTCTTCTTCCAGAACCCTCATTAGTGGATTGGTAATTTACCTGCTTCTATTTACCTTCCACTTAAATGCACTACACTACAGGTAATCTATCTACTTCTATATTCCACTTAAATGCACTACACTACACTTGGGATGCTTCAACTATCTTTAGTGAAATTACAAGTAAAATTTATAATACCATCAGAATAAAATATCCAAACTCAAGAGAAAAAAAGAAACCTCAGGCAGATTATAGTATATTTAGCCAAAAGAGAAATGAGGAGGAAATAGCTAATAATCAAAAAATGAAAATATTAAACCTATTTATAAAACTCAGGTCAAGTCCCCAGAGATACCCAAAAATTTAAAAAAAAATTATTTCCCTTGTAAGAGCAAATCAGTAGTAGTATTGAAGAGAAAAAAAGTAAAACTTTAAATCTCATTTACAATTGCTGCGAAAACTCAGAGAAAGGGGCTAAATACAAAATCATAAAGGAAAAGAACAGATATTTAGAGTATTTTGAAACAGAATTGTATGACCAAAGGGAAAAGTTTTAGAAAACAAAGTATAGAGTTACAATGAAAAAGAAAAGTAGTAGTGCTTGTGGCTTGACATTTCAGCATAAACAAAGTTTGGAGATGTGAAAAATAAAGACTACTTGAATCAGTACTACATCATCATGCCTTCAACAATAATTATTAGCTCATTGCCACTGTTTTGCAACTTTGTATTTACAATTCTTTTAATACCCCTGCTTCTTTCTAGTCCACCTATTTATCTACCCATTACAACTCAGCCATTCTGGGGATAATTGTATCACAGCTACTTCAGAAAGGCGAGTTTCAATTTACCCTGAGGTTTTATTTATAGAATTTATGCCAAGTCATAGAAATGCTTTCAAAACCTAATATTTCTTGGGTGTCATTTATATTAACATTATATTATATTAACAATTTTAACGTAATGCTTACACTTGAGAACTACTGAATAAAGTAAAATACCCATTAGCAAAAATTATTAAAACATCAACTTATCAAAAATATTTAGCAACAAGGTAACATGCTCATCTGATATGTATATGTTTAATCACTGAAGTTAGAACAAAACATCTTGATTCAATGAGTAAAACAGCTTGAATTATGAACATAGCAGTGTAATAAAATTACTGCAATTATACTCTCAAAACTTCAATAGGATAGGTGCCAACCATTCCTTTTTCATATGGAAAAATTCCTTTGGTAGTTACTTAAGTTTGGATATAAACTTCATAGATTTATTCTTATATTTCTGTCGTCTTCATAATAAAGATGAAACTTCAATTTAACCTTTGAGAGAAGATATTACAGCTTGCATAATTTATCTACCAGGAGAATGTTTGTGGCAATCACAGTGCAGGATGAATAAGCTATTTCTTTACACAATAGATAAAACCCATATGCCCACTTCTTCTGCTACCGTTGGTTTACAGCTCAAGTCTACACCCCAAAACTGACCAGAATCTGAATGTTCTGCTTGAAATTTAACTAGTGTTTCCTGAAGGTCAAAACCATAGTTCTGAGCAAGAATATTGATAATAATGTGTAATGCATCAGCAAATACCTGAACAAGCTGGACCCTGCTCTTTATATTAGGCTTATATTTTAAAGAACTAAATATATATATATTTTATACATTCATTTATTTAGCTTATATATAATGCTATGTATTATATACTATATATGTAGTCTATATCTAATTAATATATAAAATAAATTATATAAATATATATACATTATGTAAATATATACATATATTTAGCCTATATACTAGGGTCCTGCCATTGTCACTTCCACTGTAACCCTAACTGGAACTACACACCAATCAATAGCATTTTTAAGAGCTCTCAAGCCATCTCTTAGTGCATCTTTAATTTGAGTGTGTGCTTGCTTATTTGGCCCTTGGACAAATAATGTCACTGAGCAAGAATCATAACATTTTTCAATAAAAGTAAATTTCCATTCTTCTAATGTATATTCATACACAAGTCCTGCATGTCCCAAACAGTCAGGATTTAGGTCTTCTAAGGAATTTAGAGCGAGATCACCCCGGGCAAGATTCAGCCTTTCCTTATTTCTCCTCTTAGCTCTGTACAGAGCTTCCATGCCTTCTTTATCAAAAGCATCTAAAGAAAAAGGGATAAATTCCTTTTTGATTAACAACAAATCCTTTATCTGAATCAACACAGAATTTTTTTTAATTCTATTATTTTTATCTCTATCTTCAATAAATTTTCTTTCAGCTTTTACTAATTTTTCTCTCTTCTGCACTCTTAAGAAAATGACAGAATTCACTTGTTTTTTCATACTCTAACAAAACATTGCAGGTGAGAATGTATGCATTTTTTAAATATTTATTTATTTATTTATTTATTTATTTATTTATTTATTTATTTATTTTGGTTTTTGGGCCACACCCGGCGGTGCTCAGGGGTTACTCCTGGCTTTCTGCTCAGAAATAGCTCCTGGCAGGCACGGGGGACCATATGGGACATCGGGATTCGAACCAACCACCTTTGGTCCTGATCGGCTGCTTGCAAGGCAAACGCCGCTGTGCTATCTCTCCGGGCCCTTAAAATTTTATTTTATTTGATTTATTTTTGGGTTTTGGGTCACACCCAGCAGCGCTCAGGGGCTATTCCTGGCTCTAAGCTCAGAAATTGCCCCTGGCAGGTTCAGGTGACCATATGGGATGCCGGAATTTCAACCAACTTCCTTCTGCATGCAAGGCAAATGCCTTACATCCATGCTATCTCTCCAGCCTCGAATTTATGCATTTCTACTCTTCTTTTCATATCAGACTGTCATGCTGTCAAGGTCCAAATCAAACCTCTGGTTAAGCTTGTATCAGGTCCAGATTTATGTTTCATTTCCATTATTTCAACCATGAAGAGATCAGTAGTCTGTTTTTTTTTTTTTTTAATAGCCAAAACAGATTCTGCCTTTGTTAAGACATCAGCAAGTTCAGTATGAACTTTAGTATGTAGAGATGTTCTACCCACATCTATAAGTGTTTCTCTGTTCATTGGTTTGCTTACATTAACTTGTTCTAGAAACTGAAGGGCCCTAGCCTTTGAAGTTTCAAACCCTTCTGCTACTTTCCTTGGATGAAGACCTTCATATATCTAGAGGGATCCGCCTATTTTAGCAGCTCCTCAATGATTAAGACATTAATTAGAAATGGTACCATCAACAATTATGTCATCTTGGGCTGTTGCCACGTTGGCTATTATGGAGGCTGTTGGATGCTGAATTTGCTTTTTATGAAGCAGAGCATTGCCATTTTTGGTCAGTTTGGTATCGCTGGTGTTGAAAACAAGCATCTTCATGGTGCCTTGAGGCCCCAATTTGGTCCTCATTACATTCTGCTGTCCCTACACTATGTTTATATTGACCACCAAAGCTGCCTGTGCTGGGACTAACTTGGTCTTAGTGTTGAGGGTCTTCACAGTGGTCATTGCAAAGTCAGAAGAGGAAAAGAAAAAGAGCAGTTTGTCCCAACCCACAGGCATTTCAGGTTTAGGTGGTCGAATATACCTGAAATTATTCTAGAGAATAGGAAAAGTTCCATTCACTTTCTTCTAAACTGTGTATAGAAATTAATGAAAAAGTCTGTACAAAAATATAACAGCTAATGAAAAGTTATCTATAAGAGGAAAGATACCAGGATCAAATCATAAAATTGAAAGCCTATAATTTGTTCTTTATAAATTTGGATATTATTAGGATATTAGTCATCATTCTATCAACTATTATATTTTTAAAATGTGGAATATTTATCCATTATTTTCAAGTTTCAAAGAATAATATGAGTCAAATATCCACATGTTGTAGAATTTTTTCCTGTTTGGATTATTAATGGTTGCATTTACAAAAACAGAAATTCTAAACAAATTATTCAAATTTGCCTAATAAAGCAAGGGATTGTTACATAGATTTGATTATTGTGAATTAAAAAATTGTGTATATTTATCAACACAAATTAAAAGTAATGTGAGCATAACCATTTTCTAGGTAAACAAACTGTAAAAAGAATTGACATTGTCTTAGTGGAAAATACTTCAATTGGTATGCCAAGGTCATAATGATTTAATTGCCTCAAATTTTAATTGGTTATTTATCAAGTTCATGTAGCCTTTAGGGAGAAAGGTATAAAAACCTCAGCTCTGTGTGTAAATTTACTCTTATGAGGTATAACAAAATACATTATCAGTGTCCTTGTACAAATGATCATGTATCTCTAAGGACAAGAACAAAAAAATACTTCATTTTGCATAATCGAAAGATAATAAACACAAACTATAAGGTAGGAAAATTATAATTTTACTATAATATACTTTTAAATAGATTTGATAATTTGTGAGATTTTATGTTTTTTATTTTAATTAAAATGTTTTTAAATATTCAAGGATATTTTAGCATTTTTTTGTTGTTATAGTTTTTAGGGCCACATTCCTTGGTGCTCAGGTGTTACTCCTGTTTCTGGGCTCGGAAATCCTCCTGAAAGGCTTGATAGACCATCTGTGACATGGAGGATTGAACATTGGTCTACTGACTGCAAGGCAAGTGCCCTACCTGCTATCTCTTTAGCCCTTAGTATATTTTTAAAAAATGTCTTTCCAACCCTATAAATATCTATTCATTCTTGTGATGAGTTGACTGAGTGAATCAACTATTTATCCAGGAAATAACTGATACCATTTCTACATTTATATCTATAAGAACAAACTAATTAAGATGATCGAATGTCTAGAAAATTAGAAAATATAACACCCAGATTTTGGTACTGTACCAAAATTTGGAATGCATAAAGGATTATTAGAATATACATGATGATTCTATATTTTAAAGTTTAATATTACCAAAATTTCTCTGATTGGATAACATTGATTTATTTTATATCATTAAGGATATTTAAAAATTTCACCATTTTTGAAGAAGAAATTTGTGCTGAAAACCAAATTTCATCATCAGGACTGAATTAAATGGAATACCAAGTTTCATAAAATATATGTTGCCAACTCTGTGTTCTCTAGACTCATTTTGTAATTTGATAGTTGAAATATGTATTTCTGAATAAAGAGAATGAATTATAATAATGAAATCAAATGCCAAGATTGGTGTAGGAATGAATTTCATCAAGACTAGAACTATGGATATAATAGTCCAGAATTAGAATTAGTGGAAAAGTATATAAAATGGTAAATAACTCTAGTCAGCTTAAAATGCTATATAGACAGGTCGAAAACATAAAAAAAGAAAAAGATTACAAGTGCTGGCAGGATGTGATGAAAAGGGAATTTCAGTCACTACTGGTGTGAACATTGATTTCTCTAGCCTTAAAGAAAACAATATAAATATTCCTCAACAAAACTAGAAACCGCATTTTCATATGATCCAGCAATACTTCTGTGAATATAACTTATAGGCAATAAACTTAAAAGAAAAAAAAAACAAAAAAGTAAAACCACAATTCAAAAAAAGTATTTGCACTCTTACGTTCATTGAAGCATTAATTATTGTAGCATTATTTATTGAATTATTTATTATTATTCATTGAAGCCAGAACTTGGAAAAAAGAAAGTATCTAAGAACAAATGAGTAGGTAAAGAAAGTATGGGGCATCTACAAAATGAAATACTACACAGCGTTTAGAAAAACAGTCAGAAATGTGCTTATATATGGTTGTATGAGTGGATATGGATAATCTAACACTGAATGGAATGAATCAGAGGGAAATGGACAGCTATAGAATCATAACAGTCATTTGTGAGATATCAGAAAAATACCATAATATGGTAACAATAACCAAAAGACAAAATAAATAAGGGTCAGGAGGACTGAGGCACTCTAGAAACCTTGCTACAAAAATAGTTGAAATGTAATTAAGACATAGAGGAGACTGCTATAACTATAATATTTAGAGATTATAATTCTGGACAAGAACTGGGTGGTGATTTTCCTGTTTCAGTATCACCTACAACTTATGATTCTCTGAGTTTTGCCAGTAGTGATTCCTGATTACAAGGCCAGGAGTATACCATGAGCATACCAATTATCCTTCCACCACCACCCCAATTCCATTGTTAAAACATATTAAGTAAATCAAGCTAGAAATCTTAGGTCAAGGTAAATTTCTGTTATTGTTTATATAAACCATACTTTCTATGCACAGCTGCAGATCAGTGGGAATAAATCTAGAAAAAGTACAACAAATGGTATTTTGTGACTAAAATTTCACTAAACTACCACAGGTGTATATAACAATAAATGAAACACTGATATGATAATTTTTATTCTTTATCTAGAAACAGAATCAGCTAGAAAATCAGATTGTTGTATTCACATATTCAAAGTTTCTAACTGGTATGTTTGGAATATGGTCCAGAAATGGCTATCTCAATTAAATTGTCAGATGATGCCCAATTGTTACTGAACCACTCTTTGAGATCACTGGATTACAGAATGTGAATAAACCAGTTTTGAATCCTTACTCTGCCTGTAAGTACTAAAAGTTCACAAATGCATAAAATGAATAATATAGTGAACATTGTGACTTGATCTCTTAAAATAATATATTTTAATTTATGTTAAATAGCCCTGTAGCTATTATTGTGAAATTACATGAGAAAATCACCAGCATCTTGTTTGGTACTTGATAAATATCAATGCCCAGAATTTTAATATTTCTAATATGTTTTAAGTATCAATTTAATTAATTGGACCATATATAAAGGGTCAGTGGAAGTCTGTAAAAAGCAGTATTTAATAGTATAAAGATAAACATCTGTTTTTATTTACTAATATTAAATAGTTGTTCTAATATTACCTAGGTCAACAAACATATACACAATAGCTATTTTTGTGCTGATTTACTATGTACAACTATTCTGTAGCCATATTTTAATTATCTCCTAAGAAATTACTTTTATGATTTAAAGTCAAAAGTAAAATGAAAATAAAGTAGTTTGCTCTTATAATATGAAATAATGGATAACCTTCTGTCATAAGATAGTAATGTTTCATTTATATTGTACCCTCTGAAAAATTTAGATGTTCGGGATAAGTAAAAATTTTCAGATAAAAATGCTCAATCCTTAAAATAAAATATTCACTCTTCCTTGTTACTTTATAAAACACTGTGAGACATGTAATTTCTTACCTTTTTTATATTTTAATGTTTCAAGATGTTTAAGGAAATATCTTCAGGTTATTGGAATTGTACCACCATCTAATTCTATGATAAATTCAGGGAAGTTTGAAGTAAATTGGATTTAACATATGCTTATTTTACCACCGTTAAATTTGATTTAAATCCCTTATATCATAGTGAAGAATATAGAATACCTGTATGCATATAATTTATTCAAAATGAGCTCTTTTTAAACATTTTCATCCTTTTACATCCATCTAAAATTTTTCATGTATTTCTCAAATCACTATTTTAGGAAACAGTAAAAATTAAACCATTTTATACTCTGTAGGTTCTTATGTATAGCTACCAACCAGGTAGTTCCTGGAGTCGAGATTGTCCAAAACATAATTAAAAATATACTTTGCCTAGATGACTTAGAGTTTTGAAGACTAAGAATTTTTATTTGGAAGAAGTGATCTTGCAATCTAGTTATTTAGTTATACTCTTTAGGCTAGGCCAAGATGACATTGACTCAAGTAATTACTGTTGCATAAGACATGTGCCTTATTATACAATTTTATAGCTTTATTTATAAGATTTTAATAGTTTTTTTAAATATCAGATCATCTAAGTTCATTGAGTATTTCTGACTTCCTTGTTTTTTTTTTCTTTTAGACTTTGGCAAATCTGCATAAAAACTTCAAAATATTAAATTCTGTTTCTTTCCTGGTAGTTTCCCCAAGTCCTATAAAAAATGGTTCTCAACTGTAGAATATAGGTTGAATTTACTGATTTAGGGCTGCCCTTTATAATCACTTGTTTTCTCCATTCATATACATCAATTTAATCAATTAAATAGGAGCCTAGGCCTCACTAGTTTTTAAAATTCCCAACTTATTTTGATAAGCAGCCATGGCTGAGAATGCTATATAATAATACCTTGTATAATTTATATTTTAAAAATAGAATATAAATATAAACTACTAATTCTCAAATAAATTGAAGATATATAATTAGATTTTCTTTAAATGCGAGTTCTATAATTGCATTAGTAATATACTGATATGAAAAGTCAGTCTTTGAGGCACTCATAATTATAAGAAAGTGGAAGCATTTGTAATTAACAATAATAATAGCTCATTCATAAATATAACACAAGTTCAGAGGTTTATTTGGGAGGAAGGGTCACACTCATTGGCAGTCAGGGGTTACTCATGGCTCTGCACTCAGAAATAGCCCCTGGCAGGCTCAGGGACCATATGGATGCTGGGATTCTAACTACTGTTAGTTCTGAATCAGCTGTGTGCAATACAAACTTCCTACCACTATGCTCTGTCTTAGGCCCCACAAGCTCAGAAATATGAATGATCACACTCATCAGTATACCTCTGTTCTCTGAGCCAAAGTGAATATACTGACTGTTCTTTCTTCCTTCTTATACTATTGCATAAGTAGTCTTTATACTATTGTAATAATATAAGAAATTGTGTTTTCCTTTTGATTGTGTTCTCCTACTTCATGATTTCAATGGCTGTAGCCCTCAAGGAACAATGTTGTGTATTCAAAGACAAAACTGGGTTAGTAAGAAATAGTGTTCAGCGTATTGGTAATGGAATACAGGAATTTCAGTAACGTTTTAACCAAGAACCATATTGGTACCAGACCTGGTTTTCCTCCTCTCCTTGGCTCAATACATTTTTGCCCTCTATTTTGGGTCCTTTTCTCAGCCTTATGCTGCTCCTTTCCTTTGGCCCATGGGCTTTTCGCAAACTCACTGCCTTTGTTAAAAATCAGGCAAGCCAGGTTGCAAAAAACTCTGTTCAGGTTCACTTCCAACAGCTCTATACGTGACTCCTGTGCAAACTTGGCTATCAACACTGAGCCGCCCTTCCAGCCTTTAAGTTTCCAGGAGATTGAGCGCATTGCTAACAAACGGAAATCGCTCCGGTCCTTGTGCTCTCGGCTGTGGAGACGCCTATGACGGGATTAGCAGGGTCCCAGCTAGGATATAGTTTCAAACGGCTATGGCAAACTATTCGAACCTAGCGCTACTCCCACTCTGTCTATAGCCACTTTTAATTCGCGGCTTATTGCTATGTCCAACCTGGTCAAACCCTGTGGCCTAAGACAGGCTCTTCCACCCACTCACAACTTCCCTTCTTCTATTAGAGAAGAAAGGGGGAGATGTTGGCTACCGTGACTGACTCAGTGGTTACTTTTGCAAAACTCCCTGCCATTTTTTCAGTGCTAAGTGTTGTTTGCTATAAGCCCATATACCAACAGGAAAAAGGCAACCTTCAAGTAATAAGTAACTTCTCAGCCTAGGGGAGGAAGACACTGCCTGATACCATGGAGCCAAGTCTCCCCTTAACTTACATTCCTGAGTTAATAGCTAAACCTCATCGCCCTATGTAACAGAACTTGCCCCACCATAAAACCTGCTGAGAGTTCCGGGAAAGCGGTCTGCAAACCCTACTTTAGGGTCATAGGGCAATTCCTTGAAAACTGCTGACTTAGGAATGATTGTAAAATTGTCACTGCTTCTCCCTCCCTTCTGGAAAATGATTTACTGCCTTTGTTTCATGGCTTTCGCGCCAAAATGTATGATTGACACCATCTTTTACCTGCCCCCTTCTCCTTCTCTATATAAGAGATGCAGGACCCCAATAAAGTCACCTTTGAACGGTCTGATCGCCAAAGGTCATTATTATTAACCTCTCTTAGATTTTTTACAGGTGTGGTTGTTCTTCTAGCCCTGCTAAATAAAGGTGCAGTCGTCCGTGAGCCTCTCGACTGATTCCTGCTGGCCTGGCCCCTCCGGGGGGCTTGCAGGACCCCGCAAATGGCAATAAAATATCCTGATATCCTAAAACACTATTATTTTATTCTAGTGACAAATTTATTGTTTCTTCATTCCACAACATCAAGAGGTATAATAGGTATGACTGGGCTTTCTGATGCAGAAGTATAACTTAATTAAATAAAATTAGTCAAAAAGTAAAATCAATTTTATCAGTCATTAGATAATACTATTTGACTTCTTTTAGGTTTAACTAGATATTTTAAATTATTTATGATATCAGATAATGTGCAATCATAGAAAATGATTTACATAAATTTTGGAATTATATATTCTCTTTCAATCTTCTCACAGATTGTAGAAGAAGCTCACCTGTTTTAAACTAATATTAAAGAGCTGCATTCATAATGGACTTTAGGTAAGAAATCGAGTCATAGCAATTTCAGTAGAAATTTGTTACAACATTGAATTTTTAATGTTACAGATAAAGACAATCTCAATTTATCTTATTAGAATCGTTAAAATATACTTAACAATGATAAAAGAGTGCTTAGAGAGGAAGCCTTTATTGCATAAATTATAATATAATCAAGCTCTAAAAAATTTGTCCCAAAATATGTTGCTAAAATATTTTATTAGATGCAAAATTTTAGATTATCTCTAGATATGTATTAGAATAATTGAAAATCATAGAAAGACAACATAATTCTAATATAATTTAGTTTCCCAGAAATATTTTAATGTTAACTCATGTACATCAATGCTTTTTGGTAGGCGAGTATTGTGGATTGAATTGCACATACCCCAAAAATGTACATACTGTAAGCCTAGCTCTAGAATTTCAGATTATCTTATTAATAGGATCTTTGGTGATATATATCTATAATACCTCAATATATAAATTACATAAAGATAGATGTCACATTTAAAGATATATATTATATCAAAAGATATAGTCACACAGTATAAAAATGAGTTACTAATCATATATTATCAAGGTTTCTATTATAAGACATTAAATCAAAAACAAAGACAAAAAAAGAATTTTATGTTAAGATAGAAGCTGAGATTAAAATGATACAACTACAAACTAAAAATTACTGAAGGTACCCAGTTCCCAACCGAAGTTAGAAGAGAAATGTCAGGCAGAATTTGTTCAGAGCATTTGGAATGAATTAACCCAAGAAAGCATTCATTTCTGGTCATCTAACCCCAAGGGCTAAAAAAGAAACATTTTATGTTGTTTCAAGCCACGAATTCTGTGATTCTTTGCTAAAGTAGTCAGAGAAAACTATCACACAGAGCACTAACCACATTTAATTTATGTATCCTATAAATTCTAACCTCTCCAAAGAACAAATATGCTCAAAAGAGGTGACAGAATATATGTAATTTCTGGGTAGTCCTACAAGCCAAATCAAATCATCTCTTGTAGATATTGAAGTGTGTTAGTTTACATGGTTCAATTATCATAAATAACTAATAATAAAGGAAGCAGTGTTTTAGAGAAATAAAGTAATTTATCTTATTTAAATTATGAATACTATTCTGAAATGCAAAAATTAATTAAACCCATTTTTCCAAGGCAGAAATGGAAGCATCTGTGAGTTTTCTGATATTAGAAAACCCAGTCTTTATTTATTTATTTTTTTTTTTTTTGGAGAGCATTTTCTTTTTTTTTTTTTGACATTTTAAATTGCTTTATTTAAAGACCATAATACAGGTTGTTCACAATACAGTCAGGAGTATTTTTTTACAGTTGTAAAGTATGCATGATTGAATTTCAGTTATACAATGCACAACACCATTCACCAGTGTATGTTTTCTGCCACCACTTTCCCTAATTTCCTCCTGCCCTGCTGCATCTGAGTGAGATATTTTCTTTTCTCTCTGTATAAGTATATATACACACACACATATATATACACATATATGTGTATGTACATATATTTTTTTTCTTTTCCTTTTTTTTTTATAATAGCTTATTTTTATTGAAGATCAGAAGTTAATATACGGTTAACATTATTTCTGCACACAACTTTCCAACAGTACCCTCATGGTCTGAGCGCTTCCAACCTTCACAGTAGCCCAAGGGCCCCTTTCATAATAGCTCAATCCAGGGCCTATTTTAGTAACATAGGATTGAAACATAAACCAATCAGATTTGTACAAGTACAACAATTTTAACCAATGGGAGCATAAACACATTTTGATGGCGGGAAGGATAAAGAGGAACCTGGCATGATGGGGGGAGGGGAAGCAAATTCTTAAACAAAACCCAGTCTTTAATTCAAATTCCTTTATCTACGTCTTGTTGATGCCACTTAAAATTAATATTGTACTGGAATGATGATTAATAAATTATTTATATGAAGAAATATTTTGCAATAAAATAATTTATGATAAATCATAAAACATTTTAAAATAATTAGTTTTTAAGGTTTGGAAATTATATCAACATTGGATGTCTCTTAGCTTATTTATTTTTCTTTTAAAATATTTACTTAAAATTTAAGACTTTGAAAGATATAAACATATAGCTGCAGATGTAAAATAAATATTTGAACACCATAAATCTGGTAAATTAGAAAAATTAAAATTATGTAAGGAACTCATACCAGCCAATATAAAAAATAAAGGGTTGATCAAACAATGAGCAAAAAAATAAGTTCAAAATTGTTTCATTTTATTCTTTGTAGATGGCACTACAAGTATCAAGCAGGTATTTGAAAAGATATTCAGTATCTCTTATCATCAAGAAAGTACAAATCAAAGTCACAATGGGATAGCACATCAAAAACATTCATCGCCATTCTCAAAGAAATAAAAGATAACAAGTGTTAGTAAAGGTGAAGAGAAAAGAAAGCCTTTGTACACTATTTGTGGAAATATAATTTAATACAGGAAATTTAAAAACTTAAATACCTTGAAAAATAAAACTATCACATCAAATACATCAAGGTATTTGTGAGAGGTTTTATAAGGAAGTCAGTACCTCAAAAGTATTTGACTTTAATATTTATTAATTATTATTCTTAAGAGTTGTTATATAGAAACAATCTTCTTTCTGCAGATGAGAACATAAAGAAGTATTAGATATTCTATTTTAAGTATCTATTTATTTATGTGACTTCCTATCCATATCTGTGTTGGACATATAATGTACATATATGTTAAATTCAGTAGTCTGATTTTTTTTTGTTTTTTTTTTTGGGGGGGGCACATTCATTTGATACTCAGGGCTTACTCCTGGCTAAGCACTCAGAAATTGCCCCTGGCTTGGGGGGACCATATGGAACGACGGGGGATCGAACTTCTGTCCTTCCTTGGCTAGCACTTGCAAGGCAGACACCTTACCACTAGCGCCACCTCTCTGGCCCTCAGTAGTCTGATTTTTATTTTAATAAAATTTCTCACTGTGAAACAAACTTTTTAATGACTTCCACTTGCTTATTTTTTATTTTGGTTTCTTTGCTATTGAAGTCTAGTCCTCTAAAAATCACTAAGACAAATTGTCAGAGTGTGTTACTTGTGATTTATCTAATGTATTTTATAATTTTAACTTACATATAAGTCTTTAAGTGTTTGAATAAATTATTTTATGCATGGAATTAAATAATTATAAATTATTTGCCTTTGATTGCTCTATGTTTACAATGTGATTTAATGAATAAACTTTATTTGCTCCACTGTAGGCTGTTGAATATTTTGTCATAAATCAATTATCTCTGTCTTTTTGTCAAATATGTATATGTATTCACAGAAATCAATACATATGTTCTTTGTATTTATTTCTTAAATATTACCTTTATTACACAAATATATTAGAATATCTCTCAGAAATTCTAAGTTTTCATAACTTTATAACTAGGGAGAAATAAAAGCACTTTTGAAAATATTTCATTAAGTCAAGATGCAACCTGTTTCCTATTCTGATGTTCCCTCTAACCTTGATGTCATAATAGAGGCTGGCAGAATGTTTAGATTACTATTTCTTGGTTGTCTGTATTATCAAGCCTGCTCCTTATAAAATGCTATCGTCACATTGCTCTCTTAAGACAATTTGTGCATTTTGAATCATGTCTATTTCCCTTGTCGCATATTACTTTCACTGTAAACACACACAAAAAATATACACACATGCCAATGTAATTCTCTTAACTGTTATAAACCTTTAATTACATAATGCATATATCATGTATATTATACCTACATATAATACCAAAAATAATAAAGACATATCACTGAAAGCAAAAGAAAGAAAGAAAATATCGAGCAAGTCAACTATATTGGAAAGGTTATTGATAATTAAAGTTCAACAAACATGTATTCATTTGTTTGAACATATAAATTTAGAATATATATTTTTATTTTCGTTCTCTTAAATGTAGAATGGGGCAAAAACAGTCACTATGTCTGTATTGAACCATCTCCAATGATTCACTCTATTCTCAAAAGTAATTTTTAACTCTGAGTACTTCAAGGGAAACTTCTCCTGCCTGTGTCTGTCTGCCTGTGTTTCTGAATCCCTGAAGGTCTCCTCAGAGGCCTAGGGAGTGCACCCCCAAAAAACTGCATTTTGAAGCTGCCCAGTGAGTACATTCTGGCTGTGGGGGTCGAGGTCCAATAAGCTGAACTTTCTGGCCTGCGGAGGCTCCGCCCTGCTGTGCCTTTGTTCACTCTGAGGACTTCAAGGGAAACTTCTTCTGCCTGTGCCTGTCTGCCTGTGTTTCTGAATCCCTGAATGTCTCCTCAGAGGCCTAGGGAGCACACCCCCAAAAAAACTGTCAACTAGAGGCAGGAGAAGAACGCGGCAGCTTTGCTTTGCTTTGCAGCCACGCACTCTTTCTAACCAATGAACCCCACCACAACACGCAGGAAAAACCACACTACAAGTGTGACAATGGGGAAACTGGAGGCAAACACCATGCACAGAAAATGAAGACGAAAGCTCGGATGACCTAATAAATTCCAACCACCTGATTAACCTCTCAGATAAGGAACTTAAAATAGAGATATGGAAGATGTTTGAAGAACTCAAAGAAAGCATATATCTATCTGAACAGAACACAAAGCCAGAAATCAGAAAACTCCAAACTGAAATAACAGATCTGAAAAACATGGTAGCTCAACTGAAAACCTCAATGGATGGTCTTGCCAGCAGGGTATCATCAGTTGAGTAGAGAATCGGTGTACTGTAAGATGTGATGCAGAAAAACTCAACACAACAGAAGAAATTGGAAGAGAACTTTAAGACAAACGAACAGGCAATGAAAAAAGTACTCAAGGAATGAGAACAGATAAAAATAGAAGTCTTCGATAAACTCAACAGAAACAACAAAAAGAATTATTGGAGTCCCGGGTAGGGGATCTCCAGGAAGAAGCAATTGTCAAAGATATCATCAAAGAGATACTCCCAGAGTTAAAGACTACATGCAATCAAACCCTGCATGCCTGAAGAGTACCAGCTAAAAGAGACCCAAAGAAAAACACCCCAAGACACATCCTTGTTACAACGACAAATCCCACAGATAGAGATAGAAAGCAGCAAGATCAAAAAGGGAAATTACATTTAAAGGAGCATCCCTAAGACTTACCACAGACATGTCACAAGAAACTCTACAAATTAGAGTGATCATGCCTATCTCTCTTTCTGACTTATTTTAATCAGCAAAATATTCTACATTTTCATGCATGTTTAAGGAAATTTTATGACTTCATTTTTTCTAACAGCTGTGTAGTTATCCATTGTTTACATTTACCACAGTTTCTTTAGTCACTCATCTGTTTTCAGGCACTTGTGTTATTTCCAGATTCTAGCTATTGTGAAGAGTGCATAAAGGGCTAGTAGTGCATAGTGCTTTTCTGCATTGTGTTTTTGCACTCTTAGAGGCTAAATGAAAGTTGTATCTAGCATACAAATACTATACATGGAATGGAAGAACCTACCAATCTCATCTGAGAAAGGATCTAAGAGATATATAAAAGATCCAAGGGAAATATATGTATCAAAGATACATTAGTTACTAGTAGGGCTTAAAAGAAAAAAATATACACTCATCAATAAATTGGAAGAGGAGACAAAAAAACTTTACTTGAAGAAGAAATACAGATGGCTATAACAAAGTACAAAAGCTGAATGATAACATGTTCAACATCATAAATCATCAGGGAAAGGCAAATCAAAACGACAAAAACAAAGTCACCTCACAGCAGAGACTGGTACACATCAAAAATAACAAAACAACCAATGCTGATACAGATGATGGGTGAAAGGGACCCTGTTTCCTTGATTGGAATGTCAATTGATCCAATTTTTTTGGAAAACAATATGATATTCTTTCTAGGATGTGACACTAATGGAAGAGGACTGATTGACACATTTTATTCCCATCCCCCGTGATGCTCATAGCTGGGGAGGTTTTTCAGGAAAAGGCATGAGAAGGTGTCATGATTGTCTTTACCTTATCGTCTATGACATTGGCTGATCAAGACTTCTGCTTACCTCTCAGGAGGGCTCAAATAAAAAACTACTGCTTCTTGAATTATATCCTAGGAACCCCAAAACACAATTTATTTCCTTTCATTTTCCTTTTTTCCATCCTCTTTGTGGGAAACAAATGTTGCCTCTTAATATTACGGCTTTTGTGCAATTATTGTTCATGCTAATTCATTCTACAAAACATACATATAAGCTGTATTTCCATCATTTTGGTATATTTTCTTATTTTTCATAAGACAAATAGGTCCCTGTTTATAATTTAAAGTTCAATACTTAAATCATTGAATAATACTTTGGGTTTTGTTCTTATATGTGTTCTTATATACTTCATTCTATAAGTCAATTTCTGTTTTTTTCTTTATGTTTAACTTTCTTTTTTGTGTCTTCAATGTATCCTTCACGAGAAGATTTTACATATGATTATTTAAGCAGATACAAGACTTCCGGTTTTAAGCAAAGCATGGCTTTACTAATATCAACATTTATCAACCTATTTCTTATATTTTCTTTGAGGTATATTTATTTAATAAAATATCTCATTACTTCTCTTTGTTTCTGACTTCCACTAGTAAAAAATTCTAAAAACTAACTTCTGAAAGTCAGTTTGTTCTGGATAGATAATATGGTGATTAGGCATTTGCCTTGAATGAGGGCTAACCCAGTTTAATTGCAGGCATGCCATATCGTTTCCTGAACACTGCCAGGAGTGATTCCTGAAAACAGAGACAGAACTCCTAAAAACCTTCATGTGTTACCCTAAAATTGAAACCTAACAGTCAGGAGAAAAAGCAAAGACAGTTAATGTCATGTTAAGGTATAATGATTTGTAGCAAGAATTTAGTTTCAAAATATTTCTTTGTTCTTCAGACCTATAACACATTTATTTTATTATATACTAAATATACATTTATGAAAAAACATCAAATTATATGTTATAATCCACCTTAAGGAAACAAGCATTTCCAAAGTAACTGTCACTTTTAAATACAAATGTAATAGAAATGATCTCATCCTTACTATGATAACATATTTATGTTGTATTCATTTTTATTTTACTTTGGTAACAACACAGCTTCATGGTTAATTTTCCTATATTGTACTGTTTACTGTTTTACACTGTTATTGAGTACTGCTTTTCTCTGCCTACAATTTAACTTTTGGTGTTGTTTAGATTTTTTATACACTGATTTATCTTCTATAGTAAACAATATGCATGTAATTTTTGTTTTAATATCTAAATATTTCAGGTTAGCTAACTCATATCTTTTTCCTTCTACTTTTACATGTCTGGAATATTTCACATTCTCAGTCATAGGTAATGTTATGATTTTTACTTCATTAAAAGACAAGCCTGAAAATAAACTTTTCAGACTCCTATAACCACATCAACCCTTATCAAAGTACATATTGCTTCTACTACTATACCTAGTTTACCTTAGCTGAGTCAAATATTGTTGTGTATGCTTTAATTTAATTTCCTATCACTTATTTCAAGAAATTTCCTCACTATATTCTTTCTTTATTGCATTTCTATATTATTTCCTTTTATTTCTTATAAATGTACATTTTAGAAAAGCAAGTACATTTTTTTTTAAAATATGGAATGCTTCACGAATTTGCGTGTCATCCTTGCGCAGGGGCCATGCTAATCTTCTCTGTATTGTTCCAATTTTAGTATATGTGCTGCCGAAGCGAGCACGCAAGTACATTTTTATCTTAAATCTAAAAGGCTACATGTATTTAAAAAAATTAATTTCTGTTTCTCTTATATCTAAAGCCTTCTATCTATAGATGAGAATTCCTCTACATGTTTATTCCCAGTTTGCTTTGAAGTCAGTGTCACATCTAAATTTACTATTTTCAAATTGTAAAACTTAAGGTAACTTTTATTAATTTATTCATTTTTTTCAGGAATCTATCCAGTGGAGCTTAGAACTACTAGCTTAGTGTTTAAAGAACATTCTAGGGAAGTGTTGGGAGTACTAGGATTGCTGGGGGACAAAGACATGTGGTGCTGGGATTGGAAATCGAGCTCCCATAACATCCAGCTATACCACTCCTAGGAATATACCCTAAGAACACAAAAATACAATACAAAAACCCTTTCCTTACACCTATATTCATTGCAGCACTATATACCATAGCAAGACTCTGGAAACAACCAAGATGCCCTTCAACAGACGAATGGCTAAAGAAACTGTGATACATATACACAACGGAATATTATGCAGCTGTCAGGAGAGATGAAGTCATGAAATTTTCCTATACATGGATGTACATGGAATCTATTATGCTGAGTGAAATAAGTCAGAGAGAGAGAGAAAAATGCAGAATGGTCTCACTCACCTATGGGTTTTAAGAAAAATGAAAGACATTCTTGCAATAATAATTTTTAGACACAAAAGAGAAAAGAGCTGGAAGTTCCAGCTCACCTCAGGAAGCTCACCACAAAGAGTGATGAGTTTAGTTAGAGAAATAACTACACTTTAAACTGTCCTAATAATGAGAATGTATGAGGGAAATGGAGAGCCTGTTTAGAGTACAGGCGGGGGTCGGGTGGGGAGGAGGGAGACTTGGACATTGGTGATGGGAATGTTGCACTGGTGATGGGTGGTGTTCTTTACATGACTGAAACCCAAACACAATCATGTATGTAATCAAGGTGTTTAAATAAAAAAAAAATTTGAATCAGTCTTTTTCAAGGCCAGCTGTACTAAAACCATGGGCCTCTATAAGTGGTTAATTTGTTTTGGGGTTACTGTTCTTATTCCTCAACCCTCTACTTTATACCTGTCAGGGTTCTGCATGAGTACAAATTTCTTAGGACTAAATCTATAATTTTCATAATATATTGATTTATCAATAACGTTTATGTACTCAGTGTAATATTGTTCTTTCTAAGAATCCATAACAAAGAGAAAAATGAAAATCAGAGAATGAAGACCATGGGTAATCATAATAAGACAATGAAATGCAAATAATAGTCTAGATTTAAAAAACATGATTGGGGAGGTATAGAGAAGATGAGGGATTTATTTGAATTTACTGTCCCTTAGGTTGAAATTTTCCTCCCTGACTCCTTCTCTAACAGTCAAGTTACTTTGTCCTCAACCACTTCTCTACTTGCCTCATTAGTCACTATTATTGCAGTGGCCTCATAACTCTTCTTGTTCCAATCTTTTCTGACCCCCCGACTCCCCCCCCCCGCTTCAATCTATTGCAGTTGAATGAGATTAGAGCCCGAATTTATTAAAAATTAACTATAAAAACAAGATCTCTATAAATCTTTCTCTTTCACACCTCATCTCCTTATGTTTTATTGCCTGGTTTACCATAATCTAACTTCTCTGGTTTTCTCATTATTCATTTACTAAATTATTCAAGTAACTTCTGCTGAAAGCTGTTGTCTTTGAGACTTTGTCCTCCTAGATTGCTCCTCACCTTGAGATTCAAATGTACAGCCCTTTTTAACATTTGGATTTTAAATTTCATATCTTATTTTCTTACAAAACAGCCACATTTAGACAGTTTTCCTCTTAGAACTCTTTCGAGCAGACTTATACATAGATATTTTCATGTGTTTTTACTACAATAATGTAAATGTGAAGGCATTCTTTGCTTATTCACTGATGAGCTTATATAGAAATAAGGTGTTAGTAAATATCGAGTAATGTTAGCCAAATATTTTAATGAGGTGAGAAATGTGAATATGAACCTCCATAGTGGTAAACTCAGATCCAGTTTCCTCAAGTTGAAGAAGACAAGCTTTAATAAAGACATATTGTAATTAACTTTGTTGATATCTCCATCTATCTGTGATGGAGAAGTATCTTCATTGTATTAGTAAAAGGCATATTATATACATATATTCCCACATATTGATTCTAAACTCAAATAATATTAAATAAAACGTATGGGTTAGGCACAATTTATTAATATGCATATGATTATTTTGAATTTAAAATTTAAAGTATTAACTCCAGCACTATTAGCCCTAGGTTACTTCTCAATAGTTTGTTGTTTAAAACACTGTGGAACTTTCTGTTCATGTGAGCCGTGTAATTTTACATCTGCTATACAGTAGTTGAAGGCTAATAAAGCTATGACAACATAGTGATATGCTGGTCTCCATTAGACAGTTCTGTAAGATTGCTTGGCTGAATTACAAATCTGAATTTTACCAGCAACAGGTCTGCCATTCACTATTAGTATTTCTTGTTTATGAGTCTAGGGGTTGAAAGATGGTGTGTTTGAGGAACACAGGTAATTCTCGGTCACTTGCTGAAATCATAGGATGGGGGGTAATAGTTTCTGGGGTTTTTTGGGGGGGACACACCCAGTGATGCTCTGGGGTTACTCTTGGCTCTGCTCTCAGAAATCGCTCCTGGCTCAGGGAACCATATGGGCTCAAACTGCAGTCCTAGTGGTCAGCTGCTTGCAAAGCAAATGCCCTACCGCTGCGTCACCGCTCCAGTCCCGGGGATTAATAGCTTTCTATTAGACTTCCAGATACATATTTTACATTTTCTGAGTAATTTCCAACCTCCATGAAAAAATGTGTATGCGTGTGCGTGTGTGTGATCCTCTGTCCCAAAATGGGCCTATTTTATTTTCATGGTTGACATTATCCTATTATCATATCAGAATACAGAATCTTTTATTCATAATTTTCTTTTTTAAAATTAAAAACAACAACAACAACTGTGGACTTCGGTAAAAAGATAGTTCAGGAGATAAGGCACAAAGCTTGTATATAGACAAACTAATTTGATCCCCACATGGTTCCCTAAACACTGTCAGGTTGTGTTTATAGAACATCAAAGGAACCTCCTGTGTTATAGAACCTCCTGTGTTGGTGATGCCATTTAGGAACCCCAGCAGTACATTGTCTACCTTGTTGGCAGAGAACTAATGTGAGTAACCTTCAGGCCTCCTCAGTTCCTCTTAGGAGTCACATAACAAACAACAACAAAATAATAATAAACTCGATCTATATGATGGTATTAAGCTAAGACTTAAAACTTTTCTGGAACCTATATACAGGAATAAGGTCCAAATTTTAGGTTAAGATAATGTTGAGGTAAATGTTTATCATTTATAGATCAATTATTCCTCAAAATCCAAACATTTTTACTCATTTGAATGGTTATGTGGTGTTTGTCAACTCATAATATGCTTCAAGTTATTAACCCTGAGATATGGTTCAAACCTGCCATATTACTGTAATTCTCTAATATTTAAGCCATATTAGAGATATTTGTTTTCAAACAAAACAACCCAAAGTTTTATGTTAGAAATTTATTTGAAATTTAGATTTGCTCTACCCTGCCACATTCACAAGGAAATCTGAATGTAATAATTTTAAATGGAACCTTTTACAAAATTAGATTTCTTTTAGTTTATTCAGCTATTTAAGACATTTAAACACTAAAATTTATTTAATTCTTTTGTTTTGTTTTGGTTTTGTTTTTGGGCCGCAAATGGTGACAATCAGGGGCTACTCCTGGTTATGCACTCAGAAATCGCTCCTGGCTTGGGGGAACCATATAGGATGCCAGTGATCGAATTGTGTTCTGCCCTAGGCTAGCACAGGCAAGGCTGTCTAACTTACTCCTTGCACCACCCCACCCTTTAGGCACCAACACTTGAGTTTAATGTCAGAGAAAATTTTTGGCAGATAAGGATGTCATACATGCTCTATGATATTTAATAACTGAATAAATAAATTAAAAACACAACATTTTCCCAGCACATTCTCACCTTTTCAGATTCATGATGTTGCACAATAACAAATTATAATATTAACTTGTTATATAAATTATAACTAATTGTAAACTCATGATGTTGGACATTGACAAATTATTTCACAGTGTTGCAAAAATACTAATTTATAATATTTGCATATATAGGGGTCAGAGAGATAGCGCAACTATATTGTGTTTTCCTTTCATGTGTCTGATCCAGGACTGACCTAGGCTCTATTCCCGGTGTCGCATATGGTCCCCCAAGTCAGGAGCATTTTCTGAGTGCATAGCCAGAGTAACCTCTGAACGTCACCTTGTGTGGCCCCAAAACAAAAAATACAGATAAACAAACCAAAAAATTTACATATATATGTCAAGTCAAGTTTTAAGACCAAAAATGCACAATTCACGTGTTTGTATCACACTCACAATACCTATTCGGAGAGAAATACCATTGTAAATTAAGTCAATATAAAACACACATTACTGATTAAGACCATTTAAAGTAAAAAAGAATTTATATAGATAGGTATTATATAGATAATTTAGTTAAATAGTTCCAGTGGAAAGATCAAGGTTGCAACATTATAGCTTGACTTGGGAACTCCTTAGAATACAAACATAAACATATCTTCTTTACCAAATATCAAATACTTGTAGTGTATATAGCTACATGTTATGTTACATAATACAGTGTACAAATATATACACATATATTTCAACTGTTGCAGTAAAATGAATCAAATCCAAAAGAAATATATGTTCTCTATTCAAATTATATATAATTGTGAATACATGCATAAATAAAATGTTTGATTATATATAGGTATAAAAAGCTTGAGTATAAGTGACTATCTGATTTTGTTAGAAACAAATGACCAATTGCAATATTTATGAAAGCTGAATAAAGTATGAATAAATATAATAAAATGAGCAAAACACTAAGAAACATCAACTTTAGGAGATTTTCTATATTCACATGGGCAAAAGAAAACCACAATGCTGCAGTTGGCTAATATGATTCTCTTAAAACCATCTTTCTTTCTTGATTAGTTATGAATAAATTGTATAGGATGGAACTAAATTAAGCATATGCTCAAAAAATATGTACATTTTCTTATAAAAGTTGACTTGGCTCTCACTCTTCCTTCTTCCATCAGGTGTGGAATATTTTTCATGAAAATAAACACATTTCCTAAATATAAACTTGCCTTTCTAGTCTGAAATACTTCTGCCAGAATATCCATTAGTGGGTTTATAGAATACTTCCTTCACAGCCTTGCTATCTAACCATCATATTATACAAACAGTGAACACATTTTAAACTAAAAAAGGTTTGAATGAGCTCATGTACCAGGGATTATTGGTCTTATCATGAACTTCTCACTCAGAAAAAAAAAAGTTAAAATGTATAGACTAGAATTACAATCAATTAGATCTACTTGCATCATTTAGCTTCAAATAATGTCCAATGTCTAATTGCAAGTTTCTTATATTTTCATCAAAATACCTTTCCTAATTGTTGATATTTCTTTCTTTGCAACCTTACTCTTAGAGAGATCCTTTCTTCTTAAAGGCACTAGTTGAAAAAGAATGTTTATACGTTAGGAATTAAAGTATTGTTTCTATTTATTAGACAATGGTACAATTTATTGGACATTTTGGTGCATTCTTGAACAAGGATAGACAATATAATCAATCTAATGCTCACAGTGTTTATTGTTAATGAAGAAAAATTTACTACTTCATCACAATGGCAGAGAATTAATTCATAGTTTTTATTCTTCATGTTATTCTTACTCCTAGTCATTATCATCAGGAAAATTACATGAATACAATAAACTTAAATCAGTGATGATATGGAACTCGTAATATATATGTATATATATATATATACACATATATATGGACCACTCAATCAGGCAAAGATAGATCAGTGGTTAAGAGATGCTGTCAATAAATTATAAAACTATGAAATGGTAAAGATAAGAAAGTTCAAAGAAAAAAAGAAAAGAAAAGAAAAATAATATAAAAAGAAGAAAATAATTAAAATTGCTGGAATTAAATTTCTATCTATTTAGGATGATCTATAATTGTTTTTATATAAATATTTAGGGAATAAAATGTCACTTATAATCCATTGCAAAAATCATTCCCTACACACTGTCTCTACATCATTTCTTAAACCACCCTATCCAGAGAAGGCTCAGACTTATAGGCAGGCACTCAGAATTTGTTATACTTGGCTGTATTTTATTCCTTATTATGTGTCTTCCTATTTCAAAAGAGTGAAATGATTCAGCGGTTTACCTTCTTCCTCTGATATTATTGCACTTTAAGACTAGTGATATGGCATGCTGTTGGAAATCCCAAAATATAGAATTTCAATTGAATATGCTCTGCTGCATTTATCTGAAAGGCAAAGATGATGGATATTGTAGCTGTGGTTCTGCCAATTAAAAACTGAAATTAGTATATTAACCCAATAATAAGGTGTCCCCTCTGGAATAAAAAAATTTCCTCTAACATAATATCTGAAATGTAAAAACTTGGCAGAAGTAGACTATAATTTGTAATCTTTATTTTCTCTCTTTTTATCAAGATCCCATATTCATATTTTATATATTTCTAAATCATTATTGACTGATCCTTTAGATCATGCACGTGCCACCATAACTCCTGATTTGTAGTTTGTTTGAATAATAGAGATACCCACCAGTGATACTACATGGTCAGTGGGAAGAAAGTTTGCATTTCTAGTTATAGTTGTAGCTTTACAACAAGAGTTCATATCAAGTGACTGCAAGGTTGTCTGCAGCCTTAACTTTCCCTCTTTTTTTAAGAATGTGGTGATCAAGTTTTTCACAGTGCAAGTATCTGAATGCTCTTCAAGTAAATTATGTTTACAAATACTGCAAACATATGCATTGACATGGACACACTCTTTAGAAATGTATTCATTAGAATGACTTCAAATTCTAAAGAAATGTTCAAATAATTATTCAAATTATTATTAAAATAATAATATAGTTTGATGAGTTCAACATTTTAAATAAGTTAGAGAGCCTAAATTCTTTTGCAATTTGAACAAGCATCATTGATATACTGGTCAGGTAGAATAGCTGCTTGGTTTTCTAAAGTCTTGCTTTTGACTTCACTTTATTCTGAACAATGTACACAATTTACATAATAATAATAACATTGCAAATGGTTTATTAGAAATGTCTACCTTAAATTGATGAATGATGCATCTCAGAAGCAAATTGATTATTTATATTTGAGAAAAATATCTGGTCTCAGTGATTATATTGATTATTCACACCAATAACAATATTACAAAAGTGTAAGAAAATATAATTATTTAATAAAATGGATTATAATTTATTCCATTGAACCAAGAGACCAAACAAGTAGATATGGCAAAGGAGAGACAATGGTGATAAAAAGTAAGAAATGACTATATTTAATAAGATAGTCAGAGAGAGGCACACACACAAAACACAGAAGACTGCTTTTGCAAAAATAATTATTGGAAATATTCCTTGATTTTTCTTTAAAAAATAAATTCAATATTGCATCACCTTGTGTTGGTTCACAATATACAACTTTGTTTCACTTCAAACAAAGATAATTCCAGGTTTCTTTGTATCTGTTTGTTTAAAACTTGGTTTCACCCAAAATAAAGATTTTCCTATTTACAATCTTGTTTTATATGTCTCAAGCATACCTAGGTGGGACTGGCTCAGGATCTGCACTCTATCCACTCCCCTACTTAGGGGTAATCTCTGTACTCAGGGATAACTGCAGTTCTGGCAAGCAGCTCTTTCTCTTGCTTTGTGAGGCAGAAAGCTACCGACCATGTGTGATTCACCCTCTTAGCCTAGTTTGGATTACTTACAGGAAAATTATATATATATATGGATAATATAACCCTACTCCAGACCTGTTTCCAGTGTATTATGTGGAGCCTTAACAATCGTGGTTTACAAAATTGCTCATAAAACAGTTAGTTCTGATTCTCTTTTTTCATTTTCTTTCCTTTTTTTTTTTTTTTGGTTTTTGTTTTGTTTTGGGGCCACATCTGATGAAGCTCAGGGGTTATTCCTGTCTATGAGCTAAGAAATTGCTCCTGGCTTGGGGGACCATATGTGATGCCGGAGGATCGAACCACAGTCAGTTCTAGGATAGTAAGGGGAAGGCAGACACCTTACAGCTTGTGTCACCTCTCCAACCCAATTCAGTTATTTCTGTTATTCAATGTTCCCGCATCTATCCCATCACTAGTGTAACATTTCATCCCCTATTGTCTCAAATTTTCCACTTTCTCCCAAGTTGTCACGTTGGCAGATATTAATAATTTACTTAATTTTACTTGTTACAAATAAAATGGAAGTAGAACAAATAAAACTTTATTTAAAAAGTTTATGAAAATTATTATTTCTTACAATGGGGTCATATGTATTGTCTGAGGTTTACTAAGCTGCCTAATTCTAGTTGAGTATTCTGTTATTTTGTTGTAGTTGTTGTTGATCTTAGGTGACTTCTATGATAATTTTACACCTATTTTGACGTGTTTCCTACTACAATGTCATTATTAAAACTACGGAGGTGTTGAGCTGTGACATGTGCAGCCACGCAGTTCAAGGATTTTAGCATATTGATGCTGGATCAATGAGCTCATTTGGCAGCAGCAGTGGAACATGGGGGTGGCTTCCAGGACTTCTTAAAGTACAGAAGCAAGGGGTGTGGGTAGAGGGGTGTCTGCTCTGTTCATTTGACCCTTTAAGTACTTCTCTATCATTAGATTTAGTCAGGATTCACTTGGCATGAAAGTGATTCTTCAACAGAGTGAGGTTTAAATCCTGAGCACAACCAGGATATGCTTTCCATCTCTCTAAAAGCCCTAAAAGATCCTCCTATGGGAAAATGTTCTAATGTTTGTCAGTCAACTAACGAACTGCATCTAATCTGGCTCTCAACCCTGCTATAGAAACTTTCTCAATATAAATTCATTTACATTTAGTGTAAATTTGTAGAAAGAGAAAGCTTTTCTAACAGCCTTGATGTATTCTGTGAATATTTCTATGATTACTGCAATTTCTTTTGTTTCTATTTTGGGGTCACAATTGATAGTTCTCCAGGCTTACTCCAGGCATTCTGAGCTCTTATGCGAGAGATCAAACATAGTAAGCCAAGTGAGAGACAAAATGACATTGCCTTACCGTATCCTTGGACCCAATTTATTGCTATTATTTTGCAAGTCTTGTGAGTCCAAATTCTACCAAATTATAAATAAAAATTTTAGTCAAGAGTAAAAGTGTACTATAAAATTTTTGTTTTAACCTGAAGTCATTCCCATTTCAATTCTTGGCACTGCATATGGTCTTGTATGCACTATCATAATTGCCCCTATACTAAGAGTTAAAAGTAGACCCTTTGTAACAGTTCTGTCACTCCCAACACAAAACAAGTTAAAATAACTAAAAATAAAATAATCTATATTGTTTTGTATTTAATGATAAAGGTTAAGTTAAATATTTCTATATTTTTTCATGAACTATTGATACTCAGTTTACATGTAGCTCCACTTAATGTTCCAGAGTATATTGCATTTATTATTATAAATAAGGATTATAAAACTCAGAACTTGATAAAAAAATACTGTTTTGTCAATTTCCAATTTACAGCCTAATAACTGAACTTGTTTCCCAGTATTAAAATTCACATAATTTGATTATATTTATCATAGTAATTATTATTACACTGTTAGGTTCATGGCATCATAAAATTAATTAAATATTTTGAGCAAATGTTAATGCACTTCAGGCTAACATGGGCTCATGTTAAATTGTTAAATTGTTTTTAACAATTTGAAATGATTCAAATTCAAGATGCTTTTCTCTTTTATTTTATATTTACCTAATATTTTCTCAAATATATTGTGCTATTCCAGAACTCAGGGATAACTCTGCACAAAGCAGTATGTACCTATAATGACTTTTCTACAAGAATCACTAACAACATGTTCAGTAAAAACTGGGATATAAATCTGATCTCTTCAAAAAGTGCTCCTTTCTTTAAAGACTGGTTTATGTCTATGGTCCTTCAAGAGAAAAATCTCTCCAACATTATTGTACAATTTTGGTGTTCCACAGTAAATCAATCGGATTTCATTTCCGCTCACAGCTAGACTGTACAATTTTAAATAATTAAAAATCATTAATACGTATAATAGGCACATACTTTAAGAAAATGTGACTCAAATCAGCTATTAAGTTGACAAGTGACACTTAATATTTTTCTTGAATTAATATTATTATAAGAGCTACAGTATTTGTGAAATAATATGCAGATATATTAATAGCATAAATCTATAATGTTTGGCTCAATGAACATGGTAAATTGATCACTTGTTCTAAGTGTTTTATTTAAGGATCACTATTACTTCACTTTTGCATGTTAAATTATGTATTTGATTTTCTTCCTCTATCAGTTTGTTATTGTTGGCTTGTCTACAATATTTAATTTTAATGCAAAAACAGAAGTTTTTTTGCTTTAAGACATTTATCCTTTTAGAGCAAACATACCTCTCTTTTCATCTTTAGAGTATAACTCTATTATTTTATATAAAAAGAGAAAAAAATTGGGGGGAATGAAATAATTTAGTGTTCTTTTCAAAATCTATAAAATTAGATCAGTGGAAAAGTAAGTCTATATTTTAAGCAGTTCATTTTGAAAAGGATATTTAGATATTAATGTGATTCTAGTGTTTTATTTATAATTATAATTATTTATTTATAAAATAATCAAATTATTTATTTAATAAATAATTAAAGTATATAATACCTCATTATAAATAATAACTTATAACTTAATCATTTATAGACAAAATTATTATATAAATGTAAAATTTATAGACATTGTAAAAATTATATTTCAAATATTTTTATTCTCTAAATTAACCAATGTCATTAAATTAGAGAGATCTGGTCACTCTGATTACCATCACAATGTTTTTTAATGGTAGAGAACTATAAACTGCCTATGAGTTCATCAACTTATAAAAAAGAAAAAAAGATATAATGTGTACATACACAAATACACTAGAATATTATTTAGTTATAAAGAAAAATAAAGTCCTGCTTTTTCAAGTGGCATAAAGAGATAGTATGATAAATGGTATATGCCAAAATATTTCATATGCAGTGTGATTTTTCTCATATGTAGTTATAAAGAAAAATAGCAACACATGACCTGAATCAACAATAAATTTTAAATTTTTAGGGTCAACTAGTAATTGCCAGAAGAAAGGGAGAATATCAGAGGAGTAGATACAGGGATGTATATCAGAACAAAGGAACCTAAATACTGATTTTCAATGATGCACACCTAAATGTTCTTTACATGTTAGCATATAATGTTCTTATCTGTTACAATAAATTGGTACTTTAATAAAATGCACAAAGTAATTAATTTTGTGTTATATACTTATTGACATTTCAAAAACAAATTCACATTAAAACATTAATAAATGTTAGGAACTGTTTGATCTATGAAAGAAAAATTTCAAATTCATTCAGTAATTAAGGGAAGCATCTAAAATATAAAAATACACTTCAGCAATTTAATATAAACATACTTGATTAGAAATAATCACATATTTATTTACTACCAGTATTATTGGATTTGCCTAATTTTTAATTTTTAATCTGTATGTAATCTGCCTTATAAGTTATGGAAATGCATGTTAGTTACCAGAAAGTGCTCTATAGATCTATTGATTTACAATGACATCATGACATGACAAGTGTCAGAAGCTTTGTTTGTAAAGTTTGTACTAATTTAGATGGAGATCGCATTGAAATAAGTGTGTTAAACTCCACATATTAAATTATTGAAGAGATATTTAATCATTTATGTAGTTTTTTTCATAAGTTCTGCAGTTGCATAAATTGATGGGGAAAAGAAAGCACATAGACCATGCAGAAAATAAAACTTTCTGCTCAGTTATAGAAAAATTTTAATATGAGAACTGAGATAAATTTGTAAAACAGGTTGAAGAAATATACAGTAGAAATGCAGCAATGACACTACAAATAAACATAAGGGAAATATTGAATATTATTGAGGTTAATATAATCAATTATTTTAGCTCCATGCTTATTTGATTGCCAGATAATGGACATACAATTTTAGCTTTCAATTCATAATCATTCTCATAGTTTAAATATAAACATGTAATAAGGGAATTTTGATGGTTGAGAATATTTTTTACTAAAAGTCTGCATTTAAAAGTGTAAGAATTATTTTTAGGGGGTGAACTGATTCAGTAGTACTTTTAAATCTCTCCTGGCTCTGCTTTGGACAATATATGTATTGCTGGTGATAGAATCATACTCAAGTGACTAAAGGCAAGTGCCTTAATTCTTGAACTATTTATGAAATCCAGAATAATTTTTATATTCTGTAATTTAACTTATAATATTTTATTTTGTATTTACCTACTATTTATTTTTTTGCTTTAGTATTATATCTAGTACTACTCAGAGATCACTTCTGGTGGGCTTGGGATATCATATGTGATGCAACACATTAAACCCAGATCATCCACATACAAGGCAAATATCCTACCACCTATACTATTATTCTGGCCCAGAATTAAAAAAATATATATAAAATAAGTAAAACATACGTAATGACTGTAATGTATAATATTAAAATTATATGTGTTTTTAACATAAGTCTTCGATAATTAAAAACATATTTGAGCTTTAAGATTGAAGTAGCAAAAAGACTTGTACATCTGAACTTTTTTTTTGAATATAGACCACTAGGTTCTCTATAGTAATGTGTATCACCACCTAGTGAAGAAAAATATTTGAAATTACTTTTGATACAGTATTTTAAATATATTTATTAGTTTATGTAAATTCTTCTATAAATATTAGATATATTTGGAATCTAGATTACAAATTGTATAGTGACCATATTGAGCTAATATCTGTATAAAGATGACACAATTTGTAATCACAATTTTTTAGCCATCTATTATCTTTTTAATGTTCCTACACTTCTAAGACCACCTTGGATTAATTAATGGTGTTCCATGCTCCTTATGATTATATGCCATTTAAATGTATTTGTTGCAGTAGCCTCTAATTTATATGAGAAATGTTAACTCTCTGAACATAGATTATATTATATTATAATTATTTGTTCTCAATTAACTTGATTTTCTCCGAAATTGAAGAATAGGTGATTAAATCACCTTCAGACCTCTGAATCAGAAGCAGGAGAATTGAGATCTTTTGCATTGGCAAAGGTACTTCCTTCTCAGTCATTTCCAAACAGATACTGGTGAAGTATATTAAAATATTTTAAAATATTTTTAATTCTGTTAGGTCACTTCCTTCAGTTATAATTTCCACAAACCCAATTGAGAATGTTGAAGCCTCAGGAAATGATTTTGATGCTGATAAGGACATATTTGGAATGAAGTGAAGAGAATAGAGGCAGAAACCCGAAGAAGGAAATATACTAATATACTCCTTTCTTTTTCTCCACCGCTGTCCCCCTGGAACTGTTGGGAAATCTAGGACTAATAAAGCCTGACAAGAGCCCCGGCACAACTGGGATCTCAAGTCCAACCAGTCCCACTTGTGAGTCTTTTAAGCAGCAATTGACATTCACTTGTTCTGACTAGCTGAGAAGTTGATCCCTGCAACACGATTTCTTGGGAGATCTGTGGACTCAGGCTCGAGTAAGGAATTGCTCTTTGCAGGTAAAAAAAAAAAAATCAATTCCAGACATTGCTTTCCCTCAGAAAAAAAATTCAGGAGGAGACAAGCAGTGAAATAAAAGCAGGCTTTATTCGAAGGTACTGAAGAAGGGGAGGAAGAGCATAAGAATGGGATAGAGAAAGATGCTTAAGATATATACACAGACTTCTCCAAAGGTGAAAAGAGTCCCAGTACACAACCTAACATAAAAGTAGGACAGTAGGGGGCTGAGAGATGGCACAGCGGTAAGGCGTTTGCCTTGCAAGCCGCTGACCCAGGATGAGCTGCAGTTCAATCCCCAGTTGTCCCATATGGTTACCCAAGCCAGGAGCTATTTCTGAGCCCATAGTCAGGAATAACACCTGAGCGTCACTGGGAGTGTCCCTCCCCCCAAAGTAATAAAATAAGAAAGTACCTATCTCAAGAAAGGAAGTGTTGATGAAATGTATATATTCTTTTGCTCCAAGTTGGTTTAT
This sequence comes from Suncus etruscus, assembly GCF_024139225.1. NCBI lineage: Eukaryota > Metazoa > Chordata > Mammalia > Eulipotyphla > Soricidae > Suncus > Suncus etruscus. Next base: position 75,581,839 of record NC_064860.1, on the reverse strand, counting down.
GTAGGGTTATCCAAGCTGCCCCTGTGGGACTTTTCTACTTAGGTAAGAGTCTATTGCTAGGGTGGTTGCCAAGTGGAAGTGTTGGGATTAATTAATAATCTTCTTTTTGACATTTTTTTCCTAGTCTTCATTTCCACAGAAGCTTTTCCCTGAGATGGGGGAGAGGGGTGTCTAATCTTCTCTGAATCTGTTATGGCTCCAGTTTTCAAGCCTTGGTCACTAGGTTAGGTGTTGGACTAGTATTTTAGATTAGCTGGCTTTATTACTTCCGAGAATTTATTGCCATTGCCTTTTCCTAAATGTCTGCCTCATAATATGATGCTAATGAGGCCAGCATGCAGTCTCAGGTCTAAGGAGAACTAAAGACAGGCAGAAAGAACTGGTCAGTAAAGACCAACAATTTAGCGAGGCAGAACTTTCTTTGCAGATCTAGAAGGTCCTAAAAATATATCGCCCTTTATATTAGGTTCAGCATGCACCCATGGTGGTATCCAAGCCAAGTCAGACCCCAAGGACATGTGATGCAGTGCAGAGGTCATTGATGGAGAGGTCCTATCCATGTACTTGCTAATAATTAAGGCAGAAAGATTTAAAATCCCCTTCATGAGATAAAAAGAGTTAAAGTCAGCTCATTAAGTCAAGGGATTAAAATCCCCTCAGGAGAAGAAATTAAAGGACCCCGAAAAAATTCAAATATAGTCTGTTATTTTTTCCTCACCATAGGTTTCTGTTAATCATGTGTATAGAAATTAGGCCTCAATTATTCCTAGATTATTTTTGTAGGGTATTTGAGGAAGATACTGGCAGTTTTAAAAGCTGAAATATCTCTAAGAACTGTGGAAAACTCCATTTTAGCTCCTCTCTTCTGAGGAATCCTTCAGTCCTAGGAAGTTACTGGGTACCTGTATGTTAATGAGTCAACTGGTAATAACAGAATGAAGAATTAAAAAGCACCATAGTTATAAAACAAAGGCACTCTGAAAGAACTACTATAGTTTCAATAATATCTATAATGGACAAATGGGTAAAATGTGGAAATGTTTACTGTGAGCAGGTTTCTTTTTTGACTATTACTAGTTTTTCTAGTATATGAAAATGCATATTATTATTAAGATTACTTTATTTTATACCAGCTTTATCACCAGCAACAAACCTATTCTTAAGCGAATTAAACTTAATTAATTAAACCTTAAGCGAATTAAACTATAAGTGTGAAATACTTGCTGAATCATGTTAATATATGCTTTGAAACTTTAATATTTGCGTTTATCCTAGAATATCAAAGTTTTAAGGATAAAAGTCTAAAGATGTGTATGTTCTGGTTAATTTACACTGCGGTGTAAATTTGCCAAGCATATTGCATTGCTATTGTGAGGGAAAACTTAGGAAACATGGGAGTAAAGACAGCTAGAAAAAAAAAAATCAAGGGGCATCAAAAAGAAGAATAGCAAAGAGGTAAATATTTAGTCATGAGAAAAGATGCAAACAAGATGAGAGACTTACCTAGTTTGGAGTCCCCGAAGGCATTGGGGCTCTGAAATCACCAGAGCACAGGAACTGAATGAAGCAAGACAGCTAGATAAATTAAATACTTTGTTCTTCAAAGCTACATTAACCTTAACTGCAATTTAGCTTGTGTTTGTTTGTGGAAAATGAATAAAAAAGTGTGGAACATTTATTTTCTGAGGGCCAAGAGTTCCCCAGAGCTATATGGACTCTTGATAGACATGCATAAAGTCCTTTTTCTTCCATCAGCTTAGCTGCAATCTTGGTTTCTTGACTTTTCTCTAACATTTCAAGATCCTTTTTTTTTTTTTGGTAAGTATTCTGAAAACTTCTGTGATTTACAGAAATGTTCTCCAGTCTTGTATTCAAAGATTTCTGCATAAAAAAGTCTTTATATAGCATTGCAGAGTACAATTTTGTCATGCTAGAAGAAAAAATGATTAACAACATTGTTCCCAAATTTCTTGGGATATTGAGTTATACTGTTTATAAAGATAAGGAAGTAAACCTATAATATTTGGCTATATAAGAGTGTAGGAAAAGAAGAACACTGTTAAAGTGAAACTGGTTGTAAAATTGGAATGAAGAATTGTTACTGCACAGAATGAATGTAAAGGAATGTTTAAAAAGTTTGAGTGTTGTATTCTAAAGAAAAGATCTATATGATCAAGTTGGATTGTTATCAGGAGATTTTTAAATTATATCTGCTGAGTTGTTCTACAAATATTTGGTGCTCATGGAGTAGGATTTTGGAAGCTTAAGATTCATATTACAGTGCTCTTAGACAACAAAACACTTAAATCTTATAGTAGAGAGAATACCTGCTTCTCCAAAGGAAAAACGTTGGAATCAGTTGGTTATCTTGTTTCTTTTTTTTAATATCTTTATTTAAGCACCATGGTTACAAACATGTTTGTAGTTGGGTTTCAGCTTTAAAAAAAAAAAAAAAAAAAAAAAAAAAAAGTTCCTACTTCACCAGTGAAACCTTCCCACCACCAATGCCCCCATCTGGACATTCTTTCCTTGGAGCTTCTCCCTGAAGAGGGGTTGTCTAGTCTTGTCTGGATCTTTTATTTTGTTATTCTCTTTCTCCTCTTCCTCAGGACTTAAAATTAAAACGTGAACTTCACTGTTTTTGTCCTCCTAAAATTCTTTCCTCGGTACTTTCAAATAAAACTTGAATTTTACTGCTTATGTCCTCCTAAAATTCTTTCCTCTGAGGGAACCTGACAGACCTGATATGCCTGAGTATGTCTAGAACCATATTGTTTTCTTTGTCAAAACAAGGCTTACATTTCTAGATTTTCTCATCCATACCCATGGTGAACTGACCTGAGAAAAGGACAGATTCTCTACTCTAAGGCTGCTGCATCTCTTCACCCCAGTTCACCAGAATCACCCTGGGCCTCCACTGGAATCAAATGATCAATTCTTTGATGATCCATTATATTTAACATGAGATACTTGTTACATTAGCAACTGAAAGGTGATAAAGAAAAGCAGGTCCCTAATTTGAGGTATTGTTCTTGGATCATACCTAGTGATGCTAAGCTTTACTTCTGGTTCTTTACTTAGGGACCATTCCTGGTGGAGATCAGGGAACTATGTGAGATCATTAACTATGTGATATCAGGGGGAATCAAACCCAAGTTGCATAGATGTATATGAATATATAGTTTATATATAATTTATTTAATTATAAGATTCTGATTATTTATATACTTATTTTTAATATAATATCACACTAGTTATTATGAGTATATATTTTCTGTTATGATACATTTTATATACATTATATATAATAATATAATTATATAAAATAAGATAATTTATGATTATCAAATATTTCTATAATTTATGCATATTTATTAAATAAGCATATAATAGTAAAAACCCTATGTGAAAGCTAAAAAGAATGTCATAAGTAAAATATGCTAGGGTAGGTTATATTTTGTATTAAAATTTAATATGCTGCTCTATCTATAACAGAACAAACTGTAAAATATTTCCTTCAGGTTATAAATTTTTACATATTAAAAAGAAGTTCTAAAACTACTAAGGATTGAGACATTGTTATATATTTGTCACACAAAACTTGAAGTACAAACTATGAAAAAAATGTTTATAGAAAGATAAAGTACCTCTATAGCAATATACAAAATACAGTAACAGAAATCTCAAAAATGATAAACTAAACACTAGGAAAATAAAGAATAGAATAAATTTGTTTTGTACTCAATTTGAATTATTTAGTTATTTTTACATAATAAATTGAATACTTTAATACAATGTTTTATTTTTTGAAAGCACCATTTTAACAACAGACCTTAATTATGTTCCCATTAGACACTTATAGTAATAGGCACTAACTAATGATGATTTATATAATCTTAAATATAATAATTAATATTTTATTTTGAGAAAAGAACTTTACTGTTTATTACTTCTTAAAGTTATATACATTGAAATTTACTTCTTTGTTTGTTTGTATGGGGCCACACGGAGTGACACTCAGGGGTTACTCCTGGTATATGTGCTCAAAAATTGCTCCTGGCTAGGGGGACCATATGGGATACCAGGAATAGATCCCCGCTCTGTCCTGGGTCAGTTGCTTGCAAGGCAAACACCCTACAGCTGCTCTATAGCTCCAGCATCTATACAAACCTTTTTCTTTTTTAATTTTTATTTTTGGGTCATACCGGTGATGCTAAGGGATTAAGCCTGGCTATGCACTCACAAATCGTTCTTGGCTTGGGGGATCATATGGGATACTGGGGATCTAATCAAGGTCCTTCCTGAATCAGCCATGTTCCAGGCAAATGTCCTACAGCTGCGCTATTGCTCTGGCCCCCAAAATTTACTTCTATCCCTTAATTTTTGTAAAACGCTTCTATTTCTTGAGGCCAGAGAGATAGCATGGAGATAGGGTGTTTGCTTTGCATGCAGAAGGACAGTGGTTCGAATCTGGGCATTCCATATGGTCCCCCGAACTTGCAAGGAGCGATTTCTGAGCTTAGAGCCAGGAGTAACCCTTGATCGCCGCTGGGTGTGACCCATAAAAAAAAAAAAAGCTTCTATTTCTTACTAATATATACTTTCTTTCTACCTCTTTCTACTCTACTTCTTAGGTATTTTCTCTCAATTTTCCAAGGCATCTTTCAGATAAATTAATTCTTCATTTTATGGAACTATTGTTATTACTTATTTTACTCCTGTTTATTAATACACTCTTAAAAATTGAACAAAATATTTTAACTGGCATATTTTAGTACCTTGATAGTGACTCCGTACTGTTAACTTTTACCTGAAAGTTACTAAATATTATTCGTGTTAAGATCTATTTTATTTTAAAGCAATGTAATTGTGGTTAATGTTCCAGTTTACTTTATGATAAATCGTGTGCTTAGGATCCAGAACAAGACAAAGTTATAATATTTTGACTCTCTTTACCAGTAGGATCACTTTGGATAATTGTTTCTCTTTAGCATAGCATTTATAAGCCAAAAAGATAATACCCTACTCATAAAGTTATTTTGTTAAAATTAAATAAAATGTTCTCCTTTGATTACCATATTGATATAGGATTATTAAGAAGCAATTTTTTTTGACAGTCAAGTGAAGGTTTAACAAAAATGTTTTTCAGGTAAAACTTTTGAAAGTTGAAATAGAGTAATTCTAATGACATAAAACTGTTTTTGTAATCTTTGTTGTAAAAAATACAGTGAAACTATCAATTTGTAATAGTAATAAACAACAAAAAGGAAATGGTACAAATTCAACTAAAATTCAATTGTTTTCTATGTTTTCTATTTTGGTGATACATCCAGAATATTCAGATTCTGTTCCAGCTCTATGCTCAGGGATTATTCCTGTGTGTCAGGAGGACTATATGATGTGCCAGATTTTTTTTATAACTACATGCAAGTCAAGCATGGTGGTGGCTGTATAATTTCTGTATAACAGTATACTTTCTCTATCCCATTTTTCTGCCTTTACATTTTTTTTTTTTTTTGGCTACATCCAGCTTCTCTCAGGGGTTACTCCTGGCTCTGAGCTCAGAAATCGTTCCTGGCAGACTCAGGGGAACATATGGGATGTCAGGAACCAAACCTAGATCTGTCAGAGTTCAACAGCGTGCAAGGCAAACACCCTGCAGCTGTACAATCACCCCCGCCTTACAGTTTTTCCTCTTGAACCAAAGGTAAAATCTCGCTAAGGTAGAGATTTTCTTTAAATTTCGAGCAAAATGTAAGATTAAAATATAAAGCAAAATATGATAAGGATTACTATAAACATTTGAAAAGAGATGGAATCAAGAATATAGGTCCAGGGCCCCGAGAGATAGCATGGAGGTAAGGTGTTTACCTTTCATGCAGAAGGTCATCGGTTCGAATCCCGGTGTCCCATATGGTCCCCCGTGCCTGCCAGGAGCGATTTCTGAGCACGGAGCCAGGAAAAACTCCTGAGCACTGCCGGATGTGACCCAAAACCACCCCCCTCCCAAAAAAAAAAAAAAAAAGAATATAGGTTCAGAGTTTTATACCCTTTGATCCTAAAGATCTGAATTTGTGAATAAAATATATATGTGAATTTTTTTGTGATTAAAAGGAAATATAAAGGACTTTCCATTAACTTATTTTAATGCTTGAAATAAAGCCAGATAGGTAATATTTTGAGATTATAACGATAAACAGTTCCAAAATAAACGAAGGAATTTGTTACAGTAACAATCCCATTAGTGATAACAACAGAAGATTTTAGTAAGTAGTAAAATAATAAATGACTACAGTGATGGGAAATATAATCCAGGTGTGGCAATGGTCCTATCTATAGCTTTTTGTTTCTTCAGGTCAACTCTTCTATTATATAAAATGACAGTCAAGAATTTTGGTCTTATTTATGAAGATATTTGATTCTCTATTAGGCCATGGCTAGACTTCTTATCTTTTTGCCATTTATTACACATAAAACAGGAGATGCTGCCTAAGAATCTGTATCACATATGTTAGATTCCTCTGACATCTGTGTTAGCTGAATTGTTCAAGAAATTACAGAATTTGGGGCCTGGACAATAGTGGAACATGTAGCATACTTGCCTAGTAGGCAGCCTACAAGGGGTTTTATCTTCAGAACCTCATATGGTACCCAGAGGCACCTAGGACTGATCTCAGACTGAAGAACCAGGAGGAAATCCTGAGCTCTGCTGGGTATGGCCCAAAATTCAAACAAAACCCAAACAAAACAAAAACAACTTATGGTCATCTTCTTTACATCATCAATAATAGCATTCAAACTAATATATGCTACTTGTATTTTTGAATTTAAAAACTAAAACATATATTTCATTGTAAATTTAATAAAGAGAAAAAGAATATAAATTAATTTAATTTTTTGTTAGAAAGGAGAATATTCTTCAAAATAATCAATTTGTGATTGGTGTCTCATTTATATTTTCTTATCAAGGAAATCACCCAAATTTAGTCCTTTGTTGTTCATGTATAATCTCTTCAGTTCTAGATTTAATATAAAAAACATATCTTTCCTAAAAGAAAAAAATAATGTTCCATATGTTTGTTTTTTCTACATAGTTCAGTGTTTTAAGCTCTTTATCTGATGCTCATAGATGCTTTCTTCTGTCCAGTTTTTAGATTTCCAGTGTAGGCAGTAAAGTTATATTCTACTTTTTTCCTTTTAATTTTTAAATAGTGAGTTTTTTAACATTGTCAAATGTCATGTGATACAATAGTTTGCTAGTATATTTGCTTTAAACAGTTAATTTTTTCCTATAACAAGCTTAAACAATAAAGATAAAATATTTAACATTTATGGCATTCCTCACCTCTTTTTATAGACCCATATTTCGAGTGTTGTTTTTCCCCACTGTCTTGAAAACATGAACATTCCTATAGTATAAGCTGTTGCTGATACGTTCTTTAGATTTTAAAATCAGAAAATGTCTTTTTAAACTAAAATTAAGTCCCGAAATATATGTCCTAAGTGTGTGATGCAAAGTGAACACATCAACTAAATGTGTGTAGGTGTGTGTGTGTGTGTGTGTGTGTGACATCCAAATGAGAAACCCTTATCATTACAGTCACAACAAAGAAAAAATAGGGAAACTAATGAGAGTTGTAAGTAAATTTATTTTTATTTGTTGTTTTGGTTTGGGTGCAAACCTGGATGTGTCTTACTCCTAGCTTTTAACTCAGGGATCACTCTTGACGGGTTCTAGAAATCATATGGGTGACAGGATTGAACCCCTGTAGGCTACAATATAAATAAGAGCATTTTCTGTTGTTCTTTATCATTGCCCCTCTTTAAAAAAAAAAAAAAAACAGTTGGTTCACATGGAGCTCTGCTAAGGGTTCAAAGAAAATATTCTTATCTACTTAGGAAATTAGATCAAGTTCAGCAGAGAATATGATCTCTGCTGGGTGTGTGACCATTTGTGCAGCTGTCTTAGGTTTTTCCTTACCAAAATCAAAAACAAATTTTTCATTGCAACCATATTTTAGAAGCATACTCTAGTTTATGAACATTCTATTTCAAAACTTAAATCAGTGTTTAAATATAGGTTTTTTTATGAATAAATGATTCATTTCTTCTACAATCTCTACTGAGAGTACAATTAAAGAAAATTTATTAAAAGGGCTAATTTTCAAATATGAGGTGGTGTAAGGTGTTAACATGGTATATATGGTACTCCATTAACAATAGTGCAAAATACAGTGTCAAAAGGGAAATAAAGGAAGAAAGAGAGAGGAGCAGAGAAAGAGTGAGAGAGAGAGAGAGATGTAATGTCTGCCCAGAGGCAAGAAGGGAAGAGGGTGAAAGGAAAATTGGGGACACTAGTGATGGGAAACATGCACTGGTGAAGAAAGGTGTACAGTTTTTGACTGAAACTCAATCATGACCAATTTTGTAACCATGTACTTAAATAAAGTTAGATCAAAAACTAAGAGAATCTTAAATGACAGGCAAAAACATATTAGTTTAATTTTTAAAATAGCTACACCTATTAGGACTCATAAAATACTTTATATAATATGTGGACCTCTGTCTACAGAGGGTACTTTCCCATTATCCTAAAATATTCATTTGCATGTGAAACATGTTGGGCAATGCCATAAAACCTATTGATCTTTATTCTTGGAAGGTTTTATGTTGTTGTTGTTTCCTGCCATATCCAGTAGTATTCAGATTTTACTTCTGACTCTGCACTCAGGAATAACAAAGGTCTATAGAGAATACTTGGGAACAAATCTAGTTTGCCTGCATACAAGGCAAGTGCTGCATATATGCACATATTGCTTAGGTCCCATATCTCTGATTTTGATTTGATTTTGTGGTCCTTATATATTAAGAAGCTTTTTCTACTGCAACAATTTCATGATCACCAAGTTACTTTAGATTTATAGATTTGGGGACAAAAAAATTGTCAATATAATCAGTAACACTATAATAATAGTAAAACCATAAATTTAGTAATTTTATACATTTCACTTGTTATTCTTCATGTTTAAATCTATGAATAGATCATTGATGAAGGAATTTTTGTAGTTAATCGTACCTCTTGCTGCTGATTCCATTTCGACATTGTTATGTAAAGCACAACTATTTGTTAGATTAACTATGCCAAATCAGTGAAATACTATCTATCATATAGAGTACTAGATACATCTAATTCTTACGCTGTTTTTAGTTTTCTATTTATTACACATAAAATTATGAACTTGCTAAAAATGTACTTGAGTGAAATTTTCAACTTCCCTCAAGTAGAGTGCTATCACTTTGCTCAGTAATATTAGTTTGACTTTTGCCTCCAAATCCTTGCTCCACTAAAACAAAAACAAAACTATAGAAGTGGTTATACCCTAGGTCTCCTGCTGAGTCCCCATCGGTCCAGGTGTTAAAAATTGTACATGTTCTTTTTCATGCCCTTGATATATGAAAACAAAACCAGAAGGAAGCTTGTTGAGGAAACTGTGTTTTAAACAGTAGTAGCTCCATCTGTTGATTTACAGGTTACTGATTTACAAGCTGTGAATGAATTGAAGCCTTCAGCAACAGGAAGCTCTGCCATTGGGAAACTCTATAGCTCCAGCTGGAGCCAGGGGACCTGCTTGACTGCCTGCAGGAAAACTCACTCCAGGAGCTCTCTGTAATCAGAGTTGTTAACCAGAAGGAAATGTCTTCAGTGCTCTTACATGGCTCTTAATCAGATACTGACAGAGCGCCTTTGATCAACAAATTTGCACCATGAGGTTAACCAGAGAGTTCGAGTGTCCACATAGATTACACAGCCAGATTCAAATATACACAATCAACAGAGAGATTATTCAAGCCCAATTCTGTGGCTGTCTCCCCCTCCATCTTCTCAAGCGAGGGGCACGATTGTTGAGAGTAATGAACTTTTTCAAGTATCTCAGAACTAGATCTGAAAGCAAAACATAAGGCGCTCTTGTAGTGGAACGCTTGCTGCTTCTTTGCTATCTCCACATGTCTTAATTGAAACCTTAGTGGCACCAGCCCGCTGCTCTGTGTTAGGCCTTTAAGAACACAGGAGTGGAGAAAAAGAAACCTCAGGGAGGAATTATCTCACAGACAGAGATCACTCGGGGGTGAAATGGCCCCAGCTGAGTTATTTTTCATTTGCCAGCTTGGTTAGTATCCAGAATTCGTGACTTGAAAAGAAACTACTGTTAGTAACAGAGCTGAGGAATGAAGTTGGCACAGAGGTGCCAGAGAAAACAGCTCAGAGGTGCATCCTAAAGAGATCAAGGCAATCCTTAAATATGTCCTGTCACTTTTGTTGCCTATGAAAGATTCCATGTACTTTGTGTTCAAAACAGAGAAATCACTGGCTTGCACTGAACTTGAAGTAGGGAGATTTAGATAAGTGTGTACTTATAGATTCTTAGAGAATGTAGAGTTAAAGTAACAGACTACAGAGAAGAAACTGATTCTGCTTCCTGAACTATTCACTGAATGGTAGAGAAAAATATTGCCAATAGTACATGTTGCAATTTTATTCAAAACAGAAAATAATCTGATTAATGAAACACCAATCATAAGTCTTCTTTCACTTAGATCTGGACATAGATGGCAAGATCCGCCCACTATAAGAAAAAAATAAATACAATTACTGCAAGCAGTATGTATTATAGAACTTAGGGCAAGTTTTTACTTAAAAAATCAGTAATTTAAAAAAATTATATACTATTACTGACATGTAAAAGAAAATATGGAGGGGCTGGAGAGATAGCATGGAGGTAAGGCATTTGCCTTGAAAGCAGAAGGATGGTGGTTCAAATCCTGGCATCCCATATGGTCTCCCAAGCCTGCCAGGAGCAATTTCTGAGCATAGAGCCAGGAGTAACCCCTGAGCGCTGCTGGATGTGACTCAAAAACAAAAACAAATTTAAAAATTAAGAAAAAAGAAGAAAATGTGGAAATATCATCGAGGCAAAGTAAATGAAAAGTGAGTATGGTTATTTTTTGATATATTATCTTAAAGTTATAAAATGTTGCAGAATACTGGATAATTGTTTCCTTGCTTCTTTCAAATCAGTGTCTTTCAAATTTGGTAAAGCAGATGTTACTTAAGAAATTAGCCAAGTGTCCTATTTTAATAAATTTTAAAGTACATTAACACTAGCATAATGGAAAACATGCTATTAGAAAAATATTTTAAATATTCAGAAGGACCTGTGTTGTCTCTAAATTAATTATATATTGTATAATTGTTCTTCAAACCATTCCTGCTATAAGGATGTTTATCTCTAATTATTGAATATTAATTTGTGGAAACCTAAAATAATACTGTTGTTTATCATTGCAAATGAATCCTTTTATGACAATATATTCAAATAAAGTTTGCCCAAATTTTAAATCCCTATAATTGTTCTTATGATTGGTTTTCAGTTTGTTAATTTTCTCATTATATTATGAGTATAATAAATAAGATATGGGTGGGATTTTTTTGTTGTTTGTTTTTTGGGCCACATCCGATGAAGATTAGGGGCTATTCCTGGCTTTGCTCTCAGAAATCGCTCATGGCTTGGGGGACTATCTGGGCTGTCGGGGGATAGAACAACCTAGATCAGCAGCATTCAAGGCAAACACCCTATCACTGCGCCATCACTCCAGCCCCTATTTTATTTTAATATTAGTCTACATTTGTTTTTTGTTTGTTTGTTTGTTTTTTGTTTTGTGGCCACACCCGGTGATGCTCAGGGGTTACTCCCTGCTATGCGCTCAGAAATCTCTCCTGTCTTGGGGAACCATATGGGACTTCGGGAGATAGAACCCTGATCTGTCCTATGGTTAGCACCTGCAAGGCAGATGCCCTACCGCTTATCTAAAATCTAGGCAGCCATCAGTGAAGTTTTAAAGTGTGAGGTACTTATTCTCTGAAATAAGTGATCTTTGAAATGCCAATCATTATAAAACATCAGATATAATATTTATATACTTTATACATAATGTTTATGAATATATACGTAATTGAATGGAATGACATAAAATTTTATTTCAAAAGAGGCAGTCAGACTTTTACTCTGTTAACACCATGAATCATCTGATTTCTTTGTGGAATCATTTAGGATGATTGAGGATGAAGGAGAGGGAAAAACATTGAATGATCTTCAAAATACTAGAGTAATATTAATAATTGTCTTGTCCTTTAAGACACATACTGGTTAAGTCAATGATAGGCCTAAACCCTTGTCAAAAGGAAATATTTTTGCTTTGTATTAATCAAAAGCAAAGAAACTGGGAAAGAGTCCTTTGTTTTTTCTACTAAGAATAAAAGGTTAGCTCTGCAGTAAGCTGAAGCAAAATGAGAGGAAGATTGTATATTTCAATCTAAAGAACTTTTGTTTTTCTCTTTTGTGCCTATGAGAAATATATAACCATTAACAATGTCTTCAATATGTTATATACAGATGACATACCACTGTACATAATTTTGCAAGGTACATAGTATTATACATTACCTGTTTCTTTTATTAAGTGTCAGTTTCAGAACCTATACAAATATGTTCTAAAATTAATTCCCTTAGACACAAAGCAGAGAGTTACTAAAGGAAGATTATGTATCACTCCATATTGGAAGATAATATTTTTAATGAAGAAGGAAATTGATTTATAAGACTTTTATCTTGGGCAAGATACTAACAAGTAATCTTTTCCAAAACTTCCCATGTCAACTTCAAATGTTTTATAGAATTTAGTAGATCTAGTGGGATATGGTCCAGAGAGTTCTCAACAACACACCACCTCTTTTAAGGAAGAATCTTTGGCGCAGCTTATGAGAACAGAGGAAATAAAAAAAAAAATTCACATTTCAGGTGCAAGTATTGGGGCTGAAGTTCAACCCAAATTTAATCCTTGACACCCTATATAGTGCTCCATACCTTACTAGGAGTAATCCTTAAGCATAAAAGACAGGAGCATACCATGAGTACTGCTCTGAGTGTGATCTAAAAATAAACAGAAATCAAGAGCAAATGCTGTGATGTTCATTGAAAAGGGAAAGGAAGAAGGAGTTTTTAATTACCCAGGTTCAGATAACAAGTCAAAAGATAGTCATATCCCTTTGGCTGACTCCCTTCACAAACACCTTAACTAGCAGCAAAGAACATTTCTATAAATTTATTAAAAATATGAAATCATGACAAGCATTCTAACAACTTCCTACATGATAAGTAAGTCCAATAAGACTATGTAGTGGTCAACTCTCTATTTCCTGCAATCTATACTATGAAGAGACAATGATGTTTCATCAGAGGCATGCAGTGAAGGTGGCTGAATACTATCAAGAAAATATATGAATCAAAATAAGTTTCAGAATGTGTTGGGATAAATGTATACTTGTATCTTTTATATTTAAATATAGATCTTATATTTTAAAAAATGAGTGTCTAGATTGTCAACTTTTATATAAATAAAAACTTTCTTGGATTATGCTCATTACTAGCTAAATGAACAATAAAAATATTTTTACTGGGCCAGAGAGATAGCACAGTGGTAAAGCATTTGCCTAGCACACCACCAACATAGAACAATCCCTGGTTCGAATTTGACATCCCATATGGTCTCCTGAGCCTGCGAGAAGTGATTTCTGAGTTCAGAGCCAGGAGTAACCCCTGAGAACACCTGGATGTGCCAGGTGTGAGCCCCCTTCCAAAAATATTTTTCCTACCATACTTCCTAGAACTATGTTTTTAAACTTCAGAAGTTCCTAGGGAATAAACCTTAGTTGTATCATTGTAAAGTTGCCAAGTTTCTAAGCGGCCAATAGTAATAAAGGTCTTATTTACTTGTGGAGATAGTGTAAGTAGGAAAGAAACATAAGCTCTCTAATGCACACTTACATTTTTTTCTCAAAGAATGGCACAATATATAGATAAATACAAATATATGGATCTTCTTTTTTATTCTGTTTTGGATTTTAGGTCACATCCCGTGATGCTCAGAGGCCACTCCTGGATATGTGCTCAGAAATCACCCCTGGCTTGGGGGACCATATCTGATGCCAAGGGATTGAACCATGGTCAATCCTTGGTCAGCCTTGTGCAAGGCAAATGTCCTACCACTGTGCCATCACTCCAGCCCCAGATATGTGAATCTTCTTATTTCTAACATCTCTAATAAAAAGGTTTCAGTTATTTTATGAACCCATAGAACTAAGCTAAGAAATGTAGTAAGGGAAGAAAAGAACTTTCCCCATGCCTCTAAATAAAGATAATGCCAAATGAAGGCATCTGTGCCAGGATATAGGATTTCAGTGTGAACATGAACTTTTGAATAAATATGATCCAGAAAATTGTAAGGCACTAAGTAAATTCTATATATTTTGTAGAAGAGCTTATTCCCTCCTAGAAACCTGCAAAAGCCAGGGAATTATCTATGATTAGTCATGGAAGATTACACATAGAATTTTCAATGCATTTGAACTTCCTATAAACAGTCTATATTTACCTAGTGAAACTTATATACCTGAGATAGAAATTTATACAATAGCTACTAAAAGTCAATGCATAAAGCTTAAATTTTATACTTAAAGGCTAATGGTATTGATACAGAAATCTCTAGTAATCTCTACTGGATAAAATCCCAATAGCAGTAAATAGACAAGTTAGATGAAAATAGTTCATACTAGACTTAAATAAAATATAAGTTCTTTGCTTCTCAATGGAACCAGGCCATTATGTAATGTTACTTAATTTTTAATTATTAAATGCCTGTGTTTACATATTTATTTTTTCTAATTTTTAGTGTATCAAAGAGTCATGGTAAACTATTAACTACTTTGAAGAAGACAATTTTTCTCAGACTTCTAATACCTATTCTTGTCAATGTTCTTTAAGGTAAAATTTTTATCCTATTAGTCTTAGAAGTTTCAAATTATATTTTGCTGATTCTGTTAGAAAATTGCCTATAGCATGTCCACAAAGCACAACTGAATTTTTGCATTTTATCTTTTCTTATTACAATCTTTTTCTTATGTTAAAGTGCATATTCCAAACAACATGTACTCTTACCCTTTATTCTAAAAATGTTTTGAGTCAAAGCTATCTTTGCCAGGAGATACTGTTTTGAACTACTTAATAACATCTTAATGGGTGATTGTCTTCTATCTGAATATAAGACAGGGAGAAAAAATTGTGGAACTAAAGTTCAGTGAGTATTTCTTTTTGATTACACAATATTTTATATAGATAATAAGTGGTATGATTATCTCTAAAGTACTAGGATTTTATATTCTTTTAAGGGGGGAGGAGAAACTATGCATATTTACTACGAATTATTTTTTGTTTCAATTTGTTTTGTTTTGGTGCCACACCCAGCTGTGTTTCAGGCTTATTCAAAGGATCTGTGCTCAGATATCATTTTGAGGTGTTGGGAGAAAACATGTGGTGCCAAAGATTGTCCACATGTAAAGCACACTCTTCAAAGCATAATCGTTAACCCCATATTGATTTTATAGTTTGTGATTTTGAAGAATATTTATTTGGGTTTTGGGCTATAACACCTGTGTTCAAGTCTACCTGCTGACAATGTACTCAGGGGCCACTTTTGGTAGGGCTTCCAGAACCTTAAGTATTTTGGGAACCATACCTGCTGGATCTTATCTCCAAACTTTAAACCTGTTTTAATCTATCTTGAATCATATATCTTATACACTAGTGGCATAGAACAGTGGTGTATTTGAAAACTGATGAGAATTCTTAAATGATGGTGAAGGAATAATAAAGTATATATGAATACCAAAAATTGCAATATATAAAGTAGTATCATAATTATATATATATATAATTACCAAGTTGCAAAATTATTCAAAATTCAGTCCAAAGATACAATGTTCAAGCAGCAATCTGTTCACCAATGACTACTTCCATCTTCAAATTTCCTTGTTTTATTTTACTACTGACCACTAACCTCATAGTAATCTATTGTTGAAAAAAATGAATGTATTTTTTAATACTACGACTTATTTTAGGTATTAGTAAACTCAAATTAGAATAAGCTTTACAATTGTATTAGAATGCTATAACACCCTGGATAAAAATAATTAGTGAGATCTAATAGCTAGGTATGAGTACTTTGGAGAACTATACTTAAAATCTCATTAGTAATACTGAGTGCTTTTTGTATAGTGAGCAAAGATATGTTTTATTGAGTGACTTTCAAATCATTCAAATATCTCTGGGTGAAAACTAAGGACTATAAAGAATAAAGTTTGGGGAAAAAATGAGATGTTTGTATACCTGGTCAAAAGAACAATTTATAAGACTCTTGAATTTTTTTTTACCATTGAATTAATGTTTATACTGCATAAAATTGATTTTTGTCTAAAATAATTATCCATTTTTGTCACAATAGTAAATTTCAATAGCTTGTGAGCCAGTGACTAATAAAATTTGTTAGAGATTATTCATGTTCTCAGTGTAAAGATTTTTATATATTTAAATATCTTTTCTGCTGTCATGTTATTATGACAACTTAATTTTTAAATGTATTAAAATAGTTATGAGAGACTTTACTCCAGCATACTTAATCATTAACTAAATATATAGAGCATACAATTTAAATCCAATAAATGTAAATAAAACAATTTGTCAGGTTAAAATGTAATTTCTAAACTAGGAATAACATAAAATGTTATTTTATGTAACAGTCATTTAAAGAATGTCACTTACATTAGTTTTTGATTACAAAAAGGCATAACTAAATGAGATCTTCAGAATTTCAAATCTTTATAGATACTTAATATCTAAAATAAATCTTACTTGTTTACATTTATACCATAAGAAATGTCTCCAAATGTAACACATTTCTTCTCATGTAGTATCTATAAAGTTTTTACCAGGATTATTAGAATTGTTTTATAATATTTTTAGAATAACCTAAGGAAAACAACTTAAGTGTTCTTAAGTTAAGAACCTAGGGTTGTACTTTATGTCTCTACTGTGACTCACCCATCAGGTTTAGTATAAAACATTTCTTTTTAATTCCAATGGGCTGTTAATGGGTTTCATGAAGCACAACAACATAAAACTTCAATAAAAATAATTGTTTCCTTTATTTAAACATCTTGATTACAGATATGATTGTGATTAGATTTCAGTCATGTAAAGAACACCCCCTTCACCAGTGCAACATTCCCATCACCAATGTCCCAAATCTCCCTCCATCCCACCCCACCCCCACCTGTACTCCAGACAGGCTTTCCAGTTCCCTCATTCATTCACATGATTATGGTAGTTCTCTGTGTAGTTATTTCTATAACTGCACTCACCACTCTTTGTGGTGAGCTTCATGAAGTGAGATGGAAGTTCCAGCCCTCCTTTCATTGTCTCTGAGGATTGTTGCAAAAATGACTTTTATTTTTCTTAAAACCCATAGATGAGTGAGACTATTCTGCATCTCTCTCTCTCCCTCTGACTTATTTCACTCAGCATGATAGATAATTTTAATGATTTTAAATGATTAGTTTTTAAGTATCTCTGATACACTTTGCTGTACATACATGTACTTTCATTGTACATGACTCTGGTCAATAATAATAAGATAAATACACAATTTTAAAAATTAGTTTTTGACTATAAAAAGCAACATTCTGTGACAATAAAAATAATGATGCATTATTAAAATAGTTAGGAATACTTCTATGAAATTGAAACTTCAAGGAGAGAAGGTGGAGTGATTTTACTACATGTAGAGTATTTGCCTTGTATATGACCAACCAAAGTTCAATCTCTGACACCACAGATTGTATCTGACAGATGATTAGTGATGTGAAGAATTTTTTATGTGCCTTTTGACCATTTTTATTTCTTCTTTGAGAAAATGTCTATTCATTTCTTCTCATTTTTTGATGTGGTTATATATGTCATACCTTGCATATCTTAGATGGTAGTCCTTTAGCTGTTGTGTATTGGCTGAATAGTTTCTCCCATTCTGTGGGTTGCCTTTGTATTTTATTTACTATTTCCTTGAGGTGCAGAAGCTTCCCACTTTAATATAATCTCACTTGCTTATCTTTGTGTCCACCTGTTTGGACAGTGGTGTTTCCTCCTTTTAGATACCTTTAGTCTTGGGCATCTTTAAGGAGGAGACAGCACTCTCCAAACAAGTGGAAGCAGAGATAAACAGATGGGACTATATTAAGCTGAGAAGCTTCTGTATTTCAAAGGAGATAGTGCCCAGAATACAAAGGCCACCCACTGAGTGGGAGAAATTATTCACCCAATACTCATCAGATAAAGGACTAATATCCAAAATTTACAAGGTACTTACAGAACTATACAAGAAAAAAACAACTAACCCTATCAAAAAATCGGGAGAAGAAATGAACAGACACTTTGAAAAAGAAGAAAGGCAAATGGCCAAAAGGCACATGAAAAGATGCTCAACATCACTAATCGTCAGGGAAATGCAAATCAAAACTACTATGAGATACCACCTCACGCCACTGAGATTGGCACACATCACAAAAAAGGAAAACAAGCAGTGCTGGTGGGGATGTGGAGAGAAAGGAACTCTTTTTCACTGCTGGTGGGAATGCCGTCTAGTACAACCTTTATGGAAAGCGATATGGAGATTCCTTCACAAACTGGAAATTGAGTTTCCATATGATCCAGCTATACCACTCCTAGGAATATACCCGAGGAACACAAAAATACAATACAAAAATCCCTTCCTTACTCCTATATTCATTGCAGCGCTATTTACCAAGAAGCCCTTCAACAGATGAGTGGCTAAAGAAAATGTGGTACATATACACAATGGAATACTATGCAGCCATCAGGAGAGATGAAGTCATGA
Organism: Suncus etruscus; assembly: GCF_024139225.1. Lineage (NCBI taxonomy): Eukaryota > Metazoa > Chordata > Mammalia > Eulipotyphla > Soricidae > Suncus > Suncus etruscus. The sequence continues at coordinate 75,562,999 of NC_064860.1, read as the reverse complement.
AATTTTCCTATACATGGATGTATATGGAATCTATTATGCTGAGTGAAGTAAGTCAGAGGGAGAGAGAAAGACGCAGAATGGTTTCACTCATCTATGGGTTTTAAGAAAAGTGAAAGACATTTTTAACAGTATCTCAGAGACAAGAGAGATGAGGGTTGGTAGGTGCAGCTCATGACATGAAGCTCATCACATAGAGTGATGAGTGCAGTTGAAGAGATGACTACACTGAAAACTATCATAACAATGTGAATGAATGAGGGAAGTAGAAAGCTTGTCTCGAGTACAGGTGTGGGGGGGTGGGGAGGAGGGAGATCTGGGAAATTGGTGGTGGGAATGTTGCACTGGTGAAGGGGGGGTATTCTTTACATGACTGTAATCATACAACTATAATCATATTTGTAGTCACGGTGTTTAAATAAAGATAATTATAAAAAAAACAAAAACAAAAAAAGATACCTTTAGTCTCAATGTTATGGCGTGTTTTTTGTTTTTTTTTGGGGGGGGGGCCACACCCGGTGACACTCAGGGGTTACTCCTGGCTATGCGCTCAGAAATCGCTCCTGGCTTGGGGGACCATATGGGACTCCTGGGGATAGAACCGTGGTCTTTCCTAGGCTAGCGCCGGTAAGGCAGATGCCTTACCCCTTGCACCATCGCACTGACCCCTGTCTTGGCGTGTTTTACCTATGTGTTCTTCGATATACCTTGTGTTTCTGGGTATAATATCAAGATCTTTAATGATTTGGATTTGACATTTGTGCATGGTGTTAGATGGAGGTCTGAGTTTGCTTTTTGTATGTGGTTGACGAGTTTTCCCAACACTTGTTGAAAGGCTTTCCTTGTTTCATTTTCTTGCCCCTTTATTAAAGATTAATTGACTATGTGTCTGGCGAACATTCTCTGAATACTCAAATCTATTTCGTTGATCTGAGAGTCTGTTTTTTTTTCAATACCATGTGATTTTAATGACTAACGCTTTGTAGTACAATTTAAAGTTGGGGAAGTGAAACCTCCCATCTTCTTTACCATAGGTTTGCTTTGGCTATTCTTGTGCATTTATTGTTCCAAAGGAATTTTAGGAGCATTAATTCACTTCTTTCAAGAATGTAATGGGAATTGTTTCTATTTTAATTATGTTAATCCTTCTAATCTATGAACAGGATATGTGTCTCCATTTCTTGTTGTCCTCTTTTATTTCTTGAACTAGTACTTTGTAGTTTTATTTCTATAGGTCATCACTTCTTTTTTTTTTTTTTTTTTTTTTTAGGTCATCACTTCTTTAGTTAAGTTGACTCCAAGGTATTTGAGTTTCTGTGACACTATTGTGAATCAGATTATTTATTTAAATTCCATTTCTCCTCTAATATTATTTGAGTATAACAAAGCCATTGATTTTTACTTGTTAATTTTGTAGCCTTCACTTTGCTATATGAATTTAATGTTTATAGAAGCTTTTAATTAAGAGTCTTTAGGGTTTTTAAATATAGTATCATGTCATTTGCAAACAGAGATTGACTTCTTACTTTCATATCTGTTGACCTTGATTTTGTTTTAATATAACTTAATGAGTCCTAGTTTTGGTGGGGGAATGATGAGACCTTTCTTGCTAGGCCCGGCTCCTGCAGCTCCTATGGCCTGGCAGGTCTGAAGGTAGTAGGGTGACAGCAGAAAAATTCCCAAAGCAGTCAGATGAAGTTCCAAGAGTAAGCCAGCTTTATTTCATGGTCCTAATATAACATATACATTTCCCCAAATGGCTTCTATGCTAAGCCTTTTTCTACCATCTACTTCTCTAATCCTTCTGGCTCTCTCAGCTTCTGTCTCCCTTTCAGCTGCTTTTTTCAGACTTCCTACTTCCTTTTGATGCTATTGCTGCTGTTTCTTTGTTGATGCTCTACGGCTGATGCTGAATCTGATGCTTAATTTCTGATACTGAATCTGATTCTGAATCTCTCTGTTGAATCTCACTGTTGATTTTCTCTTCTGCCCCACTTTTCTTTCTGACTCTCCTTAATCCCTCTCTTTCCCCATGCAGACTCCTCCATCCTCCCATTCCAGGTATGAGCTGTTCTGATCATTCAGGTGGGACAAATAAGTAGTTGAGGGAGGAGATACCCACACTTGATATCTTTTTCTTGTCTAATTGCTGTGCAAATACTTCAAGTATTATATTAAATAGGAGTGGCAAAAGAGGGCAGCCTTGTCTTTTATCAGATTTTAGAGGAAAGGTTTCTAGTTTGTTCCCATTGAGTATAATATTTGCCATGGACTTGTGGTTAATGGCCTTGACTCTATTGAGAAATGTTCCTTTCATTCTCATCTTGTTAAAATTTTTTTAACATGAAAGGGTGTGGGGCCTCTTAAAATGTTTTTTTTTTCTGGATCTATTGATATGATAATATGGTTCTTATTTTTTCTTTTGTTTATATGGTGTTATATGTTGATTGATATACTTATTTTAAACCATCTTTGCATTCATCAAATGAAACCTACTTTGTCATAGTGTATGAATATATGATCTTCTTGATGAGTTGATGGATCCTATTTGCTAGGATTTTGTTGAGGATTTTTGCATCTGTGTTAATCAGGGATATTGGACTGTAGTTTTCATTTTTTGTAGTATCTCTGCCTTTGGTATCAGGGTAATTTTTGCTTCATAACATTATTTTCGAGTGTTTTAGTGTCTTTAACTTCCTGGAAAAGCTTGAAAAAATTGGTACTAAGTCTTCTTGAAAAGTTTCAAAGAATGTGTTTGCCAATTTAGCTGGAACTGGGCTTTTCGCTTTTTGAGAAGACTTTTGATTACAATTTTAATTTCCTAGAAATTATAAGTTATAAGTTTTTATTAAAAATTTCTATGTAATATTCAAGTATATACATATCTTATTGAAACAAACTTTGTCAGAATAATAGAAAAGTTGCTGCAGGCGTCTTGTGTCTCATTATTCTCTAGTGGAGATGAAACACTTCATGAAAGGAAAGCAGGCTCATCAATGGAAGAATATGAAATATGAAATAATGAAACTAATAAGGTAGCGAATTACACACACACCCCTCTAATGACTCCAAGAGGCCGAGACCATGCAAAAGCAAGGGATTTTATTATGCCAGCATATGCAGCGGCTCTCAACGTAGCCTAGCATAAGCCAGAAGATGAGGTCCTGGAACCAGATTTAACAAGCCTTTATATAGCTTTTCAGACAGTGGAAAATTACAGTAGGGTGCTCCATTTCAGATAGGATGGTCCATTTGACATTTGCTCAGTTATATTTTTGCAAGATTTAGATAACCACAAGTCACAAGGTTTGCAACAATTAAAATGTATCTTTTGGCGAAGGGCAAGTTCTTGGGATTTAGGAAGGAGTGGGGCCCAGGGCATTAAGAGCGAGTCCTTGGGAAGCTGCAGAGAAAAATTAGGTGTAGAGAAGAATAATTATAATCACTAAGCAAAGTATAAACAGTAAACATACTTAAGCTATGGGAGTGAGCTATAAGGATTCTGAGTTACAAAGGAGAAGGTTATAACTCAAGTTAGCTCTTTGCAAGCTTACTTCAAATACAAAATTAGGGATTATCTGAGAAAGTAGGAAATATCTAGGAACTTGCTTTTCACTGGGCTGGGCTCTATTGTTTTAGAGGTCAAGTAAAAGAAGGAGCCAAATACCCTAAATTGTGGTTAGATAAGGTTCCCTTTTCTAAGGAGAGTCAATAACCCAGTGTCTGCTTTCTGGCTTCGCCCTTGATTACCAGAAACTGAAGTTACAAGGACATATTTGAAAGAGAGAAAAAAAATTGTTTTAATTTTTAGGAACTAAATACTATCCAGAAAAGGGGGTTCTCTTAGTAATCTTTGGTGCTGGAATTTCTGAGTCAAATTATTTGATAGAGGCCATAATTTTGCCCGAGATTTTACAATGGAGAGATAGCCAAATAATGACCAAAAATGTAATGCCAAGCATCTCTTCGAAAATTGCTCAACCATCCACGCAGGGGAAAAAGGCATTCACAGTGGGCCTTTTGAGGAATCCCGTGCAGGTTATTTCAGTTTTCCCCACCAGGAAAATCTGAGGACACATCTGGTGGGCTGAGCTCCCCTAAAAGTTTATGTATGCTGTGGCAAAAAGTAAATATTTTAATTAAATTTTATTTTATAATAATATGATATATAATAGAATTATATGACTATATAAAAATAGTGGCAATAATTAAACTATATACCACTATATACCAATCCTAGCAATTCCTATATATACTCTAGGAACTCAAAAACACAACACAAAAAATGCCCTCTTCATACCTATATTCACTGCAGGGCTATTTAGAATAGCCAGAAACTGGAAACAACCCATATGCCCAACAACAGATGAGTGGCTAAAGAAATTGTGGTACATCTACACAATGGAATACTATGTAGCTGTCAGGGAAATGAAGTCATAAAATTTTCCTAAACAGGAATGTATATGGAAACTATTATGCTGAGTAAAATAAGCAGAGAGAGAGAGAGAGAGAGAGAGAGAGAAGCACACTGTGAGATGTAAGAAAACTAAGAGTACTATAGTAATACTTAAAGACAATAGAGATGAGGGCTGGAGGGACCACCCACAATATGAAGCTTACCACAAAGATTGGTCAGTGCAGTTAGAGAAATAACTACACTAACAACTATTATGACAATGATAGTGAATGGTAGTGAATGCCTGTTTTGAATATTTCAGTGGTGGAGAAGGAGAGAGATGAGGGGCATTGATGATGGAAGGCTGCACTGGTGAAGGAGGTTGCACTTTTTATGATTGAAACACAACTACAAACATGTTTGTAACCATGGTGCTTAAATAAATATATTATTAAAAATAATTCCTGATAAAGAAGAAATTGTTAACTTAAAACATAACTATTTTTATTTCATTGATAATATTTTGTGAATTCTTAAAGTGGATATTATTATATGCACACTGGGAAAACTCTAAATAAAGTGTTTTTGTATAAGATATTTTGAGGTATCAATACAGTAATAGGTGTAGTAATTTTTAAAATGTATTTAAAAGAAACTTGATTTATGTTAATGCACATAGACACTACAAGTGAAGAAGTGGAATACCATTTTATGCAAATTAAAATAAAAATAATGAGAGTGAAAATCTGCAATGATGCTAGACAAAGATCTTTATGTAGTAAAAAGGGTGAACCATCAAAAGGATAAATATATGTAAATATTTATGTAGTCAACAAAGGAATATCCAACGATAAAAGGAAAATATTGATATAACTAAAGTGAGAAATAGGAAACAAAATATTAATAACATGAGACATTAATAAATGGGTCAAAAGATATATCATACAGACAGAAAATCACTAAGAAAACAAGAGTCTTATACATCTGAGAAACCAGTAGTTTTAAAACACAACAATGCAATATTTTACTCAGGATCAATAAAATATTTGTTATATTTTAGGATATTCTTCTGAATAAAATATTGTTTAGGATTGATTATATGTTTGAACACAACAATGTTACAAAAATTTTGAAATTAAAATTATATAAAGCATGGTTTTTTTTTGTCCACAATTTATGTAAAATCAAAACTCAATCACTGGAGAAAGGGTGGAAAAAATGTACATGTGGAGATGAAACAGCATGATACTGAATATTTAAAAGTGAACAAATTTTGAGACAAATAAAAATAACAAATGTGTTCAGGAAACAAAAATAATTTTAAGGAAGAAGTTTATAGCCATAACATCATACTCAAAAATGAGAAAGATAAACTAACAATAAATGTATTGTTATAAAATAAAATAATATAAATTTACTACTCAGGAGATTAAGGTTCATGGAAAAACTAAGAGTAAAGTTAATAGAAGAAATCAAAATCAGAGGAGCAGAAATAAGTGAAACAGAGATTAAGAAAACAGCAAAATAGTTTGAAACTTATTTTTCTTTACAGATAAAATTAGCAAATATTTGACTGAACTCATCCAAAAGATAGATCTCAATAGGATTCAAAACAAAGAGGAAGAATGTGGTAAAGTAAAATGACATAGAAATATAATATTAATGAAATATTGTTATTCCTGGGAAGAACTGTGCAAAAACTTTAAACATCTGTACACTGAAAATAGTAAGGTACAGATGAAAGAAATTGAGGACTGAAAGAATTATAAAGAAATTCCATTCTTACAAATTGAAGAATTAAATTGGTGCATGTGCATAGTTGCTTACTCAAGAATTTGTAGTTAGGTATCACACCTTGAAAATCCAGGGCACTATATAGGGTTCTGGATTACTTTCAAACTTGATAAACTGATTGTAAAGCAAGCAACCTATTATTATTACCTCTCAAACTATGAAATTAAATGTATTGAAATAAAATTTTAGTGGTAAATAAAATAATTTATAATATGTAATTATATGGACTGATATATCTATATATGTATATATATGATGAAATTTGTTAGAATTAAATTTTAAACAAAACTTTACATTTTTTACTTTATTTATTTATTTCTGTTTTGAAGGCCCCAAGGGACAGTGTTTATGAGTTACTCCTGTCTCTGTGCTCAAAAATTACTCCTGGCATGGGGCTGAAGCGGTGGCACACGAGGTAGGGTTGTTTGCCTTGCAGGCGCTGACCTAAGACGAACTCCGCGATTTGATCCCAGGCGTCCCAATTGTTCCCCCAAGCCAGGAACGATTTCTGAGGGCATAGCCAGGAGTATTCCCTGAGCGTCACTGGGTGTGACTCACACACACACACACACACACACACACACACACACACACACACACACACACACACACAAAATTACTTCTGGCAGGCTCAGGTGACCATATGGAATGATGAGGGCCAAATCAGTCAATAGTATGCAAATGAAATTCCCTACCTAGTCCCTTTACCTTACTTTTTTTACATTTTAAATATGCATTCACTTATAAATATTTGATGTTTATTTAAATGCCTATTTACAAAGTTGCTCCTAATACAGTTGTTTTGGTTATTCAATGTTGCAACTATTCCTCCATTACTGTGATTTTCTGTCCAACAATGTCCCTAATTTCCCACCCACCTCCCATGTCTGTCCCCTTAGAAAGCACACCATAATATACTTTGTGTTACCTTTTACAATGTAAATTCCATGATGATAAACCAAAGTCGTTGAGTATTTACTGAGCTGTTTAGTGCTATTTGAGTTTCTGTTAATATACTTACCTCATTGAGCTTGGTAAACTTCTCTACAACTTTCCCATCATATTTGCTATATTCTTACTCGACTGTCAGTTACATAAAATGTGGAATTGTTTTTGTGTGGTCACACAATGGAGCTGTATACTGCAAGATCTGTGGAACAGAACTGGAATGATTTCAGCAGTATGGTGTCTTAGCTGATGCAGATGGAAGTGGATTGCGGGTGGATCCTGAGTCTTCCAATAAGTTGGAATGTGTCCTGCTCCCATCTTGAAAAGGTTCCAGAAATCAGTCCCCAAACCTGGCCTACCTACAACTAGATTGGCTTAACTGTGGTTATACTCAAATGAAGAACTGGACACAGCCCTCCTTATCCCAAAAAGTATCTAGAGATCTAGGCTGGATATTTGTTCTAGCTGGTTCAGTTCAGATGTGGCTTCTCTTTAAAATACCTTGCTTTATTTAAATTATGGTTTCTAAAAGTAGATACATATATATAATGTAATGTATACATCATGCTAATGAACTTATCAATTAGCATACCATATAATTAAATATAATTACACATATATACACATATATGTCATCTATGCCTGTAATACTGATATTCCACTAATGAAAAATGCCCCAAAATTGAGTTGAGAACTCTGTTTTTGTCCATTTTATTCATAAAAGAAGTTATGGCTTTATCTTCTTTGCAATTTATCAGTCTAATGCTCCTATATTGAAATGTTTCCATTTCTTGCTGTTGGGCAATTAAAATCTATATAATCCCTAATCATTAAGAAAAGTTAATAGTCTTTAAAAATATATAATATTTAATAATATATTATATGATATAATAATCTTTAATAATAATATTTAAGTTAATGATATTGTCTTACCGAGTCTGTTACAGATAAATTCTTTCATATGTTTTGATTATAAAAAAATAACAAGTCTTGACTAATCATATTTAGTCATGGTTGACTTTAGAAACTTCAATTTACACATAATCACCTAATAACAGAAGAAGGTTGAAAATAAAATTAATAGTTTATGAGGGGTATATTTGTGGTCTACAAAAATATGCAAAAGTATATATTTGGAAATTTCCAGGTTGATGATTACATTCAGATACAAGAACGATGACTAAACACAACTCAAGATAGAAAGAAGCTCCTGAATTTTTCAACTTTCCTTATTGTGCTCCATATAAATTAATGTGGTTGTTCATTTTATACTTATTATAATGTTCAATAAACTGGTAAAATTTTTAATTGAGGGGCCGGTGAGGTGGAGCTAGAGGTAAGGTGTTTGCCTTGCAAGCGCTAGCCAAGGAAGGACCATGGTTCGATCCCCCGGCGTCCCATATGGTCCCCCCAAGCCAGGGGCAATTTCTGAGCACTTAGCCAGGAGTAACCCCTGAGCATCAAACGGGTGTGGCTGAAAAAAAACAAAACAAACAAATAAAAAAATTTTAATTGAGTTCTGGGGCTCTAGCAAAAGTCAGAATGGTGAAAGTGTCAAATGCATGTGAATAAAAATTATATATTCATTATACTAAGAGTTCTGGGTAACTTTGGAATACTTTACTGGACATTGGCATCTGAAGACAAGTTACAGTTTCATAATATTGAGAACTTACTTTTTAATGTTGTGCATATTCTCCAGGCATATAGTATAGAAATGAGTTAGACTGCCAACCCCAAACAGGTGTTTAGAATATCTTGATATAAGGAGCACATCCTTGGGATCTGGAGAGATAGCACAGTGATTGGGGCACTTACTTTGAATATAGAAGTCCCAGGTCAGTTCTTAGTACCCAATTTAAATCCTTAAGACAATCAAGAGAAAACCTTAGCACATAACTCAGAGTCAGCCCTAATCACTGTTAGGTATGGCTCCCACATCAAAAAAAATTAAATTTGATATGCAGAAATGTCAGAAGTAAATTGATAACAGTTCTATTTTTTCTTTCTCACTTCACAACTATCATTTATTTTATTTTATTTTATTTTATTCTTGTAGTATTTTTATATAGTATTTTTATAGTACCATGATTATAAACACATTTGTTGTTAGAAATAAAACTATACTTTCAGGGATCATTTCTATAATGTGGTAATAAGTTTTATTATGTGAAAAATATGTAGGAGAGCTCACTCTTGCCCTGATACACCCACAAATCATTGACAACTTATCTTACTGATGCTGTCACCCACAGAGAAATTCCTTAATATATATTCTCCATTTATTACTCTTAGCCTATATATATTAAATTAATTGTATATTATTAATGAATGTTAATTAATAATATATACTACATTAATACTATATTAATTGTCATTCCCATGATAATAAAATATATTAACATATATACAAGCCCGATTTTTTTATTTTTAATGAAATACCAATTAGATCCACAACATTCCATAACTATCAATAATTCTTTAATACTTAATTTATAAGCCCTCAAAGTCTATTACAAAATTTAAATTCTGGATGCTAAAAAAACAATAAATGTTATTACTCTCTGGTGTTCTAACTGTAAAACGTTATTGTAGGTAGCAAAGACAGGGTAGCACTGCTGAAAGGATATTAGTACTGATAGAGACTGAAAGTGTCTGGTATAAATGAAATAGACTTGGGTCAGAGAGAGGGCAAAAGTGGGAAGTTCCTTCTTATCAGTAACCAAATAACTTAAAGAAACTAAAGTATAAAATGCCACTAAATCACTACAAGAATGCATACTTCTATACCTTACATTGTATGATTACTTCCACACCTTACATATTCCAACCATACTTCATGTTAAGAAATGTATGCACAGCAGTTCCTGTGTTCTAAATCCTTCAACAAAATACTGCCCATTTACAATAGAAAATTTATTAGTAAACACCTATATTTAGTTAATCAGAATATTTTTAGAAAAGACCCTAATTCATTAATACAAGCACATCTAGCTTTTCTTTACAAAAAAGAGTGTAAATAGGGACTATTACCATTTCATTAAAATTATGCTAGAATTAAATTACAAATACAAAGTGTTAAATACTTGAATAGGAATAAAATTATTCCAATGAGATGGTCATAGAATAGGTATTATCCCTTCTGAGAAGTTTAAGAAAGGTTTAAGTGGCTAATAATAAGCCCAATATTCCGTTTCCTAATATTATCAAGATAATCAGTAAAAAATAAAAGCTGATATAAAAATCTAAGGCTAAAATATTTTTCCAACTATAGGTTTATAAAGTGTAAGTTTTAAGTATTGTAGAATATTAAATGTAAATGATATTTTGATTATTAAGTAGCTCTAAATCTGATAAATATATAAAAGAGAAAGGGACTTATAGTTTGTTGTATTTTCCAATTCTTTACAAGAGAAAAGACCTAAATTTTTATGTAATAAGATAAAGGAATACCATTAATGAAGGCCAATTACATTGAACAGGTTTCTATTTTTAACTATTCAGTACAAGAACTCTTCTGGTAAATATTAAATATTCATTTCTCATATGAAAGATCAAAACAGTGATTTTGTGTGCTAACCTCACCATGTGACAGATGTCAAATATTATAACGTTGTTGTCATCATGCATGTTTACATATAATTCAAGAATCAAAAGATAAATAAACAAATGAGACCACTGTGGAAGCCCAAGTATAAGAGTAATTCTGTACTCAAGCTTGAGATTGAAAGCAGATGTAAACATCTGTAATTGTGCATGCTTCAGGCTGCCTTTCATGCACAAAAACAGTTGCTCTAGAAATTGAGGGGGGGAGGCTATTCTAACACAAACATGATTTTTCTTTCTGAAGTATATAATGCACATTTAAAGAAAATGTAAGCACATTAATCATGGTATGGAATTTTTAGGGAGGTCATTTACTTGTGAATTTCCAGTGTCAATCCAAAATGAAAGTTTTGAATATTGAAATTGTTTGAGTAATTTTTTTATGTTGATGAGTTGATGTAACCATAAAGTAGGAAGAACATATTCTCCTTCTCAGTGAAACATTCAAGAAATCATTCCAGGAAAATGATACTTAGCTTCACTTTTAATATATCCATATCTCATTAAAACAAAATTCCAATCAATCATTTGAATTAATATTTTGTATATTAAGTGTTAACACTTTATTTTCAGCTTTATAATTGTACAATATCTTTTTACTGGTTATGTTACATCTTGTTCAACAACCATGTTTCTTAATCTCTCATATAGCTGGATATCTTTTAATTCTAAACAGTGTGAAGTAAATGGAAAAAATTGAAGCCCAAATATCCTTAGTTCTTAATATTTTAATTCATGCATAAATAGATTCATTCAAGAATGTAAGTCCTATGTTGAGGATAATTGAATATGTTGATTGGGACTTTCAGCTTAATACTCTTTTTTTTACTTGTTTTTTTTTTTTTTTGGTCAAATCCAGTAGCACTCCTTGCTCTACACTCAGAAATCGCTCCTGGCAGGCTCGGGGGACCATATGGGATGCCGGGATTCGAACCACCGTCCTTTTGCATACAAGGCAGATACTTTACTTTCATGCTATTTCTCCAGATCCAATACTTTTAGCGAAATGAACCTGAAACAAAAGTTTAAACTGGCTAGATCTAAGTAAGTAAGATTATCCTATGTAAAGGAAAAATAAGTTTGTACCCTATTTTAAATAGTATAATTAAGTCTTTATTGACAGCTGAAGAAAATGATCAAGAACACAGAAACTAAATTTAACAAATAAAATTGTTTGAGTAATTGAGTTCTGGTCAGGGACTAATTTACTTATGGGATTAAGCTAGTAGGAGAATAAACATGTTTAGTTGAGATCCCAGTGTAGCAGTCAGGAGCTTTTAGCCCTTGAACAAATTTCTGCACTGTCTGTTTTTGTAAATAATATTTTCCTAAATAAGTTATTCTTATTACTTATTGTTACTTATTGTTACATTTTAAATGTTATTCTGTGAAAGGAATATTGTGAAGTACCATATGAGGTATAGAAGAGTAACAACTTTAAATTAGCTACAGTAAAAGACAAGAAGAAGCCATGGAAATCAGCCATAATTTATATGTCAGCGAACATTAATGGATATTTGCATTTTCAACTTCATTACTATAATTTTAGTGTAAGGTAGAGCTAAAATTTATTTTAGGAGAGCTATGAACTTAAATGAAAAATGGAATGCAGTGTCAGAAAGTAAGCAGGTGCAGAATCTGACCTTTAATCAACCTTGCCCAATAATTTTGGGTACTAAAATTTATTATGAATAACAAGCAACATTAAATTGTTAACTCAAAGACCCTGAGATCTGCCTGTGTCTTTGACGCGACAATTTCTGGAATTGTAATCAGAAATTAGAAATTAAATGAAAAAAAAAGTAATTTTAAAAAGGCTGTACCAGAAACTCTCCTGTAAAATGGTACTGTTGTGTTGACAGATGCATCACAATATTTTTGAACTCATAGAATTCAGAATCTTGGAATCTATCCTTACTTACTCAATATAATTATATGTATGATACATTTGATTTTATGTTACAATAAGGTTTGTAATTATGATGTATAGTGCAATATCTATAGATCCCATTATACTATTCCTAATGTTTTTGCACAAACTGTAAGCATACACAATAACCAGAAGAAAAGGCAGCCAATATGATGTAGTCCTTACCAGAGAGGCTATATAGGTGGCTGATAGTTTTATTTTCAGAACTACTATCATGATTTACAAATCATGGTGGGTTTCTAGGTTGCTTTCCCATTATGGTCTCTACAATATGGTGGTGCTATTCTTTGTGTTCTGGTGGGACTCATTGACTAGAAAAAAATGTGTGTAATAGGAAGGAGAGGCCATTCTCAAACCCACACTGCAGAAGCCACACCAGCTCCACCTAGCACCCATAATTGGCACTTCACCCAGAACCCTGCTGCACCACTCCTGCATGGCTCTCTGTAGAGATACCAATTTGACGCAAATTTATGAATACTGGTCTTTGGGCTCAGATCTCCAGGACAATTTTGGAGTGAGCATGGGCAATCTCCCCTCTCATATTTTCAGAAGGCTTGGCAGCCAAAACCACATCCCACAAGAACTGTGGTATCAGCAATATTGCTTGGAAGTCTTGATAACTCTATTTTTCATATACTGTCATCCCTGTAGGAAAATGCTTATTCAGATGCCAATGTGTATCTCGAATCAAGCAATATTCAGAAACAAAAGAAGTAGCAAAATGATTAGCTACCATCAAGATCTTATTAAACATTCTGACAATGACAACAACCTCAGCGCGAATTATATTAATTTTCACAAATGTTCTTGTAGCTGTATTCTTTTATTTTCTTCCTTTTTTCTTTTAAATAATTTAGCTCTCACTTACCTAGAAACAAATAAATTATTATTGGCTATATGACACATGGCCCTTAAATAAAATAATTTATTTAAAAATTGTTAAGAAAAGAAAAAAGTGGGCCAGAGCAGGGTGCAAGCCGTAAGTTGTCTGCTCACACTAGCCTAGGACGAACCGTAGTTCGATCACCCGGCGTCCATATGGTCCCCCAAGCCAGGAGCAATTTCTGAGTAATCCCTGAGCATCACCAAGTGTGGCCCAAGAACCAAACAATAAAAAAGAAAAGAAAAGAAAGAAGTGATGATAAAATATGAGAAAAGCAACAGTAATGTGAATATGTAGTAATTGCCAGCACATTTACTGTTCCATTTTCTACTTTCCTTTATGTTTCCTGAATCTTTCATTGTTTCTATGTCATTTATGGCTTATTTTCCACACAGAGAATATTAGTGTGTTTTTAGAAACTATGAACAGATACTCTTCAAACACTACTTTTCATGCAATATTTTCAGGAATTACAGCCCTTCCACTTTCATCTGTTATTAATCCTCTCCAATAGAGTGTGACATACATATAGAGCTTAGCCTCTCAGAAAGCATCTGTATATTCATTATCCCATTTGATCTTAAAAAGCTTCTTCAACATAGTATATATTGTGGTATTTATTTTCTGGATGAATAAAAAGAAATTCTGAGATAAATAGTTGGTCAAAAGAGAGAATGTTTTTAAACCAAAGTTTTCTGGTTTTAATTTTAAATATTTTTACACATATTTAACACATTAAATGCCTAATCTATTAAAAACTGACTCTGTAGATGAAAATCAAGCAGACTTGCATGATTTGAAATAATCATTTTCCAATTAAACTCCTATCTGAATCAACATTTTTGTCTCTTTACCTCTTTGTAATAATATCTGAGATACTGGCAACTGTCATTTATCTACTAAACATAGGTTTTAATTAATGTCTTCATATAAATACTAAAACGTTAACCCCCTTATAATGTTATATACATGTTCTAATGAATTCTGATAAATTAGCCAATATTTTTTAAGATTAGATTGGTTTTTATATTTATTTATTTATTTATTTATTTATTTATTTATTTATTTTGGTTTTTGGGTCTCACCCGACAGTGCTCAGGGGTTACTTCTTGCTCTATGCTTAGAAATCTCCCCTGGCAGGCTTGGGGGACCTTAAGGGATGCCAGGATTTGAAACACCGACCTTCTGCATGTAAGGCAAACGCCTTACCGCTATGCTATCCCTTCGGCCCCTTAGGTTAGTTTTTATTCCAGACAGTTTGAACTGTTCTAGATATCTAAAGTAAAAAAAAAAAAATTAAATCTCTTCTCACTGTTTTGGGCAGCTTGTAAAATTAACTGTGAATGTATAAATAGATAGTACGAGAAACTTTTGTATTTTATGCAAAATTGCTTTGTAATAAATATAAAGAACAATTTAAGTGAGTACAAAAGAAGACAAAACTGATGCAAGTGTTACATGAAAATACCATAAAACAGTGATTACCACCAAACTACATCAGAATTACTAAGAAAGAACATGAAACAAGAAACTGGATTCAGCCTAGAGAATATCTGAGTACTATTATATGTTATATCGTAAAAAAAGGTTTTTAATTAACTTTATAGCTATCAGAACTTTAATTTTTAAATATTGCTTTAATAATGAAAGAAAAGATTATAGCTGCAGCAGGTGGAGTGTTTGCCTTTCTTGTGGACTGACAAGGGTTTGATCCCCAACAGTTCATATAGCTCTGAGACCAATAGGATTCAATCCTAAGCATCAAAATAGGAAACCCCAGGAATAACCCAAGAACCCCAAAATGTAGTCCAAAAATAAAACAAAAAGAATTAAAGAGGAATTACTATCTATAGTTATTACTTAATAAAATATTTACAATTACTTTGAGATTTTTGTTATAGAAATGGTATTATATATACAAACTATATCTTTCAGATATATAAAAAGTAGAATAACTATAGAATTATACAAATCAGAAGCCAGACAGGATAAATATATTTCTGAGTATACAAAGGAAAATTAAACCACCTAAAACTCTGAATAACTTACTCTAGTTTAGAAATATTCATAATTGGGGCCGGGAAGGTGGCGCTAGAGGTAAGGTGTCTGCCTTACAAGCGCTAGCCAAGGAACGGACTGTGGTTCAATCCCCCGGCGTCCCATATGGTACCCCCAAGCCAGGTGCGATTTCTGAGCACATAGCCAGGAGTAACCCCTGAGCGTCAAACGGGTGTGGCCCAAAAACCAAAAAAAAAAAAAAAGAAATATTCATAATTAAGCTATTTTTTGTCTGTATGGGGTTTCCCTGAAATTAAAAATCATACACAGGTTTTAGCTATATTCAGTAAAGACGTAGGTTTAAAAATTATCAAAGTGATTCACTTTTAACATTTAATTATTCAATACATTAATATTAATTAATTAATTAATTAATAATATTGTCTTATTCAATATTTTAGATGACGAAGAATGTATGAGTCTCAATGAAATTCTAAATGAAACTTTTGACTTCTTATTATTTATACCAATTATTGTTCCTTCTCTATACTGAATCATTTAAGACCAATAATTTATACCATTATCAGATAACTCAATAATATATGAAATTAATAACTTAATTATAAAATTTTTTAGTGAGCTTTAATCTATGTATTTATTTTAATAATCATCAAAGGTGTCATAGTTAACACTTCTGTTCCTTGAATTCACATTTTTAGGTTATACCTATAAGTGAGTTTTATTTACTTGTGCTACTTCAAAGTGTATGGAAACATACACAACCGCCACAAGGTACCAATATCTCTATCACTATTAGCACACACATGAAACACAAATAAAAAGATTGTTCTTGTTTGTACTGTTTCTGTGCTCTAAAAGTCTGTCACTTTTAAGATCAATTTTACATAAAGATGTAAAGTTAATTTAGCTTCTATTACGTTTATCTATCAATTTGCTCTTATTTCATATGGTACTTTTTTATTACTATAGATTTGTAAGACATATTTTGAGAGGGGCATCACTCAGTCTTGTTCAAGGATAATTTCTGACCAGCAGTTTCTCCTTCTATGGTTTGGGTTCATATAGGATGCACAGGAATGCAATCTCGACATGCCATTTGCAAAGCAAGTGAACTATTCACTGTGCAATCCCTCCAACTTTAGATATATTTGATACCACATAATTCAGTGATGTGGTTTTCCTTAATGGTTTATCTTTTCAGATAATGTTGTGTCTCATAAATTTTAAGATTTTTATTTTACTTATTTCTGATTTTAAAAATAGCTTTAGAATTTTGATTTGGTTTTTAATGAGTACCTAAAACTTTTAAACACATTTATTATTATTTTTCATTATTATAAAGAAAATTTAATGATCAAAGTATTGTGGGTTGATTTTTGAGATCACTCGCCATTATCTAACTTAAGAATGTCTTTTTTTTTTTTTTTTGAAAGCTGAAGTCTTACAGAAGTCAGGAGGCATTCCCGTGGCATTCAAAAATAACCATTTTACCTCCTACCAAGCTGTTTTCTTACAGACTTCCTGCAGCTTCCCGCAGTCCTGTCCTCATTCACTTCAAAACAGCCTGTCACCCCTCCTGCTAGCCCACCATTCCTGCCGGACCTGTTTCTGACTGACTCTGCCTAAGGGGAATGCGGGATGATACTCTGCCTGGCAGCCCTTCTATAAACCTTCAGCATGCCCACTGCTACCAACAACCCTGCTGACCTCCACTGGGGAGCTGAGACTCATCAAGGCATACCTTTGACACAGGTCATGGGCGTGGGACCTTGCTTACTCGGACCATATATCGCCCCCCCCCCCCCCCGGTCCAACTATCAAACATTTGCAATCAAACCATTGTGGTTAATAACACTTCCATCTTCATTGAAGCCCCCAGCTCCACTGGACATTCTCCCCATATTGTTACTAAAATGTTTCTTGCTTATCATGACTATTAGCTTTGTTAATGCCTAGATTAACCATCAAACCTGTTGGTCCAGTTTCCACCTGGAACCTCATCCTGCAGATGGTCAACGCCTCCACCATCACTGACCCTGCCTATCTGCTATTCATCTCAACCGCCCTTCTGCTTTGGCGACCCCCTGCCTGTCTCTGACCCCTTCGCTCTGCAATCCAGCCCCAAGCCTCACTTCGGCATCACCTTGGAACAGGTGGTGGAACTTGAACTTTGCCTTTTGGTACCCAATATGATTCCCCCTAAAATTGTAATCAAATTCTTGTCGTTGATTTCTCCTTTCAGTTCATGATTGCCCCCAATTTAACGTTTTTGCCTGTTTCACTAGTTTATCTCCCCCATTGTTTTACATTTGTTTCTTTAGTCCTAGTACCACTGTGTTTTGGTTGTTTTAATGCCTAAATTGACTGTTAGATCAAAAATTGCCTTATTACCTCTTAAATATAATCTTGTGTCTCTCCCCCACTGCAGTACAAAAATCAAACACTGCCATCACCCTAGCCTTATTAAAAGGCCTAGGTGTTATTGGTGTAAGCACAAATATTTATTCATTGGTTCATACCCTAGAATTTGTTAATGCCTTATAACTGTTGCTAAAAATGTTTACAAACTTAAAGAAGTTTACACTACTGTTGATTTCCTAGCAAAGAGTGCAGAATAACCGCCGTGGTTCAAAATTAACATCTCTTTTTTGAGGGAGGGGGGAATTTGTGTCATCCTTAGAGTAAAATGTTGCTTTTTAAAATAAATTCGGCTTAGCTAGAGATAGCATTCAACACATAGAGGATAATTTAGTAAATAGACAAAAAGATTTAGAGCAGAATGAGAGCTGGTACAAAAATTGGTTTTCTACCACTCCATGGATAACAACAGTGCTCCCAGCCTTTTTGGGGCCCTTCATTGGCTTTATGTTGCTAGTTTCCTTTGGTCCTTGGGCTTTTCGCAAACTCACCACCTTCGTAAAGAATCAAGTGGATGAAGCAACCAGAAAGGACTCAAAGGTTTTGTACCAACAACTATGCACCTCAGAAGACCAGCTGACACCTGACATCTCCCCTCCTGCCAACTCTCCGCCACTTAAGTTTGAAGTTATCGAGGAGCTGGCGCATAGACCTCAATCTGTGCGCTCGCGCCTTGCCAAGCTTTGGAAACGACTGAATCAAGGGTAGCAGATGCGGTGACTGGAAGCCCCACACCTCTTCACCCAGTGTGGCCAGTCCACCGAGGCACGTCTGTCCCTTCCATATTGTATACTAAACAGGGGGAGATGTGGGAGATCGAGCACCCCACATATCAAAGGAACTCTGAATGAATTTTCCACCGCCTGCTTGATTCAAGCCACAAAAGTTTGCATAGCCCCGAACCAACAGAAAACTCTGCAAATAAATTTAGCTCAGCACAAAGAATCTGGCTTAACCAGATGCCTTAACCTTTCCATGGAACCTGTTTTTGTAACTGCTCTTAAGCATGTAGTTATAGATATGTTTTTGTAAAGTTTAAATTATGATCCTTATTGCTTGCACAAAAGATAGATCTAAATGGAAAATAGGCTAAACAAATAATTGTATTTGCGTAAATATCAATTAGCTATTTGTTTAAGAATTTGCTTCCCCTCCCCCCATCCTGCCAGGTTCCTCTTTATCCTTCCCGCCATCAAAATGTGTTTATGCTCCCATTGGTTAAAATTGTTGTACTTGTACAAATTTGATTGGTTTATGTTTCAATAAAAATTAAAAAAAATTTAAAAAAAATAAAAAAAATAAAAAAAAAGAATGTCTTTTATAATTCTACTCTTTCATTTGGTTTGCATTATTTAGTTAAATATTGCAGCTTGTTTTCATGAGTAAAATGGCTAAAATCAATAACCAATGAAAATTTTTACAAAAAGTTTAGGCTAAAATATAAATGTCCACTATTTAAAAATCTATTATAATGGTCAAAGCAAGACACAATCTCAATTCAAATCCAAGGTTAGGAGGAAGAGTTCAAATCAAGTCTGTAAATTTGCAATGAAATGGTATTCATACAGAAAACAGTAGTAAAAGTAGTGAATCACACTTTATTTTTGCAGACTATTTTGCACCATATCTTCCTTCATACATAAACACAGTCTCATAAGTTCACAATTGAGTCTATTCTTATCTAAAGAAAAATTAGGGGGCCGGGTAGGTGGCGCTGGAGGTAAGGTGTCTGCCTTGCAAGCGCTAGCCAAGGAAGGACCGCGGTTCTATCCCCCGGCGTCCCATATGGTCCCCCCAAGCCAGGGGGCGATTTCTGAGCGCTTAGCCAGGAGTAACCCCTGAGCGTCAAACGGGTGTGGCCCAAAAACCAAAAAAAAAAAAAAGAAAAAAAAATTAGAATTTTATTAAGCTAAATAATTACTAAATTATATTTAAAAATATGATGTATCTTTTGTTAAAATTTATGATAAATAATTGTACTATATTACATTTGAATCTAAAAATATTTATCTATGATATATGTCAATTTAAAGATAGTATCAGGAAATAAAGCTTACCTCTCCATCCTAATCACATTGTGTTTAACACTTATCACAATTTATAAATGTCTTGTATGAAACGGTGATTATCCAAATAAAAGATGACATGAGTCTGGAAGGAATAGATAGTTGTCTGGATGACAGTATTAGTATTCAAAAAGATTTTGACAGGATAAAATATGGATTAAATTAAATGTGACAAAGCTAAATGTAGATAAATTTAGAGCAACACAATAGAATCAAAATGTCAAAACAACCAATTATAGAAGGACTGATATAAGCATCTTAGAAAATAATGCTTTAATAATATTCAACAGTACATATAATTTATATAATCACCAGTGATACAGACTAGATTAGTATAAAATAACTGCATATTCCAAAAAATATTTTATAGAAACCTCAATACTTATTGTAATTTTATTCTAAAATAAAGCTATTAAAAAGTGATAAACTTTAAGTACTATTTTTAAATTAATAATTTTTATTTTTACCATAATGGATTAGAAATCATTCACAGAAGTATTTTAGGTACATAGTGACATTGACTCAGGAGCATTCCCACCAATTTTTATATAAATTTTCATTAATTTCTCGGTGGCATTTTAAAAAAAAGTGTGCTTGTGCATTTATTTTCTATTATCAAGTAAATAATTAAGGAAATATTAAGAGTCAAATAACATCACAAATTAGGCCAAATGATAAATCATGAATTATAAATAAATAATAAAGTAGACAATACTAGAAAAATTACACATTTTCTCTGAAATATAAATAAGAGTAAGATGTCTAGTTTTATTCTATTAGCAAAAATGTAATTTTAATATATACTCAATTTTAAAATGACACACTAATTTAATGATTATATTTGTTTGAATTTTACACTGAAATTTTACAGAGAATATATGACGTATTATCAGACATATGCACAGAAAGAAATATATAAAATAATTACTTTTAATTAAAAATAATGTTCTCGCTTTAATTGTAAATAGTGAGAACAAGATATAGGAATACTTTTTTATTTATTTATGTTTATATTTATTTTAATTTTTTTGGTTTGGGGGCCATATCTGGTGGCGCTCAGGGGTTACTCCTGGCTCTGTGCTCAGAAATTGCTCCTGGCAAGCTAGGGAAACCATATGGGATGCCAGGATTCTAACCAATGTCAGTCCTGGGTTGGCCACTTTAAAGTCAAATGTCCTACCACAATGCTATCTCTTTGCTCCCGAGATATAAGAATACTTTTACACTAATAAAAGAAAATATCATTGTGTTTGCTTTTTATAAATTCATCAGAATAACAGAATTTTAAGTTAACTATTTTTGAAACATTCAAAAAGGTGGAAAAACTTTATTCATAAAGGTTGTTTCATATACATATTTTAGCAATGTATAGTAAAAAATCAAGCCCAAATAATGTGACTCAAACTAAGTTCATTTGAAGAAGTGGATTATATAGTAAATCAGTTTTGATATACTTAAATAATCCTTGACCTAATTTTAGATTAGACACAATCCCTATATGTGTGTGAGTATATATATATACATACAATATTTGCATGTTAATAGGACTCCCAAGAGTAAAAGATAAGTGAAAAGTATTTAATGAAAAGAGAACACAGTACATTATTTTGCAAAATAAATAATTGAATAAAAAATTCAAAAGCATCATCATTAACTAAAAAGAATACTTACACATCAGTTATCTAAAATAACATTTTCAGAAATATATATTAAGAATGACATAAATATGCTCCGATTTGTTTTTTCTTCAGAGAAACTATAGAAAAAGCCATCTAAAGCATTGAATGTTATGAGGACAGATGGAGAGGAAAAGAAAGGAACTCTCAAGTAACATGAAGCCCTTAATTCACAACTACACAATTCTATGATATCAATGTATAAACAGGAGGTTAAGAAGCTGTGAGTTGGACACAGCGATCAATGCCAGCAGTGAGCATTGAGTAGCCAGTGGTAATCTAGCAGGACCGCACTACCTACTCCATGCCAATATATCACACACAGTAAAGTGACACTGACTTAGATATGTCAACAGATTCTGACTCTCCAAGCCCACATATATCTGCCACAAAGCAGCCCAACCTCCTAAAACATATTTAGCCAGCAAGGAACTAGTGTCCCTTCCATAGAAATTTAATTCTCGAGGGATTGATTAATCTCTGATTGATGCTTCAATTGTTTCTTATGTCCACGTTTTCTCCCACCCCAGGAAAGTAGCTGGTGGAATTACAGGCACTTGGAAATTTAGTACGTTACCACCATATAAATTACCACCACTTGATCTTATTCATATAGGTGAAATGCACTTCCCTACATCTGTAATCAGAACCTACACCCCTCCAAGGCAGAATAAATTTGATACATATTTATTTCTCAAAATTCACAAGCCCAAACTCCTTGATTACCACTGTATATGCCTTTGAAAATGATGTAAAGTTACACCACCCAGATACCTGAAATCCAGTGTCTCAAGCAGTTGAGTAGATCAGTTCCAATTTGATACTGATTTATCGCGGGGTACCAGTATGTACTTTTGGTCTTCATCCAAGTCTACTCACATAGAGTTCTTAGAAATATGGTGACACATAAGCTCCTTTACATCTGGGCTCTGCATATGCCCATACAAACTCAGTGTCACATCTTGCCAAACAATAGTTATGTCACAGAACAGTTTTCTCCCCGCTTCTGCTGAACTTTGCCACTGCAATTGCTGCCAGGTGCTGAAAAATTCAAATCTCCAAGTAGCTACAGAAGGTCAACTCACTGAATAGCTCTTACTGGTTATTATTGGCTACTTAGTCACTACTCTGTCTACTAGATTTTGACACCACATCTGTTGCCAGATGCTTAGCGACTTTGAACCCTGAATCAAGGGCCAGGCCCACCAGATCTTTGTTTTCTAGTGCCAAAGGGCATGTATGTTAATAAATAGCCTTAACAGTCTAGTTTTCCACAAACCAGAGCCACTACCATGTTCGAACTTTGGTGATTGTGAATCTTGGAGTATCGTCTGGTACTGCTCAAACTTGGACCATCATACCTAATTCTTACATAAAACCATGCTCAGTTTGACGAATAGCAGAACTCACTTTTATCAGTGGATAGAGATAAATTTGCAGAACTCCAAGCACTCCAGAATTTCCTAAAAACCCTAAGAAAAACTACTTACTAGCAATATGTTGATACTCACTGAAATGAAGACATTAATAAAATAGAACTTTGATAAGGTAAAGTATGAAACAAAGTATGCATAAATTAAAACATAGTTCATAAAGCAAAGCAGTTGTACTAAACTTTGTAGTATTTGTAGAAGGGTTCAAGAGAAAAATGCATGAAACTGAAAATCAAAACATGAGTTCAAAGATAGGGTAGGGAAATATTTTTTTAAATAAAAGAAATAAAATGTTTCTTTTTTTTTTAGTTTTTGGGTCATACCTGGAAGTATTCAGGGGTTACGCCTGTCTCTGTACTTCTGTACTCATCACTCCTATAGTGCTCAGGGGACCATATGGGATGCTGGGGATCAAACCCAGGACAGCTTCATGAGAAGAGCTCTACCCTCAGTGCTACCACTTTGGCCCCATAGAATAAGTTTCTAAAACAAGAAAACAACAGATGTGGGAAAGAATAAAGATGTATAATATAATATACTCATTTCAGTTAAAAAAAGAACTACTGAATGCAAAATAATAGCTAATATTCTCTTCAATCTGAGTAGAAAAACATGTACCTATGTCCCAGAAATCCAGTCATAAATAAGGTTAACTCAAACAAATACCAAGACAAATTGTAATTGACATGTAAAGAACATGAAACAGAGTATAAATGACCAAATTAAAAGCAAAGAATCATTTAAAAATACAAGTGCACTTTAGCACATCAGAACAACTATGAAAGTTAGTATTTTCATCCAATATAAACACCATAGTCATTAGCTACTTTAATTTCCCTTTACATATCTTCCCAAGAAACAACTCTTCTGTGCGCTTAGATCATCTCTTCTTATATGTGATAATTTTATTCTGGGTTCTAACTCAATACCATTCATAAGTGTGACATTTTAATGCCAATAGCATTATTTTAACAGCATAGTATAAACTAAGTAGTATAGTTTAAAACTGGAGATAATTTTGTATTCACTTATGTTTATTTTTAGGATATTTTGGCTAAATTGGCAATCAAGATTTCATTAAAATTTTAGAAATTTTTTTTACAGATAATGAATACGTTTTAAATAAGGGTTACATAGAATCTGCATCTTTTTTTAGATAGGATGATTTTTTTAAAATTATTATTATAGGTCACAGATATGGAATATATGTTTCTTTTTCTTTCAATTTCCATTTAATTTTGGCTCATGGGGCAACGTCATCTTTTCAATATAATAAAAGCAAGTTCAACACAAAATAGAAACTTGAAATATAGGATAGGACATAACCAAGAGAAAATTAAAATGGAAAAGATCAGATGTTGCCAAAGGGAGATCTCCTGTCCCCTCCTCTTTGGGAAGTGACTTATAAAAACCCACATATATACAGGAAGCAAGGCTGGTTTTTGAAGAGATGTGAAACTAGAAAGTTAATTGTCAATCTTCTTCCCCTTCTCGACCCTCTCCAAACAGAGGAAGGAATTCTATCAATGCTCACAAGTTAAGAAAGGGTTCTCCACGGATAGTGGGATTGACATTGGAAAGAGAAAATAGCACAGGAAAGAGCTTTGGAGAGTGATAATGGAGATAATATTCTCACAAAGAATTTGGACTTGAAGAAACTATAATACCTCACTACTCTCCAAACCTAAGAAAGAAAAGCCCAACCTTCAATCATAGGGACTTTGAGGTAGTTTACTTTTCTCATTTTGGCTGCCCCAAGGGCTTGGAATAGTGGCCAGTTTTGTTTTCTGTACCATTTGCAATGGGATCTGGATAAGAGCCAGATTCTTGGAGAATAATCTCAAAAAGAGAAGGGAATATTAACTTGAGAGATGAGAACAGGTACCAGAGAAAATACAGGGCTTCCCAGAATGGAATAAGAGGAGACATTCAATGAACAAGAGTTTATTGAGCGCCTTACTTACCAAATGCCAGGCACTGTTAGAACTCCGCTTAAAGAAATACTAGAACTCCACTTAAAGAAATACATAAAAATAAAGAGATGGAAGCAGAAGCAAAATCTGAGGGACAGTAAAGGATAGTTGAAAAAGCTGAGGGAACTGGAAGACTGGAATGATGGGGCTCTGCCTTTATGCCAGGAGCTCTTCAAGCGCATTTCAGAGCAGTTCATTACCATGTTCGACTGAAAGGCCTTCCTCCAATGGGACACTGGTGAAGTAAAAAACTAGATGGAGTTCACCGAGGCTGAAGCAACATGAACGACATTGTCTCTAAGTACCAACAGTACCAGGATGCCACCGCAGAAGAAGATTTCAGTGAGGAAGATGAAGAGGAATATCTGTTTCTTAAATTGTGTCCTCTACTTTTAATAAAAGAAAATATTAAGAACTTTTGATGTTTAAGTCTTTGATTCTTTTGATAAGTTTAATTCCAGGTACCAATTAACTAATTGATTTTTTAATGGGGGCACAACTGGAAGCGCTCAGGGGTTACTCTTGGTTCTGTGCTCAGAAATCACTCTTGGTAAGTTCCGAGGACATTATAAATTGTCGGAGATTGAGTACTGGTCTGGTGCATGCAAGGAAAATGCGCTACCCGCTATACTATCGCTCAGGCCCAACTGGATTATTTTTAAATGCCATTACAAAAGAAATTTCTTTGCTCTTCTATATACAATAAACAAAGGAAAAGCCTATATTCTACTATAATTCTTTGTTGATTCTAATAATTTTAATGGTATATAAATTATTTTCTTCTTTTGCAGTTTGAATCTATTTTTCTTGCTAAATTTCTGTCACTTGGACTGCAAAATGTTCTATTGAATAATAATGGTGGGAGTTTGCATTCTTCCCTTTTCCCCAAATTAGAGAAATAACTTGTATGCTTTCATTATTAAGAAAATGTTAATGTAGATTTGTCGCAAACATTACTTTGGTGAAGAAACTTTCTTCTATTCCTAGTTTGTTGAGATGTTTAAAATAAAATAATACATATAAGAAGTTTTCTCTGCCTATTTTTTATCATTCATTTTGTGAGATAATATATTATACAAACTGACATGCATTGAACCATTCTTGTATTCTGACATTAAAATTCTTATGTTCATAATTTGTGAATTATTTATATCTTTGAATATTTACTAAAATATTCTTGGGGATCTTTACATTGTCAAAGACTATAGGACTTAATTTTTTGTGTGTGACATAAATATCTGTTGTTGGTAATGTTAGAGTAAGGCAGAACTCATGAATTATGTTTGGGGAAATTCCTTCCTCAAAATTTTGGAAGAATTTTGGAAGAATTTGAAAGGAACTGTTTACATGAAAGAAAAATGAAGCCATTTAATTCTGAGTTCTTTCTTTTGAAGAATTTTTTTTCATGTTTAGAATTCCTTGCTTTGTTCAGATATTCCTTTCCTCCTGACATTGTTTTGGAATATTGCATAGTTCTAAAATTACTTTTATCCATATATGATTATTAATAGAATTACCTAAAACTTTTTGTGTACATGTTTGTATCTATTGCATATTTATTTTGTGTCTGTTATAACTGTATTTATACCTAATTTTTCTCATTCTCATTTTCTGAGATTATATGTGACAAAAGGGATTGAATTAGGGTCTATTATATTTAAAGCAAATGATTTCCCTGCTATACCATTTCTATGTCTAGAATCCTAGAAATTTCTTTTTTGTTGGTTTTGGAAAACATTCAGCAGTGCTCAGGGCTATTTCTGGATCTGAGATCAGAATTTACTTTTGGTAGGCTCAGGGAACCAGTTTGGGGATCAATCACCCAGTTGGCAGTGGAAAAGGCAAATACCCAAACTGCTGTGCTATCACTCTGACCCCAGGATTCTAGACATTTTTTAATCTGATCTATCATTTCAAAGTTCAAAGTTGGCTTTTCATTTCTAATTTATTTAATTTCACTCTAGCTCTTATTGTATTCTTCA
The DNA here is from genome assembly GCF_024139225.1 of Suncus etruscus. Lineage (NCBI taxonomy): Eukaryota > Metazoa > Chordata > Mammalia > Eulipotyphla > Soricidae > Suncus > Suncus etruscus. The sequence goes on along the minus strand of NC_064860.1, from coordinate 75,535,875 downwards.
GTATACACATGTTGGATTTTCTTTTTTTTTTCTATTTAAGTTTCTTCATTTGTGGAATTTGTTCTGTTTCTTTTTCCTTGTTTCAAACATCAAATATAGGTGGGAGTTGGAGTGATAACACAATGGTAGGGCGTTTGCCTCAAATGCAGCCAACCCAGGATAGACCTAGGTTCGATCTTAGGCATACCATATGTTTCCCTGAGCCAGGAGAGATTTCTGATTGCAGAGTCAGGAGTAACCACTGAGTGTCGCTGGGTGCAACCCACCCACCCCCAAAACCTCCAAAATCAAATATGTAATACTACGACCTATAATCTCTTAAGCCTGTTTTCACTATGTCCATAGATTTAAAGTTAGTTTCTTTCCAGAATTTTTTTCTATTTTATTTTCTAGAGAACCATATAGTTATTTAGTTATTTAACAGCATATTATTTATTCTTCACATAGTTAGGCCATAATTTTTATTGTTAATTTCTAATCTTATGGCACTTTGACATGAAAAGTCAAGACTAGTTATATTTTATTTAGTGGATTGATATATTAATATATAAAATATTTTGATGTGTTCTTTGAAAATATACATTAGCTTTTTGAGTGTTGGGAAGACAGAAACATCTATTAAGTTCAGTTGCTACAAATCCTCATTTAAGACTTATTTATTTCCTTGTTGGTATTCTGTTTTATCTTCGCCTAGACAAGTGTGGGTGATAAAATTGTAAGTGCTACATTATTGTCATTGGTGGTTTTCTTTAGTTTAGTTATAAATACATCATTTATTTTAATTATCTTTTGGGGTGTATATGTTAATGAACCTCTTGACAAATTTATCTCTTAATATATACTATCCATTCTCTACCTTTTCTAGTTCTAAACCTGTCTTATGTTTTATCAAGTATCTATCTCTGACTCTTTTGAGTTACTATTGCCTATATAATAGTTTCAAGCATTCAGTTTGGGTCTATGTTTATCTATGAAACTCAACCATATCTTCTATAGACATCACATGTTTGGTTTATGTTTTATGATAAAACCTTTTACTCTATATTTTGTTGGTGAGTTCAAATTATTGATGTTAAATAAAATCATTAATTTGATGTAATTTGTCATTTTTGTGCTTTTCTTTTTGTGTAATCAAATTTTGTTCAATTTACCAATTCATGCTACTAATTTTAAGCAGTTTTATTTTCAGTTCAAGATGTTCTCATTGGGGGCCAAAGAGATAGCATGGAGTTTAAGTGTTTGCCTTGCATGCAGAAGGTCGGTGGTTCGAATCCCGGCATCCCATATGGTCCCCTGCGCCTGCCAGGAGCGATTTCTGAGCATAAAACAAGGAGTAACCCCTGAGTGCTGTCGGAGTGTGACCCAAAAAGCAAAAAACACACAAAAAATGTTCTCATTGAAGATTATAGTAGTCTCTCTCAAAGTTTATTAACTAAGGTTATAGAATATTTAAATTAAAAAAAGAATTCTTGATTTAATTCCAAAAATTCCCATCATTATTCTCCTTATCTGTCTTTTACTGAAATTCTATTTCTTCAAATTGTAGTGATAATTTGGCTGGATAAAGTATTCTTATACTTTGTATAAATAATACTTCTTAATCTTGATAAGTCTGGATAAGATATATATATGTATATGCATAATAGTAGAAGTTTATATCTTGCTGTATTTAGGATTCTTTCTTTATCATTTTTTATTTTTAGCATTTTAACTTTGCATGTGTTTCTTCATGTTTATTTTATTTGGAACTCTTAGAAATTCTTGGAACTGAGGTTTCTAATATACTTTATTTGCTTGGGAAAGTTCTCAGTTATACTTTTTTTTTCAAAAATAATTTTCCTCTGGGACAAGGGCTTCTGTATAGGGGCCCAATGGCCAGCAATATAGGGCCTCCTGAGTTTCAATGGTTGGAGAGTTATGAGTACTGCTGGACTACCTCTAATGATCCCTGATATAACAGGATCCAAGCAGCACTATACTAAGTGCTACAGTTTTGAACAATCAAATCAATTATTTGAATATATCTTGGAGTTGAACCAATGAGCACTTTTAGGTAGGCACCTCTTTTCCCTTAAAATTAAACTTAAACAACAAAAAGTAATATTGTCCCTATAACTTTTCTTTTGAAACCTTTTAAAGAACATACATTGTTGCATAGACCTCTCCTGCTCTCCCCATGTTTATTTTTCCTGTTTTGAATTTTATTCCATAATTAGTTAATTAATTTTCCATGATTTAACTTTATCCATTTTATTTTTTGAAATTCCTTTTATGTTGAGCCAGTATGTTTTATTTTTAAGTCTCTTCTTTACCTTTTTTTTTTTTTTGAGTGGAAGTTATCTCATACTTTACCTCACACTTTGTCTTTGTCGAGGTTTTTCCCCACTGATCTCTTTATTTCTCTGAAATTCATCACGATTGGTATTTTAGGTCTTCTGTTAGTTTGCATAATTCTATTGTATTAGAAAATTGTTCCAATTAATTAATTGATTCAATTAATTGAACAATTAATGTGAGTGAGCCTCCTTGCTTTCCTATTATGTCTAATGTTCTCTGAGGGTCCATGTGATGAACTGAGAACATGCTTTAATGAATTTAGATCAAGTCTGTTTAACAGTTTTTTTTACTTGTGAATTCTTTCACAAGAGAAATGTAACAGTCTTCATATTCAATACTTCTTCATATCCATAATTCAATTGATTTTGAATTAATTATTGCTCTACATTCAAAAAATTACTGATAGCAAACATTTCATTACCTTCTTTTTTTTTTTGGTCACACCCGTTTAATGCTCAGGGGTTACTCCTGGCTTGGGGGAACCATATGGGACGTCCGGGGATCGAACCACGGTCCTTCCTTGGCTAGCGCTTGTAAGGCAGACACCTTACCTCTAGCACCACCTTAATGGCCCCATTTCATCACCTTCTAATCATTTATGTAATCTACTGTAGGTCAAGGTCCACAGTTTAAGAATAAAGATCCTAAAGGCATAAAATATATTTTCACTGTTAATGTCATAATAGAAACAAAATATGCTTGAAAATGATGAAGATATTAACAATTAAAAATGTGTGATTCATTCAGTGGCACCAAATTTGAATCAGTAGCACCAAGTTTGACAATAACTGGGCAAATGACAGCCACTAATTCACAATCACTGTTTCACCGTTATTGAGTATAGTATCAAGGTCAAGTGAGCTTAAGGAAAAAGACTTCATAGTTTCTAGTGCTCATTGTGGTAACAAATTTAAGGACTCCTGGAAATTACAGGCTAGTTCACACTTGTTTCTGCCTGTCTCCAGCTGTGGTGCTGAATTCAAATGAGCCTAGACAATAACTAAAAATCTGTGGAAGTAAAAAACTAATATTGACTATATGACATAAATCAAGTAGCCGTTGATAACAATTGGAATGTTTGTAATAACAAATATTTGACTGCTGCTGAAGGATCACCTTCACTCAAAACTACAGGAGAACTAAAGAACAATTGGCACTTCCTATGCTATGGCAATCTACAATGTTCTTTCTGTCTAGAAGTGTGTGGCTATTCTCACATACTTTTGGTTTGGTTTGTCATGGATCAGATGTATTTATCTGCCAGCATTATACTTTTATAGATTTTGTAATATTTTTGTTTGTTTGTGTTCTGTTTTGGATACACATACACAATCAACTGTAGTCAGTGCTTATTGCTGGCTCTTTGCTCAGAAGTCACTCCTGGAAATGTTTAGGTGATCGTATGTGGTACTGGAGACTCAAACCAGGGTTGGCTGTATGCATGACAAGTGCCTTATTTCTGTCCCATGTCTCTGTCTCCCAGAAGCCTTACTAAAATTAATGTGTCTCCATTTCCAAATATTTTCTGTGGATGCTTGAAACTTTCTTGAGAAATTTGCATGATATCTTTTACTGTGGATGAGTAGGTTGGAGTCCATCAATGACGCTATCCAGACAGGTTGTAAGAGGCCATGAGGATGCATGGCAATATTTTTAGAACCTATGTATGCCCCATACAGACTTGCTTCCTGTTCTCATATTTTAAGATCATGAGTTTTGCATACTGTGTGTTTGGTACCTAGGATAGTGGAAAGGTGCTTGCTTTGCATGCAACTAATCTTGGTATAATCCTTGGTATCCTATATGGTTCTCAAGTATTGCCAAGAATTCCTGAGCAGAATTGATCCAAAACAAAATTTTATAGACATAAAATATAAACTTCTCAGTACTTAAGCAAGATTTAAAAGAACAAGCAATATCAATGCACAATAAAAAATAACTTTTGGTTATATTTTTCTTTTTTCTTTTGATTTCTTATTTTGTGTGCGTTTTAAATATTAAATGCATGTCAAATCAGCACATACTATTGACTCAAGACTGCTATTCCTTTTGTTTTGCCTTTTTTCTTTACTTGTTATATTCAGTAATGTTTTACTGGTACTAATGAATTATTAATTAGAAGTTGATTTTGGTCTCATTTCTAATATTTTACTGCCTCAGTCCCAACCCTTATTTCTCCCATCTTCCCATGTAGGTGCAGCTCATGACATGAAGCTCACCACATAGAGTGATAAGTGCAGTTAGAGAAATAACTACACTGAAAACTATCATAACAATGTGAATGAATGAGGGAAAAAGAAAGACTGTCTAGAGTACAGGTGTGGGTGGGGTGGGGATTAGATAGATCTGGGAAATTGGTGGTGGGAATCCTGCACTGGTGAAGGGGGGTGTTCTTTACATGACTGTAATTATACAACTACAATTATATTTGTAATCACGGTGTTTAAATAAAGATAATTTTTAAAAAAAGAAGATTTTGGAGGCATTTGGGGAGATCTTTGCTATCAACATATAGTGTGAAGTTCAGTTTTCAACGTTCTATCTTGTGGAGAAGCCTCCTTTACTCTTTATGCTAATTTAATATAGTTGCAATCTAATTTATTTTTGCAATTCACATGACCAAAATATAAACATATAATCAAAACGAAATTAACTGGTGTAAAAAACACCATTAAGGTAAGGTTTAAGGAAGCAAACTATAGACTTCGTGGGAATGTTTTGAAGAACCTAGAGTCCATGATTAGCTTAATTCATATCTTATATTTAAACAGATTGATGTCAGCCTATGTCAACCATCTACTAGCATTAATTTGCACATGAATCTCAATATAACTAGATTTTTATATATTCTCGAGTTTATCAATGACTTCATACACAGTGACTATTTTAATGGCAACATATGGTAGCATTTCAATTACACTCATGTCCCAACCAGTCAGGTTTATTATATCAGTACATATAAAACAGTAATAAGTTATTTTTACACTGAATTAAAATTTGCTTGCAATAAAATTTTCCATTAATATAAATTTACATTTGCATTAAATTTAAACATTAATATAGTTGAATGTGTGTCTTTATAAGATTTTTCCATTTGTTCTATTTTTTGTGGTTTTCAATTTGAATTTTTTAATTAAAAATTAAGAAAACAAGATGATGCACAGAATGCTGTATTCCATAACTTTTGGAAACATACATTTAATTTAATTTTCAAGTACATCATCATCCAATGATATAACCCTATATATTATAGTGTTTATGTAAATCATCCTCAATTATAGTTATTTCAAGCATCTACTACCTAAAAAATTTACTCATGAATTTATTCTCTTCTCTATGATAACCTAAGTGGGGACTATAGTTATAATTTCTTTGCTAGTAATTCTGATCATATTTTTTCTCCACTCATATAATATAAACATGGGTATTATTGCTAATTTTTATAGACTGTCCAAACTATATTGACTTTCATTCTTAGCCTGATTGTTTAGATTAACATAATTAATTATTCACCTATTAAATCTGTCAAATGAGCAATAACACAGCAGTAATGTGTTTGCCTTGTACGCGGCCAACACAGGACGGACCACCATTGGAATCCCGGCATCCCCTATGGTTCCCTGAGCCTGCCAGGAGAGTTTTCTGAGTTCAGAGCCAGGAGTAACCCCTGAGCAAGGCCAGGTTTGACCCAGATCCAAAACAAAAATAACAAAAAAATTTTGTCAACTGAAATGGTATAGAATGTACATAAACATTTCTCAGACACACTTTAGGTAATTTTTAGTTTTAGATCTAAGATTACTATAGAAATATCTCTATGGATAAGAACTACATATTTTATTTTATTTTTATTGTGACTGAAGTTCATTACAGAATTATTTATGGTACATAGTGACAATGAAAGAAGTGCACTCCCACCACCAATGTTGTCCTCCCTCAACTCCTATTCCCAGCATGTCTCCCACATCTCCCTCCTTTATCCCCCAGAATCCTAGTTCAACTGGTCTCCACCTTACAGCTTGTTTTAGGTTGGGTATCTATTCTGTTTGGTGTTCCAGTCTGGTCACTTTTTTATTTACACTACATGTTCATATGACTGGTCCTGGTATCATTCTTTTTCCCCCTCAATTTAAGAGGCTGAATGATTCAAATTATGCTTTCTGTTGGAGATAAGAAGGTTAAGAAAAAGAGAAGAAAAAATGTGGTATCAACTACTAAAAAAAAAAAAAAAGAAAAAAAACCACCGAATAATATCCACAAAAGTGAAAAAGAAAGCAAAAAGTGGAAAAAAAAAGAGAAGAAAAATAATATCAAAAAAAAAAACAAACAAAAAATAAAACAAAACAAAACCAGAAAAAGTGCTGCAGTGGCAGGGTTTGGTGTAACCTCACTTTTTTTTCTTTTTGTATAGGCACACTAAGTATTGGGGAAGGAAGGAAATTCCCGTGGCCTAAGAGATTCAGGGTTTCTCTACTCTTGAAGCATATTGTCATGGGAACAACCACTGGCTCCATACCTACTCATTGCCAAATCCCAGGGTTTTTGTTTGTTTGTTTGTTTGTTTTTTCGTGGTGTCAGCAACCTTTCCACTCGGTTGTGGATGAGAAAATAAGGCCACAGTAGCAAGCAATCTGGGTATTTGCGCAGGTCCTAGGACAAGGCCTCGGATAGAGTCTTTAAGGTTCTAGAGGTACTGTTCCAACATTGTTGGTGTGTTCAGTTTTCTGTATCATGTGCTCCATGTTTTTGCTCATTCCCTAAGCCGAAGTCTAGGAAATTATGGTTCCAAAGGTTCTGCTCAGTCTCTGTTGTCAGAATTGGGCCTCTGTACTAAGAAATCTTTATTTTTGTAAGACCTGGGCTAAGAACTACATATTTTAGCAAAAATACTGATAATATCTGATATTATCCTAAATGATTCATTGTAATAAATACCTTTTAAAATTTAGGTGTTTGTATTTTGCTGTTTTATTTCAATACTGGTATGTTCATTATTTAGTTATGCTTTCAAACATAAGAAAGTATGCTAAATTTTATCTACTACCAGGCTACTAAAATCTACTACAATGTCTACCGCAATACTAAAATATCTACTACAATCTAACAAGGATCGGCTCCAGAGCTGTATGAGGCTCTTTTGAAGCTTAGCCAGAGCTCCAAGGGCTCCAACAGCAGTGCCCATAGCAGGAAGGCTGGGAGTGATATCACTTACATATTTTAATTGGCTATTAATTTGCACAATTATATGTTTCACATTGTTAAGTGAAAAGGTTCTTTTATTCTTCATATGGACAGCTAACATTAAGATCCTGTATATAGCATTAAGTTAAGAAACAATGTATTCAGTGCTATATTTGTTTTAAATGTCGAGATGGTTTTGAGGCTCCCAGGTTTAGTTTTTCTTCCGAAATGAGTCCAAGTGGCTCTTTATGTCTTAAAGGTTGCCGATCCCTGATAGGGTGCTTTGTCTTACCTTCTGTAAATTTAGGTGATATTAAGCACTTTAAAATTGATATTTGATATGAATTTATACCACATATTATTTTTTTTAATTTTTTATTTTTAATTATGAGAACAAAGATGCAAAGAAAGAGGACAAGGTAAAGTTACAGTGGAAGGACAATCACCCATAACATAATTCTCAGAAGTCCCCTTGCTGATATCTTAACTTTGAAATTTCAGCCAAAGAATATTAAGATAAATAAGATAGAATCCATGCACAATTACTTTGTCCCTCAAGTCCCCAGATTATAACACATTATAATATTTCTTAACAGCACACAAGTCAATCTAAAGCCATAAAACCTATGTAACTCCTAAAACATTACAGGCATAGTATTTTTTACATTTCCATGTACATTCATATTAGCTTAAGTTAACCTCAAATTTTAAGTGGGTGCGTTTTAAGGATTAGAGTCAAAGGAGCACAGTAAAAATGGTGTTAAAGTGGCAATTGTTGTTTGCATAGGCCCACCAAAATATGAGGGACATGGAAAGGAATAACCTTGGCCTAAATACAAAGAGACCCAACCCCTGAAGTTTCCTAGCACAAGACCAACTCTGCTTACAGGACAGGGCTCCCTGCATTGCCCTTTGATTGTGAGGTGAAATGAGAGGACGCTCCACATAGTGACTTCAATGTAGGATATGCAGATTCCAGGATCTTTAATACAGAAACATGATACCAACCACATATTATTTTTATTGTGCATATTTTTTCTTCTATTTTTTGATTTTTTTAAATAAATTTAAAATTTCTTCTAAGAATAAATGTTATAATTATTGATATTAAGTCACTCCTAGAAAACAGTCATAAAAATATTGATGATAAAATTTTCATATCTATTATTAACAGATTACTGCTTCTAATAAACTTTCAAGTAATATCACATTGAGTATTCTGCATATTTTTGACACTTTTAATAGATACTGTAAATAATCCATAAATAAATATTCTTTAACATTTTAATAATTTACTTAATAGTATTTTACAATTAAAATATATTATGAAATTATCTTTTAAAATGATATTTTAAGATCATCTTAATCAAATTAATAAAACAACTTATTACAATATGGAAGAGCACCTTTTCTAAATAGCTAACATTATCAGAAGATCAATTTGCTGTGAGCATTTTCAATGTGCTACAATTTATACTGTTTATTATTTCTGTCAAACTTGATTAATGTCATTCTATAAATTTTGCACCTTTATTAGACTATAATTATTTTCTAAAAATACAGTCATATTTGGTCAAACCCACACGAGGGATTTTATAGATTTGGAATTTAGTCTAAAGCCATCAATTATAAGTGGACCAATATTTCATTAGTTTCCTATTTCAGGAAGAATTTTACTTATAATGGGTACTACTCTGAGAAACAAAATTCTCTAAGTATATTAGTTAAATATGTGAAAAATTCAATTTTGCAAATTTTTATTCCTAGGTTTTTTGCCTTAAATGATGTTTATAAAAAGCTAGTATTTGGCACCTATGTTTAGCCAAATAAACTTTAAAAAACAAAAACATCTGCCCTCCTAATTCATGCAAAACCAGCCTCCTGTTCTCTTACCCTGTGTGCAGTTGACAAGAAACAGAACAATTTGACAGCAATGTGTGTGGTGGCCAATGGTTCCTTAGAAAATTGGTGAAGAGAACTGAGTCTGTACTGTCTACTATGTGATTTTACATTAACCAGTTTTTCTCAATGAAGAGAAAATTAAACCACGAATTGAGGTAGCAAACATAGTGTTTTCAATGTGAATTTTATAATAAGTGCTATTTTTATTATATCACTGTTTGACTTCTTCAGAAAGACCACACACATTTCACAAAATGGTTACTGTGAGCATCAATAACAAATTGTATGCAGCACAGCAAGTTTTCATACAACATTTTAGATTAAGCCATTTATCAGTTTTTTTCTAAATTAAAGAAGCATGATAAATTTATATGATTAAAAACTTGATACTGGAATTCTCATGTCTTATTGATACTCTAAATCAGTGGTCCTCAAACTATGGCCCATGAGCCACATATTGTATTTGTATCTGTTTTGTTTCTTCATTGCAAAATAAGATATATGCAGTGTGCATAAGAATTCGTTCATAAGTTTTGTTTTTACTATAGTCGGACCCTCCAATGTTCTGAGGAATAGTGAACTGGCCCCCTGTTTAAAAATTTGAGAGCCCCTGCTCTAAATGGACCTAAATTTACAGTTAAATAGATAAGCTTCTGCACTAATGAATTAAAGTAATAAAATCATAAGAAATGGTAAGTTTAATATATCATTTATCTTACTAAATATTTCATTGCTAAGTTTACTTACTATGTATTTTAGCCTTTTTTCTCTCATTCAAATCATACAATTGAATAAAGCTATATTAAATATCAGATTTAATTTTATTATGTAAAAGTATAATTATATTATGTTTTCGAAAGAAATTTTGTCTTTCGATATTTTCCTATATTATTTATTAGGTATTTAAAAAGTAGCTGCATCGTATTGATGGATTGGGCTTAATTAATGTAAGTTACTTTATAAATTTTGGAAAGAGTCTACAATGAAAAACTCCTCTTTACTCACTTGATTTACATATATTGCTAGTTTAAATAACTCTTAATACCGAGTGCTATAAGCAATTTCACATTTTTCATATTTATTATGAAATCTAAATTTTAGAAGATATGTTTTATATTAAAGTGAAGGTAACATGGCATGATAATAGTTTGTATCATTTGTACTTCTGATGTCCAACTCCACTAATAACCCTTCACTACTCTACTTATGTCAAATCTAGTCAAACTTAGGTTTTGATAATGGTGAAAATGTAAAACTTCTACCTCCAACTAAATTTCTGGAAAATATAAATAGTACACTTAAGTGGAATACTGTATACTGGATTTTTAAGATATGGTACTATATTAAAGTTAGTCTTCAATTATCCGTAGAAGTGATAGGTGGAGGGCAGGTTGGATCATACCCAGATTGCTCAGGGCTTAGGCTTGCTTTAGGCTTATTCCTGCTCATTCTTGGTGGAACATGGAGGACTATATTGAGTGCCAGTAATCAAACCCAGGTCAGAGATTAACAAGGATTAACAAGGCAAAACTCCATTCCAAAGAACTCTCTGCTTGGCCCAGAAATATTTTTCAATGAAAAATGAATAAGACAATAAATAATTAATTAATATTAGAAAATTCAAGATGTCGAATTTAAATAACAATTTTCAGAGAACGTTATTGGCTTTTTTCACATAGGCAAGTTTAAATCCTAACTTTGCTCATTTTTAAAATTCTCCTTGTATTTTATTTTTTTTATTGTACTTAGTAATTTTTCAGATGACTCCTGGGTCAGTATTTGAGATTTATTTGTAGTGGTACACCAGGGACCTTATGGTACTGGAGTGCAAATCTGATACTCTTCCATGCATAACATGTGCTGAGCCTATAACTCTTTGGATTAACTATGATAATTTTTATGAAACAAATTTAACAGAGATGAATGACAGCATACATATTAAAAAATGTCCCTTTGCAATATTTCTCATTTTATTATAAAATTTTCTTTTCAACCTTCATTCCAACCAAAAAGTAGCAAAAGATATTTCTATTATCAAATATCTTTGTTTTCAAAAAGGAATAATAGAAAGAATTTTAGGTCCTCTTCATAATACATGTTTCCTCTCATATTTGATTAACAAAACATAGTTATGTTGTGAATATTAAAGAGAACATTAATAAAGTTGAGAGCTGAAGACATAAGTGAGATCAAAGAATATCCAGTAAATCTCAGATAATGTCATTAGTGACATCATGATGAGGATGGTTAATGTGATTAAAGTAATAATTTGTTGTTAATCAGCAACGCACAATAACTTATAAGTCAAAAGGAAAAAATCTACAACAATAAAAAATGAAAAACATAGAGAGCATTGTCATGATATTAAAAAAACACTCATTCATAGCAGAAAAAGAGCAGCAAAATATTGAAAATTTAAAAAGGATCTAAAAGAAAAAGAACTGCTAGAAAGCAGCAAAAGGTGGAATATAGATTAAAAATTCCACCATAGGACCAACAGGAAGTGTTCAAAAGAAAGAGTAAGAATTATGAATTATGAATTAAGAATTAAAAATTATGAAAGGGAACACAGCGATAGCATAGCTGTAGGGCATTTGCCTTGCATGTGGCCAATCTAGGACTGACCTTGGTTCGATCTTTTGGCGTCCCATATAGTCCCCTGAGCCAGGAGTAATTTCTGAGTGCATACCCAGGAGTAACCCCTGAGTGTCACTGAGTGTGCCCCCCCCCAAAAAAAAGAATCATGAGAGTTCCCACAAAATAGAATGGCCATTGTGATGAAGAATTATAGTCACTGAGATCCAAGAGGTAAAAAGTGTTCCAGTGAAAGTAATTCCAACTAAGAAAACTTTGGACTCATTGTATTAAAACTGGAAAAATCTAATGATAGAGTGAGAATATTAAAATAATATCAAAAAAGAAACTTACAAAGGGAAGCAAATAATCTGTACAACAGACCTATCAAATAAGACTCCATGAGCCAGAAAAATATTCAAGGGCATAGTTAAAAAAGTCCACAAAATGAACATCTCATCAAGAATATGCTTTCCAGTTAATCATTCAGATTTGAAAGAGTGATATAAAGTTTCATGGACAGCAATAGTTTAGGGAATTCCATGCCTTGACACCAGTTTTTGGAAGGCATTGGGCCAAAAGGGATAGCACAGCAGCTAGGGCATTTGCCTTGCATGCAACCCACCCTGGACCAATACAGGTTCAATGTTCCGCATCCCATATGATCCTGCAGCCCACCATGAGTGATTTATAAGTTCAGAGCCAGGAGTTACCCGAGTGCTGAAAACTGGGTGTGGCCCTAAAACAAACAAACAAACAAAAAGTTCCTTTAACAAAGGAGAAACTTCCCAAAATGAGCAAATGGTATACAAGATTGTCAAATGGTGCACGAAATAGATTAAGAAATGTACAAAAAAAAAATCACAATAGTGATTCTTGGTTAAAATGCTTGGCATCCATATAGTTCTCTAAGCACGGCAAGGTATAATTCCTAAATGTGGAGCCAGAACTAACTCTTGAGTTTTTGCAAAGTATGCTTTATACACAACCAAAAACAATAGGCTTTACAAATAGAGTAAATAATAAGAGAGAAAGGAAGGGAAAGAAGAAAGATAAAGTAAAAACGAAGGAAGGAAGGAGGGAAGGAGGATGGAAGGGGGAGGGAGGGAAGGAAGGAAGTGAGGAAGGAAAGAAAGAAAGAAGAAAGGAAGGATGGAAGGAAAGAAAGAAGAAAGAAAGAAAGAAGAAGAAAGAAAGAAAAGAAAGAAAGAAAGAAAGAAAGAAAGAAAGAAAGAAAGAAAGAAAGAAAGAAAGAAAGAAAGAAAGAAAGAAAGAAGAAAGAAAAGAAAAGAAAGAAAGAAAGAAAGAAAGGAAAGAAAAGGAAGAAAGAAGAAAGAAAGAAGAAAAGAAAGAAAGAAAGAAAGAAAGAAAGAAAAGAAAGAAGAAAAGAAAGAAAGAAAGAAAGAAAAAGAAAGAAAGAAAGAAAGAGAAAGAAAGAAAGAAAGAAAGAAAGAAAGAAAGAAAGAAAGAAAGAAGGAAGGATGGAAGGAAAGATGGAATGAAGGAAGGAAGGAAGGTAGGAAGGAAGGAAGAATGGAAGGAAGGAAAGAAAGAAAGAAAGAAGGAAGGAAGGATGGAAGGAAAGATGGAACGAAGGAAGGAAGGAAGGTAGGAAGGAAGGAAGAATGGAAGGAAGGAAGGAAGGAAAGAGGGCGGGAGGGAGGTTGGAGGGAGGGAGGGTGGGAGGGAGGGAGAGAGAAGAGAAAGGAAGGAAGGAGGAAGGAAGGAAGGAAGGAAGGAAGAAGGAAGGAAGGAAGGAAGGAAGGAGGAAGGAAGGGAGGGAGGGAGGGAGGGAGGGAGGGAGGGAGGAGGGAGGGAGGGAGGGAGGGAGGGAGGGAGGGAAGAGAAGAAGGATATAATGAATTCTGGAGAGTGAATTCAGTATATTAAAGTGAGATCTTTTTTTATTTTGTTTTGGGTGACACCCTGCATCTCTAGGCTCAGAAATCGCTCCTGGCAGGCTTGGGGGACCATATGGGATGCTGGGATTCGAACCACTGTCCTTCTGCATGCAATCCAAATGCCTTACCTCCATGCTATCTCTCGGCCTCTTAAAGTGAGATCTTATAGAGATTGTCCTTGAAGAAAAAAGCATTTAAATGCTTGTTTAATAACAAAATTTAACTTTAATTAAAATGTTTGCAACTAAAGGCAGAATCGATGTATTTACTATTAGATGTGGGTCATATGAATGTTCCTATAGCACTCTCTTTTATGAGCTCAAAATAACATTTAATAACATTTGACAATTTAAATATTACTTTAATAAATTGGCATGCAATAAACTGGACAAATATGAACACTAAGTCATGTTTTAGTAGATATAATGTTATAGACTAGATATTGAAGAGTAAATATAAATAAGTATTAATTCAGTCATCTGTAAGTCATCACAAATAATCAATGAACAGAGCTTAACTCATAAATATCTCCAAATGACTTCCTATGCATTCGAGATAAAATAATATTTTTTGATATAGAACGTGACCACACCTGGTGGTTTTATGTGACAATATAGTGTCTGGAACTGAACCTAATGGCCATGCTTACAAAGCCATATTCCTGTCCCAGAAAAGATGCTTCTTTCAGAAAAGTAGAATTTATAGCAAATACATGAAAAATAATAAATGTATACCCTTATTGTTCAGCTGTAATAGAGGAAAAAAATCCTGGAGCATGCCATTGAACAAGAGTTAATAGAACAGTATAGTTAAATTAAATAGATATCAGATAAATTAAAATATTAATGTAAATTAGTGGCAAAATTTAATAGATCTGAGTTTATAGATGTTGGATACTAAAAGCTATTTAAATTTAAAGTATTGTTCAGGAAGGAAACAACAGTCTCTAGATAAAAAACCTTTTTAGTGTTAACATTAAAATGTCATGGAGTGTTAGAGAAAGAGGTAACCTCAAAGGAAGTAATGTAGGCTCATCAAGTGTGATTGCCATAAATTATCAATTAAGATATCTAAATAAAAATATCTTGGAAATGTAAAAAAAATATGTTTTTTTCATTGACAAAGATAATGAAGGTTAAATTTTTACAGCATAGTTACCAGGAAATCTTTCTAGAATTTTCATATATATATATATATATGATTCTCTTTCTCTATTATTGCTATATTTTTTCATAAATATTGGAAAATGGAATCATAAACAAATCAAAAGCTTTTAATAGACTATTATTTCATGACTTTGCTGCTTTCTTTGAAAATAGGCTTATGTCCCATTGAAGATTAGGAATTAGAAATCTTGAAAAGTGGGCCCGGAGAGATGGCACAGTGGCGTTTGCCTTGCAAGCAGCCGATCTAGGACCAAAGGTGGTTGGTTCAAATCCCGGTGTCCCATATGGTCCCCTGTGCCTGCCAGGAGCCATTTCTGAGCAGACAGCCAGGAGTAACCCCTGAGCAATGCCGGGTGTGACCCAAAAACCAAAAAAAAAAAAAAAAAAAGAAATCTTGAAAAGTGATCAACTCACCATTGAAGAACATATGTCTCAGAGATGAGACACTGTGGACTTAAATGCAAAGCACTTATATCATAAGTCTCTGGAGCTGAAAATACAAGTCTATGTAAAATTTGTGAAAATAATAGTCTTCAGAGAGTTGAAGAACCATCAATGAAAGCAGCCTGTTCATAGGTGAACAAAGGAAGCCTTGTATACAGACTAGCTAATTAATTCTTGCAATTACTGAAAGGGCTTTTCTTTGTGAGGAGGGAAGAGACATATAAAAGAGATGTACAAGTTCAGATCAAAAATACTTATTATTTGGGGAAAGGTCCATTTGTCTATTAAATAAAACCAATTTCACCCATTTTCTCCTTTGAGTAGACTTAGGGCAAGTGGGAAGAGACAGGCTTCCAAAGTAGGTAAAATTGTTGGCCATGAAAAGTGCCTTTGACTCACAGTTTCAATGGACTTAACCTTTATTAAATATAGAACCCCTATCAAAATAGCTGTAAGCTGAGGGAATTGCTTCCAATACACAGTCTTTTTTTTAGTAGTCATAGAAAAAACAAAGCTTGATAAGCTCTTGGGGCCTAAGTATTCTTTTCCCATATGGGAGTTATTATTTCCAGTTCAATGTGCCTCAAAGTAGAGGTCAGGTCTCCCAGAGGCCATAGAGGTCTGAGAGGGTTAACACAGAACAGAACTACAGAGTTCTGAAATGATCAGTGTTGATGATAGTGGTGAACTCTGAGCTATATAAACCAGATGAAAGGCCTCTACTTCCCAGCCCAAGCCTTGAGATGCCTACTCACAAATAGTCAAATATGCTACATCTCCAAGAGGGGGCTCCAAATTGTTATGTAATGGCAATGAATACAAGGAAAAGCATAGAAAAATCTTGAGTATGCTAGTGTTTTTCTTCACTTGAGCAGGAAGGTATGTTGGGAAGCATCAAAATGTGAAAGCCAAGATTCACAGACATAAAAAAGTTTCAGAATTGTGAAGGAAGTTGTCATACCCCTATAGAGACCTAAATCAAATATCTACAACTCCAAACTTTCTGTTTTTATGTTTTTTTTAATAATTTTTTGACCAACATGCATTACAAATCTTTCACAGTAATATTTGAGGTATATAGTGGCATTGAATCAGGGATAGTCCCACCATTAGTGTTATCCTCCCTCCTCTCCAGCATCCTCCTTTTTGGCCCCCCAGACTGCTTGAATAACGTAAAGATTGTTGAAGACTAGCTATCGATTCTGTTGTCATTGACTTTGGGTTTGGTGTTTAAGTCTGGTTCTTTTTAATTTCTACTCAATATTCATATGATTGGTTCTGGCACCATCTGTTTTTTTCCCCTTGATTCTTGAGTCAGAACAAGATGATTCAAGTTATGTGGTTCTGTTTGAAAAAAAAAAAAGAAAAGAAAAGAAAAAAAAGAAAAAGAATAAAAGCACAGCAAAAAAGGCAAGAAAACCAAAAAAAGACAAAAACCTACAACAAAAACAAAATAAACAAAACAAAAAAAGAAACAAAAAACAAACAAAAGACTAAAGGCAGCAACTACTAAAAAAAGCACCACAGCAATAAATACAATAACCAAACAGTAACCATGAAAAAAAAGGGAAAAAAAAAAGAAAGAAAAGAAAAGAAATAATGAAGGATGGTAGTGTGGCTGTGACAAAGTTTTTTTTTGTTTTTTTGTTTTGTTTTGTTTTTTCACTGGCACAATAAATATTGGGAAATGAGAAAGGGTATTTCTTTGGCCTAAAAGATACAGAGTTTCTACACCCTTAAAACATACTTTCATAGGAGTAACTATAGGCTCCATACATGCATACTCCAAACTTTCTAGCCTCAGACAATATTTGCTCCTATTCCTTTACTGATAAGCACTTTTTCAACAATTTTATAGTAATTTACTCTATCCTTAATACTTTTATTTTCTCTTGAAATAAACTCGGGAACAAATGAATAGTAGGCGGTTCATTTTTGTAATAATCACCAGCTTTTGATGCCCTTTATCATTCTCTTTTACTGAGTGACAAATGAATAAACTGATAGATAGGAAAGATGTTTTATGATGATCAAGAACATTCCTTTCGTCATTTACAAATTTCACTACACAATAGCAAGCACCACCTCTTCTACCGGTCTTGTTGACACTGATAATAATTAGTCGCAGGAAGGTAACTTTCTGAAGCAATATTTCACTTCCCCTTAATTGCATGAGGACCAGCTTACATACTATCAATTCTGATGAGCAGTGGCACCCTCCTGTCAACTGGTCAATTTACTGGCATAAAATGCCACAGAAACTTTACCTTCTATCTTTCAAAATTTCTCATGCAAATGAGATATAGTAATTAGCACTGACCTTCTACTATTATCAGTTGTCATTCATCTTTGTGTCTTGCTCAAAGAAGCTCTGCTTTATTTCATACCATAGCATGAGCATGTGAAGCATGATGGATGCGTTAAGCAGTGTACGAGGGCATTGCTTTAAACTCCATCTTCTGATTGGAAGTGGTGATGGTCTTATAGGGTACAGCATTGTTATATTTAAGAAAAAAAAGTAAAAGTATTTCTCAAAATGTTGTGAAACATCAACGTCACATCATTATATATGTTATATATGTTATACTATTTCAGATTCTGAAGTCACTTGAATAATTATTTACTGATACAATCACTGCATATAACCTTCACACAGAAACAACATATTTTCCTTACTAAATTTTAAAATGACTGGTTGAAAGTAAGCCTGCATACCTTCATAATATGAATGACAAACAAGACATCTTTTTCCCTTTACTGAATTCAAGAAATGTTGTTTCATCTTGTTTCAGTGGTACCATTAGACGTATAAATATAAACAAAATGTATGCCAGTTTCTCTGAAGAATTTTAGCTAACTAACTGAAAAAGTCATCAGGTTAGAATAAAAAAAGAAGAACAGTCCCATGTAAATTTTGGATAGGTACTAATGTATTTTGTTTAGGAATGGCATAGCTGGGTTATATAGTAGATGCATATTTAACTTATTCAGGAATTACCAAACTTTTTTTAATGGCCATACCATTTTCATGTGCCAGTTAGCTAGGTATGAGAATTCCAAAAGTTCTGTATCCCACTACTATGAATGAAGATATTCCATAAAAAAAAAAAAAAAAACAACTTCAATCAATGTGTGTGTGTGTGTGTGTGTGTGTGTGTGTGTGTGTGTGTGTTAATGGGGGAAACATACAAAAGTGTACAATGCTACCTAGGTTGGCCAGTGAAAAGAAACACACTACCCACTGTTCTATAATCCAACCACATAAAGAGTTTTTAGAATAAAATACCTGGGAATATACAGGCATATGGATTACAGCAACCAACCCAAGTTTAGTCCTTGACCCTGCATAGGCCCCAGAGAATTAACTTAATAAAACTTAAGCACTAACTGAATATACCCTCATCCATAAAAGAGAATTATACCTAATATACACTGTAAAAATGTCATAAATTTGAATATATATTCTGCTTTATCCTTCTGCACTATGGTATACTCTTAAATTTACTCTTAAATGCTTTGCAGAAGATGGGGCCAGATCAACAACACTGTAGTGGGTAGGGTGTTTGCCTTGCACACACCTGACCTGGATTCAAACCCCCACCCCCATCCTATATGGTTCCCTGAGCCAGCCAGTATTTCTGAGGTAAGAGCCAGAGATAATCCCTGAGTGCTACTGAGTATGACTGCTTTTGCTGTGTCCCATAGTTTCTGGCAGTTTGTGTCTTCATTATCATTTGTTTCCAGGAAAGTTTTGATTTCCTCTTTGATTTCATCTCAGACCCACTGGTTGTTTAGTAGCAGGGTGTTTAATTTCCAATTGTTAAAGTTTTTCTTTTGCGTGGCTTTGTATTTCACATCTAATTTCAGAGCCTTGTGGCCAGCAAAGGTAGTCTGCAAGGTTTCTATCCTCTTGATTTTATTAAGGTATTTTTTATGTGTCAGCATGTGGTCTATCCTGGAGAATGACTCATGTACATTGGAGAAGAATGTGTATCTATGTTTTTTGGGGTAGAGTGTCCTGTATATATCTACTAGTCCTCTTTCTTCCATTACTCTTTTCAGTGTTAGTATATTTTTGTTGGGTTTCAGTCTGGTTGACCTATCAAGGTTTGACATTGCCGTGTTGAGGTCTCCCACAATTATTGCATATTTCTTGGGGACTGTTTGGAATAATTAAAAAGCCCTCTCACTAATCAAAATGGATTCTCTGAAAGTTTGAGCCAAAGTGCTTAAGTGACAAGCTGCATGCAAGTAGATACGGCCTTTTTGCCCTTGGACCCAAAGAAATAGAAATAGCCTAGAGCTAGAGTGTCACTAGGCTCCAAGATGTCCTTGTAAAGACAGGGGTCAAAAGATCCAAGCTGAGATTAGATTTTGTATTTTGTTGCTCAAAGATAATGTGGATCTCTTGACTGATGATAATCTTATTAACCTTGGAAAGTCAAGATGTTCCCGTGGAAAGTTACAGCCATTCCTATTGTGCCTCGCCCCTACTCTTTTTGTTTTGCATTGTCTATAAAAGGTCTATTTTTCCCTTTATTAAATGGACTCCTGATCGGAACCCTTCGTCTCCTGTCTCTTTACTTCCCAGTCCCTCTTCTATTTCAGGCCGGATTCCTCTTCAAGAACTGTGAATTACTGACGTGGTCCCCAGCTTTACCCGCTGGTCGGGGTCCCTGGTGGGCCACACATTACTATTGATGTCTTCTTTCAGATTTGTCAGTAATTGTATTAGATAATTTTCTGGTCTCTCATTGGTTTCTCATGTTTAATAGTCTTATTTCTTCCTGTTGCACATATCCCTTGATTAGTATATAGTGTCCATCTTTGTCCTTTACAACTTTTCTGAGTATAAAGTTGGTGTTATCAGTATTAATATGGCCACCGCAGCTTTTTAAGTGTGTAGTTTGCTTGGATGATTTTCCTCCAGCCTTTGATTTTGAGTTTATGTTTGTTCTGACTATTCAGGTGTGTTTCATGTAGGCAGCAGAAGGTTGTATTCATCCTTTTGGCCCATTTTGCCACTCTCTCTTTTAATTGATGAATTTTGTCCAATGACATTGAGGGAGATGATTGTCATAGGATTTAATATCATCTTTGTAGATAAGTTTTCTGTGTTTGTTGGTTTCTCTTGTCTTAAAATAGACCTTTCAGTTTTTCCTTTAAGGCTTGTTTTTCATCTGTGAAGTTTCTGAGCTGTTGTTTATCCATGAAGCTATGTATCCTTCCTACAAATCTGAACGTGAGTTGGGCAGGGTGCAGTATTCTCAGCGAGGCATTTATTTCATTCAGTCTTGTCACAATATCCCACCACTATCTTCTGGCCTTGAGAGTTTCTTGTGACATGTCTGCTGTAAGTCTTAGGGATGCTCCTTTGAATGTAATTTCCCTTTTTGATCTTGCTGCTTTCAGTATTCTATCTCTATCTGTGGGATTTGTCATTGTAAGAGAATGTGTCTTGGGGTGTTTCTCTTTGGGTCTCTTTTAGCTGGTACTCTTATGGTATGAAGGGTTTGATTGCATATAGTCTTTAACTCTGGGAGTATCTCTTTGATAATGTGTTTGACAGTTGATTCTTCCTGGAGATCTCCTACCTGGGTCTCTGGGACTTCAATGATTCTAATGTGTTTCTGTTGGGTTTATCAAAGACTTCTATTTTCATCTGTTTACATTCCTTGAGTACTTTTTCTATTGCCTGATCGTTTGTCTTAAGGTTCTTTTCCAATTTCTTCTGCTGTGTTGATTTTTTCTGCATCTCATCTTCCAGCACACCGATTCTGTCCTCAGCTGCTTTTACCTTGCTGGCAAGGCCATCTACTGAGTTTTTCAGTTCAGCTACCGTGTTTTTCAGATCTGTTATTTCAGTTTGGAGTTTTCTAATTTCTGTCTTTTTGTTTTGTTCAGATCGATCTATGCTTTCTTTGAGTTCTACAAACATCTTCCATATTGCTATTATAAACTCCTTGTCTGAGAGGTTAATTAGATGGTCAAAGTTTTTAGGTCATCTGAGCTATCGTTTTCATTCTCTGTGTATGTTGATTGCCTGCGAGGTGTCCCCATTTTCCCGCTTGTAGTGTGATTTTTTTTCTGCGTGTTGTGGTGGGGTTCATTGGGTAGAAAAATTGCACGGCTGCGCACTCTTCTGGAGCCTCTGGGAGTGCTATTTTCTGGGCCCTTTTGGCCCACTCCCAAGAGATTTCTGAGACAGTACAGTGGAAAAACACACACAGGCAACACTCACAGTCGGGAATCACTGGGCGGGTGTAGATTTTTCCAGCCTGACATCACAAACAGGCAATTTTCCTTTCTGCAGAATAGCTGGTTTTCATGGTCCAACACAGTTCTTTGGCACTCCCTTCCTATCTGGTGTTTCTGAGAGAGAGGCCCCTTCACATTCAACGTATGCCACTTTAAGGGCCCATGCCACAGCTCACTGGGTCATATAACATATCTACTCAACAAATTTCATGTTTTTCACAACTATGATTCTACTTACACTATGTGGTTTGGTAGAGAGGAAAGATACAATCCTCAGTCTAATCCCTCAGTACTTTCCTTGGGGATAACTACAAAGACTTGATGGTGAAATATCAACAGCACTAGAAAAATAATGTGTAAAACACATTAAAGCTCACAGATTTTAATAAACAACAACAAAAAATTCACCAAAGACATAAACACTATCATTTCAGTAAATTTTCAGATTATATCTTTAGTAGCATCATGATGGACTCAAAGAAACAATAGCACAGGGAATCAGAAAAGCATGTAAATGTATGATTAAATAAAAACTATCTATTACAATCAGAAATTAAGTACATGGCAGGTGATATAAAATACTCAATAGAGGCTTTGAATATCAATAAAGAAAGCTGAGCAAAAGATTGAGAGCTCAAAGTGGAAAGGAAGGGAAATATCTAAGATACAGTACAAGGTGAAATATCTAAGATACAGTACAAGGTGAAAAATAGTCTAAAAAGAAATAAAGAGCATATCAGAGAACCATGGAGTTAATTCAGATGAACAATATCAGAATCATAAGAGTCCTTGAACAACAGGAAATCAAATATGATAAAAAAATTTAGTAATTTAAAAAATCAACAGTAAATATTTCCTAGAGGAAATTTCCCATAGAGGAATATAGGCACTGAAAATTAAAAGGAATCCAAGCAAAAGTAGACCCAACTAAAAAACTCCAAGACACATATTCAAAATGACAAAATCCTAAAACAGAGACAGAACGTGGTTTTAAAAAGCGAGATAAAAAAGGAACTTGAGTCCAGATTGATAGTACAGCGGTAAGGCATTTGCCTGGCACATGGCTGACCCATGACGGACAGGGTTCGATTTGGAAATCCCATATGGTCCCCGGAGCCTGCCAGAAGTGATTTCTGAGTCCAGATCCAGGAGTAACACTTTGAGCGCTGCCACTCAAAAAACAAACAAGAACAATAACTAAACAAAAACAAAAAAAGAAGAAAAACCTTGAAATGAATACTGCACCATATTTTTATAATCATTGGTTTTATTATCATTGAGATTTGAAGAAACAATATAGAGTTTCATGGATAAGCAATATCTTAGATAATTCATATCTTTGAGATCAATTTTTCATGTATAATAAAAGAGCTCCTTTAAAGAACAGGCGAACACCCCTTCATTTTGCATTGAATATAGGGCTCACTAATGGTGCATATAATTATTTTCCAATAGATTAAGAAAGGATAAAAACATACAGCAATCAATCATCATAAATGGATTCTTTTTTATAATAATTTTATTTGTCATTCCATTAAGTTTTATTGGAGCAAATAATAAGAAATATATTTGTTATATCTCTGCCAAGGGGCAGAATGGTTAGTGGGATGGAACTTGAGGATATTAGTCAATGGAAAGAGACACTACTGGCAGGATTACTGTTACAACATTGTATGCATTAAACAACTTTATTATGAATGACTTTGCAAATCAGTGTGTTTTGATAATTTTTAAATATAATTTTTATTTTAATTATAGTGGTTTACATATCGTTCACAGTAATATTCCAGGTACATATTTACATTGAATCAGGAGAATTGCCACTACCGAATTGTCCTCCCACAACTGCTCCCATCCTGCCTCCAATATCCTCCACTCTCCCCCCCACCACCACCACCAGGGGCTGCTAGAATGTGTGGGCCCTTCTGTGTCTAGTTTATTACTTAGTGGTCTTATAACTGTTTGGTCTTGGTGCATCCATTACTGCCCCCTCTAATTGGGAGCAGGACTAGAAAGTTCAAGTTATGTGGTTTTGTTTGAGAAAGAGAAAAGTAATATAATGGGGTAAAAATTGACTATGCCGACTATGAGCAGAGTCATTCTAGAGGCTCTCATCCTTGGTTAGAGGGACAAAGGGGAAAAGAAGAAGGTGGAACACCACAACAGTTCAAAAAGAGGAATCAAATAAGATATCCAATGAGAACTGCAGCAATGAAAATATGCACCACATAGTTGCCATAGTCTTGAGATAGGAAATATGACAAGACGCAAAGAGGAAAAAGAGAATAGAAGAAAACAAAAGTAAATATATAATTAAAAAATAGACAACTACTTCAATATCTACCCCCAAAAAAAGAAATTGACAAAAACTAGATAAAAATAATAAAAAATAAAAAGTTAAAATAAAAATTAAAAAAGGATTATTTAGTGTTTTTTTGTCTCTCCCCCCCACCCCGCAAAGGCACAGTAAATATTGGGTTCATCAGAAACAAGAATCCCCTTGGCCTAAGAGTTACAGGGTTTCTCTACCCTTGGAATATATTGTCATGGGATTATCTATAGACTCCTTTCATGTTCATTTACTCTCCCCTTGGTGTTTTTGTGCCATATGGAAGACTTCTGCTCCGATCTGGATGATAAAAACAGATCTCTAAATCTAGAGGTCTCAGTCTGTACACAGGTCAAGGAGTGGAACTTATGATGAAGAGTACGTTTTGATAATTTTTAAATTATAACTTTGTATCCTGTGAATATTTTCTAAATTATATATATGATGTACATTTTTAAGATTCAAGGATCTAGCATAAAATAATAAATATAGAACAATGTTAAAGTGAAATTTTATTTGATATGTCAGGATTTCCAAAATTGAAAATGATAGTGTTTTAAGAGTGAAATGGTCCAGTATCATGTTGTCCACCAGTTTTCACTCCCCTCAATGAATATTTCTGGTGCTCCCAATTATTGATACTCTTTATTTTGATAAACTCAGTTAAAGGATGTCTGATATTTTATTGCCCTTGGCATTTTACTATTCATTTACAATGTTAATATTAGTTTAAAAGGAAAAACTTTATAGTAGAAATGTATCTATGTAATTATGGCAACTTATAATACCTCTCTTGTTTTATGAACTTCATATGGAGTCTCCTTTTTTATGTTGTCAGTGGAGCAAGTTAAGAATTTAAGGGTAGCCTGCCATATTGCTATATGAGTCTATTGTTTCTAGAAGCTTTTTCGTAGAGACTTTAGGGTTTTCTAGGTAGAGTATCTTGTCATCTGCAAACATGTGAGAGCTTGACTTTTTCCTTTCCTATCTGTATTCCCTTGATATCTTTTTCTGGCCAAATCGCTATAGCAAGTACTTCCAGTGCTATGTTGAATAGGAGTGGTGAGAGAGGACAGCCTTGTTAGACTCATATAACAAGGTGGCAGGCTACAAATTTAACACACAAAAATTAATGGCCTTTCTATACACCAATAGTAATAAGGAAGAAATGGATATTAAGAAAACAACCCCATTCACAATAGTGCCACACAAACTCAAATATCTTGGAATCAACTTGACTAAAAATGTGAAGGACCTATACAAAGAAAACTATAAAACTCTGCTCCAAGAAATAAGAGAGGACACGCAGAAATGGAAGCACATACCCTGCTCATGGATTGGCAGGATTAACATCATTAAAAAGGCAATACTCCCCAAAGCATTGTACAGATTTAATGTGATCCCTCTAAAGATACCCATGACATTTTTCAAAGAAGTAGATAAGGCACTTTTGAAATTGATTTGGAGCAATAAACACCCTAGAATACCTAAAGCAATCATTGGGGAAAAGAATATGGGAGGAAATACTTTTCCCAACTTTAAACTGTACTACAAAGCAATAGTTATCAAAACAGCATGGTATTGGAATAAGGACAGGTCCTCAGATTAGTGGAATAGGCTTGAATACTCAGAGAATGTTCCCCAGACATACAATCACCTAACTTTTGATAAAGGAGCAAGAAATCCTAAATGGAGCAAAGAAAGCCTCTTCAACAAGTGGTGTTGGCATAACTGGCTAGCCACTTGCAAAAAATTGAACTTAGACCCCCAGCTAACATCATGTACAAAGGTTAAATCTAAATGGATAAAAGACCTCGATATCAGACCCCAAACCATAAGATATATAGAACAACACGTAGGTAAAAACACTCCAGGACATTGAGACTAAAGACATCTTCAAAGAGGAAACTGCACCCTCCAAGCAAGTGAAAGCAGAGATTAACATATGGGAATATATTAAACTGAAAAGCTTCTGCACCTCAAAAGAAATAGCGCCCAGGATACAAGAGCCCCCCACTGAGTGGGAAAAACTATTCACCCAATAGCCATCAGATAAGGGGCTAATCTCCAAAATATAGAAGGCACTGACAGAACTTTACAAGAAAAAATTTATCTAATCCCATCAAAATATGTGGAGAAGAAATGGACAGACACTTTGACAAGGAAGAAATACAAATGGCCAAAAGGCACATGAAAAAATGCTCGACATCACTAATCATCAGGGAGATGCAAATCAAAACAACTATGAGGTACCACCTCACACCCCAGAGATTGGCACACATCACAAAGAATGAGAACAAGCAGTGTTGGCAGGGATGTGGAGAGAAAGGAACTCTTATCCACTGCTGGTAGGAATGCCGTCTAGTTCAACCTTTATGGATAGCGATATGGAGATTCCTCCAAAAACTGGAAATCGAGCTCCCATACGACCCAGCTATACCACTCCAAGGAATATACCCTAGGAACACAAAAATGCAATACAAAAATCCCTTCCTTACACCTATATTCATTGTAGCACTATTTACCATAGCAAGACTCTGGAAACAGCCAAGATATCCTTCAACAGATGAATGGCTAAATAAACTTGGTACATATACACAATGGAATATTATGGAGCTGTCAGGAGAGATGAGGTCATGAAATTTTCCTATACATGTATGTACATGGAATCTATTATGCTGAGTGAAATAAGTCAGAGAGAGAGAGAAAGAATCAGAATGGTCTCACTCATCTATGGGTTTTAAGAAAAATGAAAGACATTCTTGCAATAATAATTTTCAGACACAAAAGAGAAAAGAGCTGGAAGTTACAGCTTACCACATGAAGCTCACCACAAACAGGGATGAGTTTAGTTAGAGAAATAACTACGTTTTGAACTATCCTAATAATGAGAATGTACGAGGGAAATAGAAAGCCTGTCTAGAGAGGGTTGGGTGAGGAGGAGGGAGATTTGGGTCATTGGTGATGGGAATGTTGCACTGGTGATGGGTGTGTTCTTTACATGACTGAGACCCAAACACAATCATGTATGTAATAAAGTTGTTTAAATAAAAAAATTAAAAAAAAATTGGGGCCGGGAAGGTGGCGCTAGAGGTAAGGTGTCTGCCTTGCAAGTGCTAGCATAGAATGGACAGGGGTTCGATCCTCCGGTGTCCCATATGGTCCCCCCAAGCCAGGGGCTATTTCTGAGAGCATAGCCAGGAGTAACCCCTGAGCGTCAAATGGGTGTGGCCCAAAAACCAAAACCAAAAAAAAAAAAATAGAATTTAAGGGTGGGGCTGGAGAGATAGCATGGAGGTAAGGCATTTGCCTTTCATGGAGAAGATCATTGCTTTGAATCCCAGCATCCCATATGGCCTCCCTAGCCTGCCAGGAGTGATTTCTGAGTATGGAGCCAGGAGTAACCCCTGAGCACTGCCAGTGTGACCCAAAAACCAAAAAAAAAAAAAATTTAGGGGTAGAAAATGGAATTTTGTAGAAATTAACAAAATTTGTGTGAGCAATTTATTGTGAACTATGGAAATATGTCGATTTTCTCCATTTCAATAAATTCTCTCTCTCTCTCTCTCTCTCTCTCTCTCTCTCTCTCTCTCTCTCTCTCTCTCTCTCTCTCTCGTTTTTGGGCCACACTCGGTGGTGCTCAGGGGTTCCTCCTAGATCTTGTGCAAGACAAATGCCCTGCCAGTTTATCTCTCCAGGCCCCTAATATTCTAAACATGCTTGCAAATAAATTCCTCAGAATCTTTATCTACCTGAAAAATATTCGCCACAAGTTGTAACCTATCCAGTTGGTATTTTTGTAATCATTTTGTGAAAGTGCTGATCTTAGAAAAAAAAGTGTGGTAAGTAACCCTTATTTAATCTGGGAAGAAATTGAAAGTACCTATATTTAATGTATAAATAAATGAGGTTATAAATGAACGTTTTGCTTTATGTAAAATCTGTAAACTAGCACCATCATATTCATTCTCAAAAATTCATGTGTTAGATACTTTAGATATGACTTATAGTAAACACTTTAAACTTTAATTTCAAAATCATTATCTTCTTCCTGGCTCAGCAGAAATATTTGCCTGTCATTAAATAAGTAACCTCTATGTTTATGACTAGAAAGATTTGCAAGATTCTGACTTATATGTAGAGTGAAGCTTCTCTAAACAGAATCAATCTACACATTATCATAAAAACCCTTTAGCAGCAAGTTTTATTATTTTGGCGTGTTTGATGAGTGACATACCATACAATAATTCTTCATTATTAGTTTATCTTCTTGCTATTACTCTGTAGTCATATTTGTCCTAATGGTCACTATGGGCATTTTTAAGAATTCTTTTTTTTATCAAATTTCCTAAATTACTTTCAAAATCATTACCTCTAGGTGTCTTCCTAATGTGGTTCACAGATAGAATTAAATTATTTTAATATTTAATGTCATCCTACTACTTACATATTTATTTCATAATTCTGTTTGTTGCTGTGGATCTGCTATAAAATCTAATACTTATTGCTTAGATAATATGAATTGAGCTAGAATTCTATAAAATTTCACTACTTGTGGGTTTAAGGAAATGATGGATAGAGGAAAACTATGTTGAAATAAATTATTATTTAAAATAATGAAGGGTCATTTAATTTTATTTAAAATATACAAGGTTGGTGCTGGATAAATTGAATAAAATACTTAACTTGCATTTGTCCAAGTACAGCTTGATTGGTAGCACATCACATACTTAACAATACTAAAATGTATGAAAAATATTATGGTTCCCCCAACTCTGCCAGAAGTGATGGAACCAAGAGAAAACCTTGAACATCACTGGGTATGGTCTAAAAATAAAAATGAATTAAATAAAATAAATACACAATATTTGTTTCTGGATTGAACTTTATGAAACTCTGCTCTACAATTTTGAAGCCAATAAATGCAATTGTTTATCTTCCATTACGTTACCCAACTAGAACTGTACTACAAAGCCACAGTGATCAAAACAGCATTGTTTTGAACAAAGTCATTTCAGACCAATGTCTTAGAATAGAATATCCAGTGACAACCCCCCATCTTTATGGTCAATATATATTGGTCAAAGGAACCAAGAACATGAAATAGATACTTTAATAAATGGTTTTGGGATATTTGGGTAATTACATGTAAAAAATTAAAGCTGGATCCATATCTCACAGATTACACAAAAATTAATTCAATGTGATCAAAAAAGACCTTGAGATCAAACCTGAATGATAAAGTTTATTGCAGAAAACAGAGGCAAAGAACTTGAGACCTGAATCTCAAAGATGTCTTTAATGATATTATGCCAATAACAAAGGCTTAATCTAATCTGAATAAAAGTTTGACTACAATTGAACAAAGAAATCAGTAAGGCAAAAAATATATGGGCTAAAACTGAAAAACTGCTGAGTGGGGAAAAATATTTTCACTCAAAACATAAGATAGAGCGTTGATATTTAGAATATACTAAATATTCACAAAGACTAAAACACAAAACCTAATATTCCATTAAAAATAGGAAGAGAAAATAAACAGATACCTCTTGGAGGAAGACCAAGAGATGGCCAACAGGCACATGAAAAATTGCTCATCATCATTTGTCATTAGTGAAATCCAAATCAAATGGCAATAAGGAATCATTTTATACCAGTGGGGATGTATTGAAAAAAGGAACTGTCATCTACTGCTGGTGGGGATTCTGTCTGGTCCAATCCCTATGAGAAACATTATGGATGGTTCTCATAAAACTCATAACTAAACTGTCATATTGCCCAGAAATTCTGCTCTGGGGTATCTAAATTCAGGACAGAAGAACATTTATTTAAGAGAATGTATGCACATGGTTATTTATTCTAGCATTCAGTACAATAGTTAATAGTTGGAATCAACCTAGATGTCAATCAGCACACTAGTGGATTCTGAAGATGTGGTACATATATACAATGGAATACTACATAATTTTAAGGAATGATGCTATCATGCAATGATGGATGGAACTGGGAGATATTATGTGCAATGAAGTAATATTATGTGTAATGAAGTAAGCCAGAATAGAATTAAAAATAAAGTCAATAAAATATTTCAGTCTGTCACTGACTTATGATGATACTATATATTAATGTATGTACCAATCCCTTTTGTCATCATTACAGTGACACTTCTGATTGACCAAACAAAAACTAAAATTGCTTAAAGTATATGTAAATATGTGCATTTCCCTAAGTAAGATGTGATTAAAATGCATAATATATCAAAGGTTTTTCTTTAATAAACACTTCAAAATGAATATTATTGACTCAGAATTTTATCACCATTTTTCAAGGCACAGTGAGTCTTTTATTTCATTTTACAAACCATTTTTATTCGGATTAAAAAGCTTTTGATGAACAAATTAATGTAAACATATTCTAAAATCAGTTGTCATTGAAATGTCTTTGATTTAAAAATAGAAATAAACTGTTTTTATCCTGTATAAAAATTCTCAAGCTTAAAGAAAATATCAATTTGGAAATATTACACAAAGAAATGCCACCTTCTCAATTTTTCTTCATATAGGAGGAGATAGGTGAGTCCGAAATTAAAGCAATTCAAGACCTTTTAGGTCAGTTTACTGACATAATATTATAGTCCCCTAGTTTACTTTCTGGTCATAACCAAGTGTTTTGCACATAAAATCAGTTTTGAAATCAATTATCATACTTCATAAACCATATTTTAAAATTCTTAAAATGTGTGAAAAATATGACTTACTTGCATTTTCTAAAATCAAGACTTTTTCTTTTTGCCTGATGACTGATCTCAAATGTAAATCCTGAATATTAAATATTTTCCCAATTACTATGCAGAAAACATGATTCTAAAATAAATATACTTAAACAAAAACTTAAGTTTTTAGGGTTTACATAGTGGTTTCTGTCCCAGCATTGCACTGTCTTATCTAATAGCACTAACTGTACTGTTTTCCAAAAACTTTGGGAAAGAGGTCATTAGGGAAAGAGCCCAAAAGCCCCACACAACCCATTCCTTCTTGCAAACCACAACCCTCACTCTGCCCCCTAAATATTTTATTTGCTTAGTTCTTTTCCCTTTCTTTAACATTGAGTATATGAGTAACATACTTTAAGTCAATTATTTTTTTTACTCATGCCTTAAATTTATCAAAATTAACTCAGTACATAAGCAGATATACTACACAAAGAACAGTTCCAGAATTCATGATATGAGTCAGTCCAAATTAGATGCCAGTTGTGAATTCATTTGTGTGGTCTTTTTCTTTTCTAAGCCAACTTGTTTTATGAAGTTATACTAATTTATATATTCATTGTATATTATTTATTAGAACAGAGTATAAATAGAACACATGATTTCTCTTTCACCTTAATGTTTTGGAGGATAGTCCACTGTCTAACCTTAGCACTTAATCCCAATTAGGGATTGATAAATAGGGATTTATCAATCCCTAATTGATAAATTCGCCTAAGTGCTACTAGTTGAAATTAGACAGAGATATTCTCATGGAAATAAATTTAAAATATTTAATTCTGATTCTAACTGTCAAAACATTTGACAACTAATACATTTTCCTGAAATTTTCCCCTTGAGTTTGTTATCATTGCATTTAAAGGGTCCATTTTGATTCCTTAATATTTCTTGGTTTTGTTTCCTTAGATCTTCTCACTTTATTTTTGGTTTTGGGGTTTTAGGACACACCCAGCTGCGTTCAGGAGTTTCTCCTGGCTGTGATCAGAAATCACTGCTGGCAGGCTCTGGAGGACCATATGGGATGTTGAAATTTAATCGGGGTTCATCCTGGGTCAACCATATGCAAAGTAAATGCCTACCTCTATGCTGTCTCTCCAGCTCCTCTTCTCACTTTTATACATTCAGAAATACAGTTTTTTATGACTCAGGTGTTCTCTCTGCACTTCATTATTTATTTATATATTATTTATTTATGTTTTTTTTTGTTTTGTTTTGGAGTCTTATACCTAGTGATGCTCAGGGGTTACTTCTGGGCGTAGAAATTACTCCTGGCAGGCTCCGTAGACCATATAGAATTCCAGGGATCCAACCAGGTTCTGCCTCTTGTAAGGCAATTGCCATACCTGTTGTGCTATTGCTCTGGTCTCTAGTTTCATAATTTCTTATCTATAACCAATGAACTCATAAATTATTTATTAATTTATCTAAGGTTTATATATAGTTCTTGTATGGCACCATTTTTCATGTTTGTGCACATTAAGAAAGTTTTCTATATATCGTAAAATACTAAATATATGATATATTTAGATATATTAGATATAGTTAGATTTAGATATATTAAGATATATTTCTAAGGACATAAATTATATTTACTGATATTTCCATTCTTGCATATAATGTTCATATTTGTTTTTGTACTCCTTGATATAAGAGAAATGGGTATATTCCAAATTTGTCTTTTCTATAAAGTCTTGGGGGACATAAAAGGATGCCAGGAATTGAACCTAGGTAGGCTGCAGAGAAGACAAATGCTCTACCTGCTGTGCTATGATTCCAGCTTCCAAATTTCTTTTTTCTGTTCTATACAATACACCAGAACTGTTATGTCTTCACTCATTCCAATTTCTTGGTTTGAAAATTAAGAAAAGTCTGTACCTATCAATAATTATTATGATTATTTTAATATATAAAATTAAGTTGAAATTCTATATAAAAGTTTTTAGCCCAAACAAATAAAATATTAATGAATTAATTTGGTATTTAACATTTTGAAAGAACTTATTCTTACATGAATAAATAGTAAATTTACAATATAAGTTTTTAGTCAAAATGTACCTAATAGAAATTCTCTTTATTCTGTCACATGATGTTTAAATTGTGTTTAAAGCACATCATGATGTTTTGGATTTATGCATTAGATCAAAGCTAAGTTCTTTCAAAATAACTAATTTCAACATCAAAAGATTTTAGCTCAAACTTCCAGTTAAAAGCTATCATCAGACACTTACATGTGTCTTCAATCAACAATATCATAGAATTCAAGATATGGGGTGTACCTTTAAGATGTCTACTTCAAACTCCTAGTTTTGCATGAAATCAGCATTTTTGGATATTCAAATGCAAGTTTCTCAAAGTCACACCACATTTCATGATAAAGAAAATAAACTAATCAGGTGTCCTGGCTTCAACTCAGTTCTTTTTTTAAATCAAGTTTTTGAGAAGGCGTTAGATAGCTGTTCTCTTTTTTCTTTTTTGGAAAAATACAAACATCTTGGTTATTCTTTGCAATATAGTCAAACTGAAGGCATAAATAACACCTAAAATTAAATATATCATATGCTACTTGTCACATACATATAAAAGTTCTTGAGTGAATGTTGTACTAATTTTATAAGTTTTTCAGAATTTATTAAGTGAATATTCCTGTTTCCTTTTTCAAAAAAGTTACTTGGCTGACTAGTGAGAAGTCTCTGTTGTGAACTCTCTTCTGTTTATCTTTTCTTTTAGAGTATGTACTTTGTATAAACTATCTAATTCACATTTCAGAATAAGTGATTTTTGAAGACATGAAGGAATTAAATTTATCTCCAAAAGAAAATAGGTAGAAAACATGCATGAGAATATTCCATTGACCTTTTCATATCCTGTGTAATATCCTACAGTTAACATAAAATTTTATTTTTATTGTATAAATAGGTCTAAATTGAAGCTATATAATAAATGATGAATATATTTTTTAAGAACAGTAAGTTATTGTGGCCAGAACTATAGCACAGCAGTAGGGCATTTGCCTTACATGCAGCAGGATGAAACTGGGTTCAATCCCTGGCATCCCATAGGAAATCCTGAGCCAGGATCGATTTCTGAGTACATAGCCAGGAATGACCCTTGAGCATTCAGGGTGTGGCCCAAAAAAAAAACAAAAAAAAAAAAGAAAGAAAAAAGTTATGTGTGATATATATCTTTGCCATTCTGGAAACTAAATTCAGAGCCTAACACAGGCAGGACAAATGTTCTACCACTAAGATGAATTTCTCCTCCCAACTCAAGTTGAATTTTTGTCCTAAAAATAAGTTTTAAGTTACATGAAATTATATTAAAAATTGACTCAAAATTATGCTATATGCAATAACATTAATAAAATATAACTTTACATTATCTTGCTTAAAATTATACTTTCAAATATAAAATTAGAAATTACTAATATAATTCAATTTTGACTAATTTAATTATACTTCCATTAAAAGTAAAAGTTTACAACTAATATTTAATATAAGTTTTTATTTTAGTTTGCTAAAGCACATGCTATTGCTATAAAATTTAAAATAAAAATTATGAAAGGGGCAAGTTTTAGGCATGCTTTGCATGTGGGAGATTAAAGTTGCTTTCATATGGTGCCCCAGACATCACTAGGAGCACCCTCAAACATAAATCATGAAACATTTCCCAAGAACTGTTTAATTATGGCCCCAGAATCAAAATAAAATAAATTGAAGCAGTAATGTTAAATTTAATATATGGAAATATGGTCACTATTACTCTATGGTTTAAAAGGCTTTTAATTTAGAAAGTCAGCTATAAGAATTTTTCTGAAGCAAAGCAGTCACTGATCAATAAAAATACTAATTTAATTAAGCCAAAAAATAAAACTCAAAAATAATTATTAGCATTTTATTTGTTTGTTTGTTTGTTTTGTGGTCACACCTTGTGGTGCTCGGGATTCATCTTGGCTCTGCATAACACTTCTGTAAGTGAGAACCTGATGGTTCTCAGGGATTACTTCTGACACTGTGCTCTGGACCTTATAGAACTCAGAGAAATATAGGTGTTGCTGAGGACCCAAGTTTGATTGTTTGTATGCTGGAAAAACCCTTACCCATCATATTATTTCTCCACCCTTCAGATACCAAAGTTTTGAAATATGCTGATGAAAGATTATCAACTAATTCACAAAAGTTGAGTTTGTTCTGTCACATTTTTCTCCTCTTTCAAATCTTTGTTCCACTATTAGCAATATTTTTGCTAGTCAATATTTCTGTCTCTAGTAGAATTGTATGAAAGAAGAAAAAATCACTATATAAAATTTCACATATTGCTATAACCTCAACATAAGCCATCAATACTACAGACTTCAACTGTTGTTCCTGTCAGCAATTGGGAAGTAGAGAACTTATGTCTAGGTATATGGCTGTCTGAGTCTCCTCAAGACTTGATTGGTTGTAGATGCATGTACTCAAAAAAGGTGATGACTTGAAAATATGCACTTAAGTAAGCAGATATCATCCATGCAAGAAAAAGCCAACTCAGCATATTTTGATTACTCAAAACAAAAATTCCAAGAAAGGCAATCTTTTGGACAAACCTTTCTTACTTTATTGGAGATGAGTTTAGGGATCCTTGAAATAGTCCACCTGACAATTTTTTTTTTACGCATAGATACCAAAAGTACTGGTGTGTTCAGATAGTTGATGCAAATAATTTACTGTATAATGAAAATATTTTTGTCTGTATGGCTGGTCTACACAGTAGAGTTCAATCCATCAAAATTATTACATATTTAGGTAACTGACAGCCAGAGAAAATCTGGATCAAAATCTTAAGTTTCCCTAATTGGCAATTCTATGTGTTGCTAAGAGATTTGAGCTTATCTTTGTGACTTCATTGAGAAAAGATCTTGGGAGTTTATATCTGGCTCTTCTGGACTTTGTGTCACACTGCCAATTCTTTACCTTATTTTAGGTCTTTTTTTTTTTTTTTAGGTTGGGGGGCGTACCCGGTGACGCTCAGTGGTTACTCCTGGCTATGCGCTCAGAAATCGCTCCTGGTTTGTGGGAACATATGGGAAGCCAGGTCTGTTCTGAGTCAGTCGTGTGCAAGGCAAACGCCCTAACATCTCTGGGCCACCTCTCTGGCCACTCTTTACCTTATTTAAAATTCTCTCTGCGTGATAAATCATGGCTTTGGTTTCTGAAATATTCCACGGCTTTCTACTACATCTTGAAATCCACTGAAGATTCTAATACCACCATGTTAATGGAGTTCCAAGAAGCCATTTCAAGACACGTAGAGGAAGGAACCAAATGCAGAGATCCAGTCCTTTTGAAACAGAAAAGTTTTTGCTTTGATCCTAAAAGTGCTGCATCTTTACATAAAAAGAACGCATCTTACTGGCAAGAATATACCTATAGTATATTTCTAAGTTACTATCTTTGTATTTGGGGCTCCTACTGCTAATGCATTTTTTCTGGTATTAATATAATTTGGATTACTATAAATCTAACTTGATCCTATGTTTCAAAATTTTATTTCTAAATCTAACCAAAATTACACACATGCCCATGAAAAGTTATACATGATCATGCATTGCAAGAGCATTAAAGCTTAAAAAAATAAAAATGTTACTACAATGCTACACAATAGTTAAAAATAATATGTTACATCTTCATGGATTAAACATAATTAGACTTTGCTGCTTTACAGTGAAGATGGGGTTTGCCTTAGATACAAATGACCCAAATTCAATTCTCAGTACCACATATGCTCCTCCAACATTCCGGGAATTATCTTTGATCAGAGAGTCAGGAGTTTGCCCTGAGCACAGCCAGAAGTAGCCCAGAAAAGCAAACATACACACACACACACACACACACACACACACACACAAACACACACGTACATTGTGAAGTGCTGGAGATTCAGACATCCTTGAATGAAAGGAATATAATCTGTTTGAGTAAAGACTCAGCTATCTTAATAAAATTTTGTAATATTTATCTTATTTCAAACCTCCTCCAAATAAAATTATGTCTATGTAGCAAGATAACTAACTGTACTAAGGAAATATAAAGGTGAAAATAATTCAAGTGCCTTATCTGTTCTATGACATCTCTGGCTCTACTTATTCTTTTCTTAATGTTATTTTAATCAACCAGTATTATTTCCCATTTTACTTGAGTACAACTGTAAACAAGTCTCCAAGTGCAGAAAAAGACCTGACTTCATGAACTCACCCACATAGTTTTGTAAACATTGAGGATTTTACATGTGGTATCGCTCAGTTATTAAATAGAAGCTTGTGTTTTCATTGTATACTTGTCACCATGAGGATTGCTTCAGTGATATATCATCTTTTATTAGACAAATAGCAAACTGATTTTAACTGCAAAAATAAAGAATCTGAAAGCATTTTATAAAAGGAGGACTAGGGGACTAGAAAACCTTCTTTAATAAAAATTTGAGTTATATCAACAAATTACATAAATAGTAGTGTTCTTGGTAGGTATCAAAATTCCCATTATAACAGCATTGGTTAGGAGTAGCTATCAGGTTTAATAAAGAAATGCACATGCATAAACAAATATTTATATATTAAATATTTATATTTATATAAATATTATTTATATATAATATAGTATATATTTATTTATATTTATATAAATATTATATATTAAATATTTATATATTAAAGCTAATGTTACAGTAGAAAAATATTTTTATTATATTTATATATATTTATATAAAGTTATATAATAACTTTAAAAAATGCCTTTGCCTTTTGTAAACAAAATACCATATGAGTTAAGGAAGGCTAGTTTCTAAGCATAAAATATTTTATTCCAATCTCAATCCAAATTTATTAATCCATGCATAAGAATATTATGTATTGCTCCTAGTATTCATTATTCATCTTAAATTTAAAAAAAAACTTCATTATTCAGAGCTTATTTATCATATCATGAGGATAATTTCATTGGTCTTCAGGATGTCACTTGAATCAAAGATCAAGCTGATAAATCAATTTTGTAAAAGATCAATGCTAAGCACCTCTTTTTACCAAGTGCTTGTTGAGCAAGCACTTTCAATGCTTAAAACTCAAAAATCATTTCTTTCTGCTGGCAATTAGTTAAGGAAGTCACCTGGAATATGTTTAAAGGTTTCTATAATGCTTATCATTAATTTTGCATTTTCTTGCCTGGGAAAATTCCTTTCCATTACATGTATATCATAGAAATTATGTATTTCTGGAGTTAAAAATTTTTGGAAGAACAATTTGTTTTGAAACAAAGTGATAAATATTTCACCGGGTAAAGTTTTATTCAAGAATGGCTGGAATCACATCTCCTCATGTAAAGTAAAAATGATATGTGGAAGGAACCTATTATTCATGAATAGCTTCGAGTCTGTGTAGCAGCAAGTTCCGATGTGATGGTTTTGTGTCTCATCTGGCTTGTTGCTACTTGAAAATAAAGACCTGGCTCCTACATGCACATCCCTATTCTCTATTAGAATCATCAATCAGGTCTATACTAATGAAAGTTCAGGAAGTCATTGAATTGTATATTGTTGACTTCAACAACAAGGTACCAAAAATTGTGTATACAGATAAAACAAAGATAGTGAGGATCAAAATTACTAAATATTTGTGAAAGTTTCTACATATGGTATCACTCAGTTATTAGATGCTTTATCTTTTCTTGTCATGATGATAAATTTTCTTTAGTCCTGTGTAATGCACTATCTCTTATATTAGACAAATGAAGAGCTCTGCTCAGAATTTTTCCAAGAGGTCACTAGCCAGCTGTACTCTGTTGCCTGGAGATATACATTAAACATGAGATAGAATTAGTTTCACTGAAAAATAAACACTGGCTTTTACTTTATGCCAAGTATTATTTCCAATAAAAGCTTTCGTATAAAAACACTGACACGAGCAACTCTGATAGTTTGAATATACAATTATTATTCTCACAGACTTTTCTTAATTCAACAAATTTTACTTCTGTCAATTCCTTTGCTCCTAGAAATCACTGAATCTACTTGAAGATATTCATTAGTAAATTTGTCAAATTTAGGAAAATTGTATGTTTGGTTTTATTCTAGCCATGTAGTCTTAATATTTCATACTGAAGAGAGATAGGCAACATCAATCGAAACAATCTAGAGAAACATGCAGAACTATTTAAGCATTGAAACTATTAGCAGGATGCTGTCAAGAAGAATTGAGGTGACCTCATTGCTTCAGTTTGTGACAATTTGATTTAAAAAGAGGTCAAAGTAAGGTCAAAACAGTTCATGAGTTAAGGAAAAGATTCTGCATATCTGAAGATGTTTTTTCTTCAAAATTATTCTGATGTGTGCTACTGCTTTTGGTTTTTTGTGACATAAATTATATTTCTTTTTTTTTTTTATCAAAAATTGTTTTCCTGAACTTGACCTAAGACCAGGCTGTCCTATCACATCACCTAACACTAAATGGAAATCAGAAGAGCTATCGTCCTTTGAACTGGGGAAAATAAGACCACCAACAACAGAAAACTGACTTTGACAACTGTGACTGAACAGAGCCTAGCTTGGGACTAATAAGGAAAACCCCACCCTAAACTATAGTCCAGGACACATAAACAACAACAACAACAACAAAAGATGTCTTATTGCAGAGGTCCAATTTGGAAAACAGAGACTGAGCAGAACCTTTGGATCCATAATATTCTAGGCTTCGGCTTAGGAACTTAACGAAAACAGGAATCAAGTTTTACAGAAGACTGAACACCACAACAAGGATGGATAGGAACCCATAGAACCTAGAGACTCTATCCTAGACCCTGACCTATAACCCGCACAAATACCAAGATCGCTAGCTACAGTGGCTTGATTTTCTCACACACAACCGAGAGGAAACTTTCCTGGCATCACAGAAAAGCCTTTGGGATGGGGTAATGAGTATATATGGAGCCAGGAGTTGATCCCATCATGGTATGCTTCAAGGATGGAGAAACCCTGAATCTCTTAGGCCACAGGAATTCCCTTTCTTCCCCAATGCTTACTGTGCCTATGCAAAAAAAAAAAAAAAAAAAAAAAAGTGGAGGGATCGCCAAACCCTACCACTCCAGCACCCATACTTTTCCTTGTTTTGTTTTGATCTGTTAGTTTTTGACTTTATTTTCCTTCTCTTTTTTCTTCCACTTTTCTCTTTCTTTTTCACACTTGTGGTTATTGTTTAGAGATTTATTTTTATTTTTATTTGCCGGGTCCATTTTTTTCTTTTTTCTTCCATTTTTATTTTTTTTCTTTTCTCCTTTCTTTTTTTTGGTAGTTGTCACCAAATTTTTCCCCTCTTTTTCTTATCCTTTCTATCTCCAATGACGGTGGAATGGATGCTCAATCTACAACAAACTGTAAAGTGGAAACCAGTTGCACTGGCATACTGGGGGGTAGAGGAGGGAGATGTGGGGTGCATGCTGGGAATAGGGGCAGAGGGAGGACAGCACTGGTGGTGGGAATGCCCTTCATTCATTGTCACTATATACCATAAATGATGCAGTGAAAGATTTGTAATGCACTTTGGTCACAATAAAAATTAAAAAAAAATTAAAAAATTTTTTTCCTGAAGACATAAAGTCATGCCTTTATGGTAACCAGTGAGGCAACACTGATTATGGCAGTACTTAAACTATTGTCAATCATATTATTATTATAATTTCTATGTTTCTTATATCCTGGGATGCAGTTCAATTTTCCAAGAATATTCAAGTAGCAGGATGAGCTCAGGTTATATTAATGGGCAGGAAAACATACGTTCCTGATTCCCGCTGATTTCTCCAAAAGAAATACTGCTAAGTCTCTTACAAGCAATTTGAAAGTGAAACTGATGCAACTCCTGGTTCTAGCAATGCTGATTCTTAACTTCTTTACCCTTCATCTAGGCCTTCAAAGCTATCAGAATAATGCTATTTACATATTTAGTAACATTAGCCTATGTCACAAAAGAAGAGTGAGAAACGAATTTTTCAAGACATACACAGAATAACAAATATATTTTATTTTATATTATTTTGTAATTATATGCCTCCAAAGCACTAACAGGAGGTGAAGGAACATTTCATTGGCATTTTGTTGCCTACCAAGCTGGATAATTTAAAAGAGAATCTGAAATCAATACTGTTTTAACCTTGTGGTGCCAAGACCTTTAGGAACCTTTTAGAACACCAAGAGGTGTTTCTGGAACTTTCATATCTTTTAATAGTACTTGCAAAATTTTAATTGTATAAAGAAAACTTCATAATTATACACTTACTATGTCCAATTTGACCTATAATTATTATTTATCTTAATGCCTTTGCATAAACTTCTGTTTTGGGCTGAGTACCAATGTTTTAAAGATGATTTCAAAATTAAAAGAACACTTTAAAGAAAATTAGGTATTCTTTTTTTGAATATAGGTTTTATTAGGTATATTTTTATAATTTTACATTTTATTAGTGATTCTTTTCAGCATTGTTTTCAAAATAATATTAGTGACACAATCTGAGATGATTAATCTAAGCTTATATTATATTAGCAAAGAAAGGGTACATATAGAGTATTGAATAGTTCTAGTTGTAATGAAATAAAAATTGTGTTTTAAGCAGATGAATTATATTAGAAACATACTAATTCTACCTTAATTGATTAAACTACTGATCAGAAAACTAAACTCCATTATACTCGAATATTATCCAAAGAAAATTAGTCACAATATTTCCTGTTGAATCAATATTACTTGTGATGAAGACTATGAAGCCATTGAGCAAAATAGGTATCTACCATAGTCTAATGGAGAATAATTCTTTGGAAAACAACTGCCGTATTTTCCGGCGTATAAGACGACCCCCTAATTTTGCAGTTAAAACATAGGTTTAGGCCTATATTCGCTGTATCAGACAGAATATTCCTGTGCTGCAACTGTATGTACCACATTGAGCTAATCACAACAAGCGAAGGTTCAAAGTTTATACTGTAATAGACTTCCTCTCTGACTCTGGCCAATCTGAGCAGGCTTTTTACAGTGTAGATTTGGGTACAGAACATTGTCTAATTTGCATGCATCAAAAGCCTGCTTGGATTGGCTGAGTTAGAGAGGTGGTCCGAGCAGCCTTGCAGTGATTGGTGCAGGATCGAGTTGGAAAATTCGTTTTCTGGCAATATTCAGACAATTTTCGTTTAGCAGCATATTGAAACATTTTTTGGGATATACTCGGTGTATATAAAGACCCCCAATTTTCGGTTGACTTTTTTTGTTTTAAATGTCTTCTTATACGCCGGAAAATACTGTAAACATGCACTTTTTCCATAAAAATTTAAAACATAAGAAGTACATTTTGCTTATTATGCCAGTATAAAATGCATATTGTGGTTCAGTATATCATTTAGCAACATTTCCTAATACATATTTTACAAAACTGATAACTAGTAAATCTGTTTCTTCATTCAATACATTTGAATAGTGTGAATGAATATAATTAAAAAGTTGTCTGAGTGCTGTTATTTTTAGAAATGTTAATAAGGAGTAAAAAGTTAAATTTATCAATAAAAGTGACATCAATAAAAAAACATTTTTAAAGTTCAAAACAATATTACTTTCTTTTCGAAGCAGTATTTTTGTGTAAATTCCTTACCCTCTCCATCACATGATCCCTTCTAAAAATTAATATACATTTTTGCTTTAATTATTATCTATGCATATTCATAATGATTCAGATAAATCTTTATAACTCAAGCTGATATGGTAACAACTATTTACAGTAAGAAGAAAATGTGAAAAGATTGGCATGCAAAATAATTTAGCACAGGCAATATTGGTAAGTGCCTATAGAAGATTTTTTTATAGAGATCTTCTATTGACCCTTATTTTCTTTCTGATATACTTAGAAATAAAAATAATAAATTGAGCATAAAATGTTAGAAAAGATATATAACTAGCCTAGTTTTATTATTAATAGTTATTTTTATATTAATTCTATCTTAAGGAAAGTTTCATATTTTCTTTTTCTGTGGTAAATCACTG
Organism: Suncus etruscus; assembly: GCF_024139225.1. Taxonomy (NCBI): domain Eukaryota; kingdom Metazoa; phylum Chordata; class Mammalia; order Eulipotyphla; family Soricidae; genus Suncus; species Suncus etruscus. Next base: position 75,492,971 of record NC_064860.1, on the reverse strand, counting down.
CTGCACAAAATATAACTGATAATAGAAAATTATATAAAGTATATTTGTGTAGTTTTTGTTGTTCCTGAAATATGTAAATTTCAAAAGTAATTTTAAATAGTTAGGCATAATTGGAAATTTATTTTACCATTAATTACCTCTCTAAGCTTGTCATACATAGTTTATATTAAACAAAAGTAATAATTAATTATTATTAATGCTCCATAACAAGTCTTTGAAATCTAGTCTCGATTTCTGGAAACAATATGATTATACCTCAAAAAACTGGAAATTGAGCTTCCATATTGAAGCCTCATCCCCCACCCTTTCTCCCTAGGTAACTTGACCTTACCTGCAAGACCCCACCCATTCTTGGGAGGGGTCTTGGAAAAGGTAGATAATGTCTTTGACCCAGGGGATTAGGCCCCTTTGGCTCTCTGAGTTTTGGTCTTTGGCCAGCATGGAGGTCAAAGGGAAGATGGCTGAAAGGAATTAAGATGCAGGGCTAGCTAAGAATAGCAAATGCTTAAAAGGTTATGATATAAGCCACACATGTGGTGGTTAGGGTATGAATAAAGCTGATACTTTATGATGCCTGTCTCTGGATGAGTCTGATTCTGCCATTCACCTAAACCTGGGACCTGCCAGCTGAATGGGCATTGCGGGACCGCGTGGCCTGGGATAGCAGAGAAATATCCCTCCATCCATCCATTTCCATCCACCACCATCCTTAATTATTTAATGCAACACATATGATTTAGCAATACCACTCCTAAGGCAGCAATGCTACACCAAGGAACCAAAAGTACCATGTAGAAAAGCCCTTTGTTCATTGCATCACTATTTACAATAGCCAGAACCTGGAAACAACCAGATGCCCAGTCACAGATGAGTGGCTAAAGAAACTATGATACATCTACCACAATGAAATACTAAACAGCCATTAGGAAAAATGAAGTCATGAAGTTTGCTGATACATAGATAAAAATGGCATTTATTATTCTGATTGAAGTGAATCAGGGAGAGGGATAGATACCGAGTAATTTCACTAATTTGTGGGATATAAGAAAAATAAAAGGAAGCATCCTAGATAATATCTAGAGACAATAGTGATGAGGGACAGGAGGACAATCCATAGCAGGAAGCTTTCCACAAAGAATAGTGAGTGCAGTTAGAGTAGAGAAAGGTTCACTATGACAATGATAGTTGGAACTTAACACTTTGGACAAGTACTAAAAGCATGATGCCCTTTACTTAATTATAGTCCAAATCACAGCATCAACAAAGGAAAGAGAGACTAAGAAGTAGAGGGGGAGAGAGAGAGGGGGGAGAGAGAGAAAAAAAATAAGCATAGGTCAGACAAGAATTATAAAACTAATGAAAACCTTATAAAATTCCAAAATAATGAGCAGCTAGTTCTATCCAATTCTTGTAAAATCAAGCCCTGTGGTACATGAGTTTTCTTGTCATGCAAGTCAATAAAATAAAGCGTTAGATTTGCATATACAGAGTAGTGAGACACAATAATTTCATGCAGATCATAAGAAGGTTGGTGACAGGACTTTCTGCACAACAAGGCCTAAAATATTAAATAATTTTTACTCTTTTGAGTTCTGTCAATGTCAAATGCTTTCTCTTATGTTTGGGTTATCTTGTCTAAACTTTTGTTTCTTTAGTTTTAGGTTTTTCTTTTCCCTTAACTATCATGAAAAATCACAAATGACTTTTTACCTTATCACTGTTATTGGAAGGCATTTAGAAACATCTTCATTTAGGCTTTCATCCCTGGAACCATATTCAGGCAAGTCATTGAAAATAAAACTCCAGGGTTTTATTCTGAATTTGTAATCATAGATATGGAATGATTATATAACCTAACTTTAACTTTCAATTAAAAGAAAATGAAAGACAACTTTATAGTAAAGATTATATACAAAATAATATTATATTAATTATAAGCAAAGTCTTGGTAGACTTTGATCATAAACATTTAATAAACTGAGTTCACATCATGGTGTTAAATGCACCTAAATGGCCTGGCATCGGAATGGGGCTTGGGGGCTGGAGATCCCTCTATTCCGGGGAGGGCTCACAGGGGTCGGGGATGGCCAGGCATCCCAGGAAGAAAAACAACTACCGCCAAATGAGGAACCACAAACCTTGAGAATGCAATAACACGCAGGTTTAATCAGAGCGTTCTGGGCCCACTCTGCAGTGAGACCCTGAGCATCATAACACACAGGTTTTTAAGGACTTTTACATGGTAATTAGCAATCAGATCAAAGCATTCTATAGTTCATACAGACTCAATAATTGCTATATCTTTATAACACTGTTCTTATACAAATACATTTACATATCTCGTGTAAAATAGGTTTTAAGTAGAAAATAAAGAATTTCATTATATAACAGTTTTGTAATTATAATATACAAAAACACACACATTACATATTTGTAAAGTTTTAGTGAAATGCAAGAGAAATTGATAAGAAAAATAAAAGTAACTTTCCTTTTCTTTTACTTTAAACCTAGTGACAATTTTCTCTCTTTCTGTCTTCTTGTTTTGTCATTATCATGCGTCGTGAAAACACTACTTCTGGTGAAGTAAAGTGAGCTAATCTTTAATATGAAATGGTTTATCTAGTATACGCATTCAGCTATTTGAAAGCATTAACATTCAGTGTTTTTCTGGTAACTGATAAAAAAAAGTGTGAGAAAGTCTTACAGATGGAAACACATTCAGATTTTACTTAACGCAAAAAAAAATTTAGTATACCAAGTTGAAATTTTGTTCTAAAAGCATTACTATTAGCAAGGTTTCAGTCTGTATTTGAACAAATTATATACACTGATTTATTAACATTTATAGTAGAAACCTGATGGTAGCTGTGGTAGCTAAATTAATTCATCTGCTAGATTCTCTACCTGACTAAAGTAGTATCAACTACAAAAAAAATTATAGAGTTGGCATGTTTGCAGTCAGTTAACTCCATAAACTCATTCTATTCTTCAAAGAGATATATACCAACTGTGAAATTCATGGCAGCTGAAAATGGCAATCCCAGGAAAATAGAGTAGCCCACTCTGTGGAAGCCACACCAGTTGCACTCACTACCACAACTGTTTATTTGCCAATTGCCCAGTTTTACCACTCTGATCTCTGATCTCTGCAGACTCAAAATCTACCAAAACTCCATGTATGCCTTTATTTGGGCTGATATCACCAGCACTTTTTTGGAGTGAGAACACTTTCCTCCATGCCTCCTCCACCCACCCTCTCTGACTTCTGGAAATCTTGGCAGCAAGTTCAGGTTTTATTAAAGATTAAATATCAGCTTGAAAAATCTAGACTACATGACAATTCCAAATATTTTCAGTGCTTTGGGATCAGCATTTCACCCCAGTAGAAGCAATTTAAATGTCAATTGTCAACAATTTAGATGACAGTGTGAATTCAAAGACAATTAATATTGAGAAACAAAACAAAAAATATAATATCAACTAGTACAAATCATTTAGGAAAACTGACAATGAGTTAATGTCTATCTTAAAAAACTGGTCTAGAGAAAAGGAGTAACTTCAACTTTCATTTGTCTTTGAATATTTTTGTAAACATAAAATCTAATCAATAGCTTAAGATGACAGTGGCTACTTTTTGTAGATTCATTTCACTGAATAGTTTGAATATGCAACTTAAGTCACTTATTTGCAGAGCTTCATTTAAGTAAACTTATTATGAAAATTTATGACTTCCATTTATAAATGAATATTTTATTCTCTTGTTTCTCTTAAGATTGTATTTATTGTTGTTGCCTTTTTATTATTATAATGAGTCCTATTTGTTTGAGATTGTTTTGATCTATTGAAGATTCCAGGTCAGTGCATATTTTCTCCAAATAGAGAATGGTTTTTCACTAGAAAGTGTATTATATCGTCTACTAGAAATCATTCCCTCTTTTTTCCCTCTCCTCTTGGGTATTCTTATGATATAGAGATGCACTCTCTTATTATTATACTGCATAGCTCTTAAGTTCTTTTAATTTTTAAATAATGTTTCTTTATTCACTTCTTTACTGATAATGTTCTCCAACTTATAATGCTTTAATGATTACACCAGAAATAATTACTAAAAAGTATAGAATTAAGTTTCTTTGATGGATATGGGCAAATTTCCAGGAATTTCTTCTAACACTCCGGAACTTTCTAAACCTCCCAAGGACTTTAAATCAATGTTTAATGAACTAAAGAAATCAGTGAGAGGCCATTAATATGCTCAAAGAGAGTTAATTGGGAAAATTTGATGAAATAGAAATGATAGAGGTAAAGTAGCTGAGAGAAATATATATATATATGTATATGTGGAAATATATATGTATATAATATATATATATATATAAAATATATACATATTTTATAGCAGGGCTAAGAATCAAAGAGGAAAAACCTAACAATCAAAACTTTCAGGACATTTAATCTAGGGACATATTGAATAAGTAAATTTTATTGGAAGTAAGTGGAATCAAAAATTAACAAATGGGACTACATCAAACTAAAAAGTGAATGAAAGCCTCATGCCTTAAATTCAGCCCATTTGAGAGATGCAGTACTGGAAACAACTCTGACAGACGATACACATGGTTAAGCAGATAAAACATGGATAAGTGGATAAGGTTCAGGAACTTCCACATGCAAGCCTTCTGCTCCTAAGTTGCAAGTAGCTCAGAAATAGAAAACCAAAACTGCAAATGTTTTTTTATTGAGATCCAGAATCTTTATTGACAAGTGCCAGACCACACTCTGGGGGGAAGAACAAGTGTCTAGGGCACCAATCCAAAGGATGCTTCCATCCAAAGGTGCTTCCAACCAATGCCTATTAAGCATATCCTGACTAAAAGATAAAAGGGGTGGCATGACCCAGCCAAATTTGGAAAAATAGAAAAATAAACCTTTGAACTACATAGTGTCCATACCCATGAAACATCCTGCCATAAGACCAAATACAGGCTATAGGCATAATAATTTGTCTAACACCAAAATCTTTCTTCATGGTCTCAGGAAATGTTCTCAATCATCGTTGTCACTGTCAGTCTTCAGTAATTGGAGAATTTGGTGTTAGCACATATTCTATGTCAAAGTCAGGATGTCTTGCAGCATCTCCTGGTTTTATCTTACCTTTAGGTAGAGAGGCAGGGTGCTCTGCCTTCATACCAGGTTGCTGCTAATTTCCAAGTTGTAATCATGGTGACATGTGTGCTTACCCCTGGGATAATTGGGTGGGCGGTAAGGCAGTTTCCACCTGTCCTGGTTGAAAGTTGATTCCTGTTGTATGTGCAGGGACCCAAGGTTCAGGGGTGAATGGCTAATGTTCGAGCTACTAAAGCCTAAGTCAAGTCACTATGGTAAATGTGGAAAGTGGAAGGCCCTCTGTACCAACAAAAAAAAAAAATGGAGTTTTCATCCCTAATTTGGATAATAACTCCTCATTATATCTAATATTTTTTCTCTTTTAATGTACCCATTCTAAAAAATCAATGCCACAGAAAACTATTGGAGAGAAGCAGGGAGTTATAACAACATCAAGAAATATACAATAAAAGTATACGTTTTGAGGCATATACTTGAAATACACAGTAAAGGTATACTTATTTACTATAAGTCTTTTGAAATAGTCTGAGGGGAGAATAAATTCTGGATCGCAACTTCAATCAGTAACATGGTCTAAAAACATGGCTCACAAGAGTCACATATCAGAAAATGTCCTAAAGCCAAGAATATCTCAAGTTGCAGGCAACAGCATATGTGAAAGTGACGTAGTAAAGAAATGACTGCAAAGAACCATAAGCAGTAGCAGTGGAGGCATCTTCTTCCCAGGATGGAGACAGGAGTTGGGCTGGAGAGAGAGATTCCTGAGAAGTTAAGCATTGAGTGTAAAAAGAGTTAAACTAGGAAGAAATAATAAGTCAGGGGTGAGAGAATTAATATAAACAATAGAAAAGATATGACTAAGTACAGCAGAAGAAAAGGCTATATACACATAGACATTACATATAATAAATTTAAACCAAAGTTGTCTTGCTGTATTTTTTCAATAGGCTGTGCAATGGCCCTTTTCCATTTCACTGGAATGGTTTGAAACAGAGAATAAATTGGATTCTTCAGGTTTTTCTTAGAGTCCATACTATACTGTGATAAGTCAAGGTTTTCTAAATGAAAGTTCTCATAGTTCTGCAGTTTTTTCATAGTCAAGCCATCATAGAAAAAAACATTTTTAAAGTATTAAGATCACAGATGATAATTTCCAAAATTTTCTGTTATTTTTTTTTTAAAGAATCCTACTGTGTGTTGCTGTGGCTACAATAAATCCTATTATTTTCTCTTAGTTCTTTTTTTATAAAGGCATCTTGCAATATGCATGTATCAGTATATGTCATAGGCAATGATACATGAGTAAAGATTTCAAATGTTCAAGATTTTTGGTGGCAAATGAGCATTGAACTGTGGACTTGATCTGACCTTGGAAAAGCATCTTAATTAATAGACTCATTAAAGTGTGTGTGTCCCTGCCAAGCTTGTTTTGTGATTTTAAGCTGTTTTTCACTTTCCATCTTTTCTGCCTATCAGCTTTGTTTAAATCCTGATGAAGACACTCCATCAGGAATAGAAGTAGTTCATGTGTATCTTGCTGAGTGTGCCCTTCAAATTGGTTATTTGGCTTTGCAATGGTCATCTTAAAGTCTTTTAGGTTGATATACCTGTGTTGTCCTGCCACAAGGCTTTTTTAATTTTAAAACAGATGCAGCACTTTTAGGATCAAAACAAAAACTTTCCTGTTAAAAAACTCTTTTGCAACTTTGTCTTTTTACCCCTACAGATCTGACTTGTTAATGTCATCCTTGTCATGAGTCTGGTATAAGTAATCAGTCAAACTTTGAATATTATACAGGCTCTGTAGTATTAAGCATATGTAATCAGTGTTTCCTAACTTATGAAGTTCAGTGAGAAAAGAACCAGTTTCCTCATCTACAGAATCTAGGTTCTAGAACTAGACATTTCCATTCCCAGTATTCTCTGTTTCTTTTGTAGTGTCAACTTATTGACTCAATTACCAGTTCAGGTCACACGTTGTTTCCTACACATGTCCTTTCAAGTAATTTTTTTTTGTTCTGAGTAATCTTCTTTGTTCTGAATGAGTTTCACATTCTTATTATGCGCTTCTGTCTGTGGTGTTTTCATTTGTGAGAATCCTGGTTCTGATAGGGCACAGTGTGACCCAGAGTTTCTTGACAGGGTTGCCATTCTTGGAAGCATAAGCATATCCATCTCAAATGAGGTAATTACCAAAAATCTTTTCATTATCCATTTTCACCCAAGTAGGTGAATTAATTATCTTTGTGCCTGAACATTTTATTTAAAATGTTTTCTGTAGCTGTATAAGGCTCTCCTTAGGGGTAAATTTAAACATTTAATTAAAATAATGTTAATGATAAAATGGCTGTTAGTAGCATGACTCTTTTCCTTTCTTTTAATAATTGAGCTTTGAGGGTTCTCTGTGTCCTTTCAACTATGGCTTGTCTTTTTGGATTATTCAGAATTCCATTGATAAGTTTGATTTTCCATTCTTTGCAAAATATTTGAAAAGTTTTACAGGTATAGGCAGGGCCATTGTTTGTATTTATGGATTGGAGAGTGCCATAACAAAAAAAAAACAAACATTGTAGCATGAAGGTGCAAATAGCTTTAACTTGCTCAGAGTCATTGGTGCTCCAAATGTAAAAAAAGAATATGTGAAGCTTCTATATTATAAAAGGAACAATATTAGAATAAAAAATATCTCATAAACTGAAGGAAAATATTTTCCCAACACTCATTTGAAAAGGGTTAACAATTAAGATTTGTAAAACACTGGGTTTAAATTTACAAAAAATAAATAATGACCTTTTTTATCAAAATTTGGAAGAAGAGATGAATAGAAAAAAAAGATACAGATGATGATCACAGCTATATGATAGAATGTTCTATACATGAAAATGCAAATAAGAATAATTAAATCTCCATTTCACATCTGTAAGATTGGCCGCACATAACAAATATTTAAAAATTAGTATTGGTGTGAATGTGGGGGAAAAAAAAAACCTTTATCTAGAGTAAACAGAAGGGTTGACCTGCTATAACTTTCTTTGGAAAACAAATGGACACTTCTTAAAGAAATTAGGATTGATTTCCTAAATGGAAAAATGATTTCTCTTCTTATCATCTACCACAAGTATCTAAAAATACTATTCAAAATATATATTTTATCTCATACATTTATTACAGCACTAGTATTCATAAAACTTCCAAATCTGGAAATAACCATAGTGCCCAAGATGACTAGAGAAAGAAACTGGATATAGTCGACATAGAAGGTGGAATACCATTGATCTATAAGAAAAGATAAAATCTTGCAATTTGCTATGTTGATTAATACATAGAAAAATTGCTGAGTGAAGTTGTGAACGATAGGAAAGATTACATGATGATCTCCCTTCTATATGGTACTTAAAAATCATAACAAGAAACAAAATACCTAATTGGCATCATAAACTGAAATCTTGCCAGTAGTGTATTACTGTAATATCATTATTGAGGGAAATTGGAAGGAGAAGGACTGAGAGTGATAATGGAAACCAGAGTATTGGTGAAGAGAAGCTAACACTTGATAGAGATATAGTGTTGAAATTGTTATGCCTGAATTCCTGTCATTATCAATATTATAAATCATGGTGCTTAAATAACTTTTAATGACAATATAGTGCCACATTATTGTAGTGATAATGGCATTTATAAAATAAGACCGGGAATAATATGAGTGCTGGTGGAGCTGTGGAGATAAATAAATTCTTACTAAAGTTTGTAAACATGAACACTAGTTCACTATGAACACTACGGAAAATTGGAATGGTGATCCCCAAATTAAAATATATTTTCCAGCATTTCAAGCACTTTATATCTATCCTAAGAATAATAAAAAATAATCTAAAAAGGCAAAACACACTTATGCTAATCTAAAAAAATATAATAATCAATATCTAAAAAAGTCATATGTCAAAAAAGAGATGACTATAACGAGCTGCATTATATAAACACAGTGAAACAATATTCAGCTGTATGTAAATTTAAATAATGACTTTAGTTATGATAAAGGGCAACATAACATGTGACAAATTACTGATATATAAACAAATAAAGAATGGAGCAGGTAAAATATCTGGTTTTATATAAACATTATATATGGTGCCTTGGGGTATATTCAGTGATTCGGTAGTAAGTTGTGAACACAGGAAAGAGAGAAGAAAGAAAAGAAAGAAAGAAAGAAAGAAAGAAAGAAAGAAAGAAAGAAAGAAAGAAAGAAGAAAGAAGAAAGAAAGAAAGAAAGAAAGAAAGAAAGAAAGAAAGAAAGAAAGAAGAAAGAAAGAAAGAAAGAAAGAAGAAAAAGAAAAAAGAGAGAAAGAAAGAAGAAATAAGAAAGAAAGAAAAAAGAAAGAAAGAAAGGGGAAAAAGGGGAGGAAGACAGGAAGAAAAAGAGAAAGAAGAAAGAAAGAAAAAAGAGAGAAGAAAGTGAGAGTAAGAAAAAAGAAGAGAAGATAGAAGAAAAGAAGAGAAGAAATGAGAGAAAGAAGAAAGAAAAAGAAAGAATGAAAGAGAAAGAAGGAAAAAAGAGAAAGAAAAAGGGAAAGAAAGGAAAAAAAGGGAAGGAAGGAAAAAGAGGAAAAAGGGAGAAAGAAGGAAAGAGAAAAGACAAAAAAGAAAGAAAGGAAGGCAGACAAAGGAAGGAAAGAGAAGGAAAGAAAGAAAGAAAAAGAAATAAAGACAAAATAAAAAAGAGTAAGAAAGAAAAGGAAAAAATAAAAAAAGTAAAACGAAAAGAATGTAAAACAAATGAAAACAGAAGGAAGAAAGAACAAAGAAAGATAAGGAAGATGATATGAAGAAAAAACAAAGATAGATTATGAAATTTTATAATGTCCAGTGAAAATAAACACCACATCAGCCACAAAAGTGAGCTTAATCAGATGAGAAAAGTGAGTTACAAAGCTAATTATTTTGGCCTTAGTGTGGTTGGTATGGAATAAATACTATTCTATCACTAAAACATATATATGTGAATATATAAATAAAACTATTTCAAACTATTATTACATTTTATGTAAATTCACTGAATGAAATAAAAACAAATTAGAAGGATTTGGTAGAATTTGCTTTAGTACTTTCAGGTTTTCAAATATGTGAACACTTTATACATATCTATTAATATTTACCTGAATTATCTAAGTTGTATATAAATTCCTTTATAAAAATAAAAGCTATAAATGTTTTTCAAGAAATTTATACTCAAGGTAAGAAGTTTAAGACAATACATTTCACTTAAAAAATTTCAGTTGGTTTTCAAAATGATAGTACAACATGTAAGACAGTCGTCTGAGTGTAGCTGACCTGGATTTGATCCTAATCATCCCAAATGCTCTCCTGTGCACCACCTGAGTATTTCGTGAGTGCAAATCCTGAAGTGTCTCCTGACTGATGGTGTGGTCCCAAAACAAGACAAATATTTGCTCTACTTCTGTAATGTACTGGTTGATCAAACATCTTCTACTTACAAGTTCTGGATTTAATCCCCAGCATTAAATAAATATATATATATATATGTATAATTAAAACTTCAACTATTGAGTATTTTATATTGGTTATTATGACATTAAATCATAAAGAAAAGAAAATAAGGAACAAAGGATAGAATAAAAAAGTATATGTGTTAGCAAAAATGTAGGCTCTTCCATCTCTTTCCTTACATATTTTAGGAATAAAAACTATAACTTCTGTAAAGCTGAGTGTGGTCAACTTCATGATAAAAATAGCATGTTGTTAGTTATATCATTAAATGATGCAAAGATCCCCTGTAGGCAAATGTAGGAGTTGAGACAGATGTACTCAATCATGAACATTCATTCATACAAAAACATGTTCCATATGGTTTAGGACACAAGATGTATGATTCAACTGGCCCAATAGAAAGAGGAATCGGGTTAACAGTGCAGCAGGGGAAACAGTACAACATCAGCACCATCTTGATGATAGTGTTGATAGTTTAATAGCTAATAAGAACATACCAGCTAGCAATGACCCATATTTATATACAGGGCTAATTTAAAATTTTTAAATAATGTTTTAATGTCATACGAAATGAGATATTTGCATGCATATTAAACCAAAGTGAAGAAGAGGCATTCTCAAACTTAATCTTTTAATGAAAATGCCCACATTTTATCGGCATTAAAATGGTTTTAGTACTAAAAAAAAACTTTAAACAGCCCTTTAGAAAATTTCCTGTCTCCTGCACATGTCTACGTATCAAGTCAATGTGTTCTACTTATGGTAAAAGATTAGCTTGATGATTTTCATCTAGCATGTTAATCTAATGCTTCCTGAAAGAAGTAGTTAGTAGGAAAGCCAATAAAAGTTCTGCCTTCCCAAATTTAATAAAGAGACTACAAGATGTTCATGGATAAAAACAAATATAATCAAAATACTTCACATAATTAACCCCCACATAAATCATATTTTTCTAGCAACCACATTAAACCAAATAGATGGTCAACATCTTTTTATGAAATTACTATATAGTATACATATTTATGTTAATTATAATATAAATTGCTGAGTAAATCAAAACTTCAAATAGCATATTTTTCTTTTGTATCTTAAAAGATGTTGGAAGAATAGCAATCCTTTTAGAAAAAAAATCTAATAATTCATGCCCGATATAACATAAAATTATACTTCTATATAAAGTACACTCATTTAAAATATGTTCAATCTTTTAAGTCATTTTTTCTCAATCTTTATCCGATCATGTGCTCTATAAACTTATTTAATACCTCTGGACACCAGTTATGAGTTAATCCTACTCATTCCATGCCATGGAAGAAACTAGGCACCATTTTTTTATATAATTTTCACCTGTCATCTCCTTGATATATTCTGGGGGACATCAAGGGGTTCTATAGCCTCCAGTTTAGAAAATGCAATATATATATATATATATTGTATTTATAATATATTATAGTAAAACTTCAACAGAAAGTCAATATATTCTGATGCATTGAAGAACATGTTCTATCTCATATAATATTTAACTTACGTTACAATGTCTAAACGTCATATGTCAATGTTACAATGTCTAAAACTAAAATATTTCATTTCCAATAACAAACAGGAAGCTTGTTATATGCTCAATTATTCATCAGATATTTTAGTAATTGCTGATGTTCTGTATTTTGCATTTTGTCTCACACAGCAGTGCTAGGGTCAGATTCTTGCACTATGCTTTACTGTCACTCAAACCCAATATCTTATATCAAATATAAATATTCAGCCTGCTGAGTTCTCTTCCAGACCCACAGTTTTAGTATAAATAATCATGATAATTTTATAAATTCTAATAATAAAGAATTTTCAAAATTTATCTAAGAGATTTTCTGTTTATTTTCTTATTTAAAAACTTAATTGAATTACTGGAATTTAAGAGTTACAAGTTACTTACGATTGAGTTTTAGGTGTGCAATTTTTTAATATCAATCCCTTCACCAATGTCAACTTCCCTCTAACATTGACCTCCAGTTTCCCTTCCTGGCCTTTTAGGCAGGCATTATATTTATCTTCTTTGCTGTGTCTTTAGGCCACACCCAGCAATGCTCAAGGGCTTAGCCTGGTTCTATGTTCAGGGTTCACTCCTGATGATGTTTAGGAAACCATGAGGGCTACCAGAAGATTTAAGTTGGTTAGCTGTGCTCAAGGCAAATGCCTTAACTATTCTACTGTCTTCCTGGCCCTTATGGTAGGCACTATTATTTATTTAATTCTTCATTTATTTATTTTTGTTTTCTTGGGCCACACCGGTGACATCAGGGGTTATTCCTGACTCTGCCCTCAAACATTGCTCCTGGCTTGGGGGACTATATGGGACGCTGGGGATGGAACCAGGTCCCTCCTGGGTCAGTTGCATGCAAGGCAAACGCCCTACTGCTGTGCTATCACTCCTGCCCAGTTTTTTTATATTTTCTTTCTTTAAGACACTTTGATTTAACCTACTATTACTTATAGTATATTATGCACTTCACTTTATGTCCTTTCAACATCTAGTCGTGGTCCAGACAACTTCTCTCTAGCATTGTCATAGTGGTAACTAACTTCCTTGACCTATCTCCCTCAATATGCACACCACAATGGGTTCTGCTTTAATAAACTAAATCCTAAAACTATGTTCTTTACTTCAGTCAATTTAAGTACAGGAAGAGGAGTAGAGTATCTGGAAGTAGACTAAAGAAAACACTAGGTATATTTAATAAACTAACAAAATATAATTATTTACATATCCATGGTAAAGGAAATGAATCCGTAGATTTTTGTCAGCATTGAGTTTAACTAAGTTAGCTGAGAATCTTGGAACTGGAACTGGCTTAAATTGAACTGGCATAATGGAAATTAATCAGGAGCATATAATATCTGTTGATATTCTCCATGTTTAATCACCTACTAGCTCAACATAGTCATCATAAAAAATCTTTAAAGTCACAGAAAAAACTAAAGCATTTTAATTTTTTTTTTTTTAGCTACAGAGATATAGCTCAATGGAGTCAGCACAGGTTTAGCAAGCTGGGTAGCACTGGTTTGAACTCTGTCACCACAAGGTCCCCATTCCCTCAAGCATTAGGTTTCCTTAGGAAAAAGTTAACTATCACTGGGCCAGATTAAGTTTTTGAGAACTGCCAGGTCAGACCAATAAACCAACATTTAAAAAATAAAACAAAAGTAATAGGTAAATAGTAAGAGTTTGCTAGTGAATAAAATACCTAAAGACATATGATGCGCATTATTTTAATCACCCTCCAATGTAAAATTTATTATTTTGTTTTCATTTCCTTATTGTTCAGCAGTCTACAATAAAAGTGAGTCACAGTTATTATCAATAATTTTAAGGCCAAAGTTATAAAAATAAAAAATCATGAAAATGTATGTCTGACTAATGATACTATGATAGTTAGAATATCCCACATGCCAGAATTGCAGTCAATCAAGAAAATATGAGACTTTATTATTATAATTTTAATGTCATTTATGACTTTTCAATGTTTATGTTGAAAAACATAAAAACAAGAACTCCTAAGTACAAACAAAATTATTAAAATAAAACAAATAGAGTTTCTGTTGTATTAATTCAGAGAGAAGAAGTAAAAAATGTGTTTAATACAAAGAGCAAGATTGTACATTGGTTAGACACTTGCATTGCACACAGCCAACCAGATTCATTTCCTAGCACCAAGAAGTCACCCGAATTCCTCCAGGAATTATTATTGAATGCAGAGTCAATAGTGATCTCTGAACACTGCCATGTATGGTTCAACTTTATGTCTCTAAATATTAAGGAATAGCTCAAAAGGAATACAAAAGAATAGAAATATGCATGCATAAAACAATAGTTTCTAAAAATTAGACAAAGTGGAGAGAATAGGCAAATATGTAATTATAATTAGGGACTTCAACCCTTATTATTGACAATATGTGAAAATAATGGAGAGAGTGGCATGGTATACAACAATTTAACAATTACGAACTAGCAATATTTTACAGTATTATATAAACTATTACATTTAAAACAGTGAAATATGAATTTTTGTCAAATACCCATGGACTTATCACCAAGGTACATTTTATCTGGTTTCATATAAAAATTTATTCACATTAAAAATAAAGCCCATACAGAGTATATTTTACAATCTATATAATCAATATAGAAATGAGCTAAGAGATAGATAGATAGATAATTCAATAGTCACATAAAAATATGTTCATCATCACTTATCAACAAATTACAAATCAATATTTAATTATTACCTCACCAAAATGAGTATAGACAGTACTTAAAATATGAGAACAACAGGTACAGTGGAAATGAAATGGAAATAAACCTTTATGTATTTCTGGCAAAAATATCAATTGGAAAATTAACCATAGAATACAAAAGAAAAGGCTGTACAGGTATAGTATATTTTAGTAGGGTGCTTGCACTGTATGCTTTCTCCGGAGTTTTATCTATAGCATCACAATGCTAATTTAGCAATTAAAAAATAAATTAAAATATTAATAATGTAATACATTTTTTATTTTGTGAGCACATATTCACCAGCAAAGCTTAATTAATTACCCTGAATTTCTATAATAAATATAAAAATTTCAATTTTCCACTAAATTCATTTATTCATCTATGTTTCTATTTTAGGCTACCATACTCTTCCAAGAAATACTTATTACTTGCATGCTCTCTGTGATTGGTGAGTGGAGAGGGACTTCACAGAGAGAGGCCCATTACTGATTAATATCCCATAAAATTACATTGCCACCTGATGTTACATAATCCAGAAGCTGACCTAGAGCTTTGTCAGTTTTAGGCTTCTAGAGGTCTGATCTCAAAGAGCTCCCAAAGAAGAAACTAAATAAAACTAAATAAATAAATAAACTAAATAAAAATATTGAACACTGCCTATGTATATCATGATACCAACTGCTACTCAGCAAAAGCAGAAACATTACCAATCAAAGAAAAGAACATTATCACCATCGACCTAAAAGAGGCAAAGTTGTTCATTTAAGTAAAGCTGTATAAGAAATTCAAGAACTTGAGGCTGGAGTGATAGTGTAAGGTGCCTTGCACGTGGTCAGCAAAGGACAGACCCTGATTCAAATCCCGACATCCCATATTATTTCCCTGAGCCTGCCAGGAGCAACTTCTGAGCAAAGAGCCAGGAGTAACTCCTGAGCGCTGCCAGGTGTGACCCAATAACAAAAAAAAGGAAAAGAAAAAGGAACAGGAAAAGAAAGAAAGAAAGAAAGAAAAGAAAAAAAGGAAAGAAAGAAAGAAAGAAAGAAAGAAAGAAAGAAAGAAAGAAAGAAAGAAAGGAAAGAAAGAAAGAAAGAAAGAAAGAAAGAAGAAAGAAAGAAAGAAAGAAAGAAAGAAAGAAAGAGAAAGAAAGAAAGAAAGAAAGAAGAAAGAAAGAGAAAGAAAGAAAGAAAGAGAAAGAAAGAAAGAAAGAGAAAGAGAGAGAACTAATTTTAGGAATTAAAACTGTTCAGGTACAAAGGTCTCTTGGTGTGTTACCCCTTTGGAAATCAAAGCCAGTACTATGAATATTGAGATCAGAAAATTGAGATCAGAAAGCCAAATTCTGTCTTGCCTCAGTGGCATTGGATTATATTGTAGTTCAGAGTTTCCAACTCATTTTAATTAAGACAGATCCCTAAGACTTAGGTGTGACCCCATTCTTATGATCTTCTATTCCCAGGTATATTTGTTTTGGTAAAATAATGGTGGCACAATATGGCAAGGATCTTTCCAGTACACATCTAATAATTTTGTAAGCTGTTGTTTGTGTAAGCACCAGTGTTCCAAACTCAGACACATCCAAGCATTAATCTGGTGGCTGCTGAAAAAATGTATTAATAGGAGTAGAAAAATATCTATAGAATGAATCATAACCATGAAACAAATTGAGTGTTAAGAAAACTCAAGCTCAAAATAAAGAATAGTACTTTTAAATTGAATATTTTCTGAAAGATGGTATCCAAATGAGTTTCACTAGTTGCTTTTTCATTTTGTGTTGCTGAGCTGCTGATATAAAATATTATATTATTATAAGAAGTCTACCTATGGCAGTTAAATTTCAGACAGTGTTATCTGTAACAATTTGTATTGGCTTCTTCCCAAGGATTTTGATTTGCCATGTATGAGAATAAATGAGAACCATATGAGAATCAATAAGTTCTTGATAGTACATGACATTCTGTGTTCTCTCATCCTTGATTTTAGCAAACATTCCAAGGTTTTGGCTTCCATCATTGAGGGTGATAGACTTCAAAATGTAAGGACTCTTTTCTTGGCTTCAGATAAGAATCCCAAACTTAACACACTTTCATAAATCATTGGTGTGGAAATCTGTCAGAAAACAGCAGAAGAATACTACTCTTTTCCTTGTGGTATTTGCTGCTTCCAAATTAGATTATTTGTTGAATGTTCAAGGGAGCATGTTAGGTAGAAAGGTTCACCATATGTCAGACAAATCTCATACTCCTGAAATGGAGTTTACAGAAATGAAATCAAGGGTAAATGCCTATTTCTTCTATTTCCATGGTAATAATTATCAAGTAATTCACTGCATAAATGTGCTTCTGCCAGAAGAATGACGGAATAACATCATCAAAATGGAAAAGTAGCAAAAGCATGACTAGGCAAGATCATATAAATAAAACGTGCATAGAGTTTAGTCAATAGCTCTGGTTCTGACTTTGACTTAGGTTCTTCAATTTGCTAGTTGCATGACTATTTATGATAATTAACACTATAAGCCTCCACTGTAAAATAGATAATAATATAATCATAGCCTTATTAATGATTATTTGGAAAACTAAGTATACAATACATAATGTATTCACATTGGGCTTTTATTCTTATTATTAACATCATGACTTGCATGTTTAGAATTCATTTTGAAATTTTCTTTTCAAAAATGGTGTTAGCCAACATATTAGCAAAATTAGATTTTATTATGTTAATATCTCATTAACTTATAATTGAGTTTTCCCAGAGAAATTCAGCATGAGGACTTCTGTAAACCTCCAACATCTCTTTTTTATAATGTCTATAACTCTGTTATTTATTTACCCAAATTTGTGCCTAGCTTCCCCTGGGTCAATGGAATGTATGTCCCAGTTGCCCCATAAGAGCGAGAGCATTTAGTAGGCATGTTGGCATTCTTTGTACATATTGAGTAAAAAGGATCAGAAAGCTTTGGCATTTAGCCTGTTAAAATTTTATAACTAAGCTCTGGTTCAAGGGTCTACTTAAACAACTTAACTGCACTAAGAAAAATAGCACCACTGAGACCAATGAAATGAGTCTACATAATCCTATGAGAGTGAACCAATTCTGGTGAAAATTGGTATTTTCAATGATTGAGATACACAACTAGAATATTAACTATCTTATTATACCTAAAGAAAATTCCCTTATATATGAAGTAAAAAATACAGTATGTTTTTTTATTATTTTAATAAAATATTTTGCATCTATTGAACATACTCAACACTTTGAATGTCAATATATATTAGACAATGCAGTGAACATGAGAAACTGTTCCTGTTTAAAATGTCCTGTCATAAGTAAACGTGCCACATAAAGAATGGAATAAATATCTATATAAGACAAGTGCCAATAGAGAAAATCAGAGTTCTTAGGCTACACATGCAAAATGACATCTAATTTAGTGCTGAAAAGATGAATATCTAAAGACTTAATGTAGCTTGTCTAGGTGAGCCTGAGAATGTACAGAAGCTCTGATGTTTTGAAAAGGAATGTTAGACTGGAGAGACAATAGAGGTGTTTGGACTTTAACCTTGCCTGTAGTCAGTCTGTTTGAAATCAGATCCCTAAACACTGTCAGGAGTAGATTCTGAGCTCCAAAACAGATATAAGCATGAATACAGATACAGGAGAAGCCCCAGGCATCACAAATTATTAGCAAGAATAATTTAGAGAACTGTTAAGTGTTTTATGCGGTTGTGTGCAGAATAATTAGTAGACAGTAGAAAAAGGAAGAGGCAGTTTTAGGTAAAGTAGGTATGATATACCAATATAAAACCATATTCTTTTTTGGAAATGATAATTTGTATACTTTTTCCTTGTCTCTAAAATGCTGCCTATGGGGAAATAAACTATATTATTATGATTCACTATTCTTTGTTTTTGCTTTTCTCTTATATTTTCTGATTTGATTCTGAGATATTTAAATACAAGCACTCTGAAGCAAATATACAGTTTAATTGCTTTAATGTCTGATATTAACACGTATTTAATAAATACTAAAATGAGTGTATTATTTTAGGACATTCATAACTTCATTCATGTAAATGTTTTGAAAAACCAAGCAGTTTTTAATGAATAATAGGTAAAAAATACGCAATTATTATTTTTTGGCAATTAATATTTCTAAAATATTTTTATGACTAGATGATCTTAACTGAGATAGAAGGAAGGGTAAAGAAGTGTTTTTCTATGTATAACCTGTGAATATTATATAAATATTGAAGGTCACTTGAGCAGATGCCAAAAGATATAAGATCTTTTAAACTTTTCTGTGTAAAAGTCTGCAAAATATTTGTACTGAAAGAAAGAGAATTAAAGATATATTAAAAAATAAAATATAGATTACATCGCTGAAGCAATAGCAACAATCATAGGGCTTTTGCCTTACATATGATTTACCTGGGTTAAATCCCCAGCATCCCATAGTGTCCCCCAAAATGCTTGAAGTGTGATTTCAGAGAAGCCTGATGTGTCCCCTTCTAAAAACAGAGAGAGAGAGGAGAGAGAGAAGAGAGAGAGAGAGAGAGAAAGAGAGAGAGAGAGAGAGAGAGAGAGAGAGAGAGAGAGAGAGAGAGAGAGAGAGAAAGAGAGAGATTATAAACTGACAAAGATGGAAAGAGAAAAGAAGAGGTTGGGTAGAAAGCTCAAACTGTAAGTTGAATTCTGAGAAACTCTAATTGAATGATTAAAGGATGAGATTAAAAAATGTTACTGAGAATAATCTATGTACTCAGTAGGGTGGTCCTAAATCAAAACAAAACAAAAATAAATGCAAATGGGGTCTGTCAATCTATGAAAATGTACTTTCTAGTTCTATTATGAACTGTTATAAAATATCCTGGGTATTCTGAAAGTGTGAAGACTTGTCTTTTCCAATTAATTTTCTTTAAGAAATAAGTGCTTTGTAAAAATAATACCTTAACAGGGTAGTTATAACTTAAAATTGTCTTATTAATATAAGTATTTTTTTCAAAGTTCCTTCAAAACATTTTGAAAAAAAATTGCACTTTCCAAAGTATATCTCTATAATTTTGTAATCTATTTAACCAAAAGCCTCTCCATCTCTCAAAGTCACTTTTAAAACTGTCATTCTTCATTCCCCAGAACATTTTAGGTATATATTACCAATGATATTATGGAACAAACATAAAATAAGGAGTTTATTTTGTTGTTGCTGCTGCTGTTTTTGTTTTGTTTTGTTTTTGAGCCACCCGGTGAAGCTCAGAAATTACTTCTGGCTATGCACTCAGAAACCGCTCCTGACTTGGAGGACCATATGGGACACTGGGGGATAGAACCTTGATCCGTTCTAGGTTAGCGCACACAAGGCAAATGCCCTACTGCCTGCACCACTGCTTCGGCCCTAGAATAAGAAGTTTTTTAACTTGAAATATCTATCTCTTTAAATGACAGTAGGAAGACAACATGGAGAATCTAAGTCTTATCTCTATGAAAAGTGGATCATATCTATTTACAGGATTGTTGCAAAGTTTTAGTAAGGGACTTATAAATTGCATTAGTAATACACCTGCCATATTAGAACTTAGATGATATATATTTAATGAAAAGTTATAATTTTATTTATTTTTACTTCTATAGATATATAATCTTCTATACTGTTCTCCAGTCATTCACTATAAAAGAAAGTATTTTTTTTCTTAAAGGCAAATAAAATCTAACATATTTTACCTCTATCTGCTTCTACTTCTAAGAAAATATTCACTTCACAAAATTTATTTTCATTTACCTTGTTGTATTATTCATGTCACTATTGTGAAGAATATTAGGATATTATGAAGGCTTTACTAAAATAAAAGAATGTATATCAGGGTCAGAGAGAGAGAGAGAGAGAAAGAGAGAGTGAGAGAGAGAGAGAGAGAGAGAGAGAGAGAGAGAGTTGGTGAGTAAACCACTTGTCTTACTTGCAACCAACCTGGATTTGATCCAGCTCACCTCATACTGTTCCCCAATTACTTCCAGAAATAATTCCTGAAGAAAGCCAAAAAATAAAGCTTTAGCAGGTCAGGAACAATTTCAAAAAATTAAAAAAAAAACAAAGGGTTGAACATCATCAGTGATCATTATCAATGTATAATAGCTGATTTTTCCATTGTAAAATGGAAAATCTCCTGTAATATTTCAATTTCTCTTTAAAAATATTATTACAATTATAACTTAGACCACAAGTATACAATACAATTAAATGTGACTAGTTCTTACTTTGGGAGGTCAGAACGGGGACACTCAGCAATGCTCAGAGCTCACTCCTGGCTCTGCCCTCAAGGATTAAATCTGATTGGCTAGCCACTAGACTCTAGCGGCTAGAGTATCATATTCGATGCAGAGTTTGAACCCAGCTCAGCTGCATGAAAAGCCAGGGCCAACACATTGTTTTATATATATATATATATATATATATATCTATATATATAAATATATATATATATATATATATAGTTCTCTAATTTTAATAGCTTGATATACAATATAACTTTATTTCACCACCGATAAAGTGTTCATGACCCTTCACCAATGTTCTTGTATAATTTTTGATCCGCCTCATAATTTCTCCCACCTATTTTGCTCTTTTCTTTCCTCAATCTATAAGCCAGGGTCAAGGGTTTGTTATCATTTGACACTTTTTACATTTTGTGTTTTTCTCTACATCAGATATGATGTCATCCTGTATTTGTTTTCTCTCTGGATTATTTGTTCATTTATCTTACTTATATTATAAAATCTACTTTCTTTAAGTAGATTTTAAAGTTTAGGGGAATTCTTTATATAGTGTTAGATATTTCTTAACATTAGATGTTAGTTATATTTACTTGTTCTAATTTTCACTGGTTTTATTTGAACAACGTATCCTTCATTCTTTCCTGTATTCTCAACTTTTATTACAAACTTCCAATTTAAACGAATATGACATCTCCCTCCTTGTATGTCATCAATTTTGTATGACCCAACCTATTACCTCCAAGTACAAACTCAAGACAAAGTTTCTGTCGATCTGAGTAAATTATCCTGTTCCAAGTGATTTAGATAAGCTAGAGAAACTCTGAGAATTCAGAATTTTTGCACTTACAATTTGAAGACAGTGATTGCCTCATAGAAATTACATGTAATGTTATATAAACAAGTAGGATATCTTAAAAGACAGTCTGCAAATTTAGTCAGTTGTGAGAACGTAAGGCCAAATGAAAAAAAGACAGAGAGGAAAACACTCCTAATCCCTAATTGATATTTCAGCTAGTAAATTTATCAGATCTCAGTCACTTAGACTATTTTTTTTCTTATTCCATTAACCTAAAGTGTTTACCCTTCATTACTGGTAATCAAAAAATATTTCTTAATACAGCTCTGTTCTTTAACATGTACTTTTTTTAATATGTACTTTTCATTTTTCTAAGTTGATAATGAGGTTTTGACAAAAATGTTCATAACATAGCAGGACTCCTTTCTCGTTAATGGAGAAAAAGAAAACAGAAGCACATCCTTCATTACATATATTTCATTATTTGGCAGTTTTAATAAGATTCATCATCCAATTTAGATAACTTTAAAGATCACACTGCATACCAATCTGTAAAAAATATTTTCATTATGTTTATTATAAAAATATAGATGTTTCCACTACAAATCATTTTACATTAGTAATAGGCCATCTACATTGTACAATGTATAAACTAAATGAGTGATTATTTCAAAATACAAGTCTAAAGTAAATACATTTTACCAATCATATCACATTTATAGATGGTTTCATTGATACTTAGTACAGCATAAATGAAAAAGTTGCCAGAAATAAATAATATATGAAAATCAAAATAAGAGAATATGGTACACAATAGTATAAATGAGATATGGTCTCATAGTATTGACAGTCAACTCAGTTTTTGTGCAAAGAGATGGCCATAGCATTCTAGTACCTCTACTCCACAGTTAAGAATCGTACACTGCATGTTTACATATGTACAGGGCAAGAGTCATGTAAAATAACTTTATAATAAGTCAGATAAAAATGGTGAACAAAATGAAGAGCAATATACTATGTATACAACCTCTGCTTTCAAATGGAAACCACAGCCAAAATAAAAGAAATAGATAAATTAATTTTCAATTTTTATTAATTTATGAAACACACAGAATACTGTGTATAGTCAGAATATTAGCCAAGAATATAAAAGGTAGACTAGAAAAATTTTAATTAAATCCAATTCAGATATCACTTTAATATTTAATACACAAAATGTTTTATTAAATATTTATAGTGAATTTTAACAGGCTTACATGAACTTTGTAATTCATTTTATAATTGATCAATTTTTAAATTATAGCTCTAAGTATCCAATACAATATTATAGTAGGTGATCTGTTGTGAAATAAAGTTTTTTTTGCAATTTGGAGAAATAACCTCATATGTGAAGGAACATAAGCTAAATGCTATTACTTAAAGTACAAAAGTTTTACTTGAGTAAATAAAAATGGATTTTGATCTTTGATTGTATGCTATAATTTTCATTTTTCATAAAAGAATAATTTGCAGCATTGATTTATTTATCCACCAAGTCTTCTTTGATATCCATTTCTTATATTTAAAACAACAATGTATGGAAATAAGGGCATTAGAAATAATAAAGATAGAACAAAAACATTGCTTCACAATATATTAGTGGCTAGATTTCCTTTTGTATATTTTTCAAATATTACTGGATATGTTCATATTTTATCTTTATGGAATATGATGTTTATGCAACTAGTAAGGAATCTCTCCACTGCCTACAGATTATGAGACATGTTCTAGATGACAAGCTATTTCGGAAAATATGTGTTCAATAAATAGATAGACATTCAAAGCTTCTAAGTTTACACCTAACTTTAGTAGGTGCATTTTAGTGGAAGACTCAAAGTTAATACCTGGTTTGATGATTTAATAACTAATTTAATTGAACTCCAATGATGAGAGTAGTTTTTTAAGCATCATTCTCTATAAACAGCTGAATAAATGAAGCAACGACTTTATGTGACATTTTAAAGCCAGCCAGCAAGTGATTTTTGACTCATGCATTAGCCCATAGGCAGTGGTGCCATTTAATGTAACAATGTAAAAGAGATATCAATTCCCATTTCTTTCCAGTGTAACTTTTCTCTATTCAGGAGCTTTATCATACATAACTAATTCACCATTGGAGGAGATGTTTGGTCTCCTAAGCACCATAGCTGGGGCAGGCCTATCATTTGAGGAACCATTACATACATATCAGTAAATATTACACTAAATAGGAGCATACAAGTTTTATAATAAATGGAGAGACAAAACAGATGGATATTTTAGACTATGAGATTTGGTTAGTATATGGAGGACTGGGTTTTGGTTCTTATTATAGATTTTAGACAGAGACATATATAAGTAGATGGTTCAAAATTATGGAAATAAACCTATCATTCTCTGTATCTAATTCAACATTTTTCCTAGGTGCTGACAATTTTAAAGAGCATTGGCACTTGGCTGTAACAAAATCCAAAATTAATAATCAAGGCATAAAAGAAATCAATAAAAAACAACTCAAAAGAAAATAAATATTCATATTTTCCAAATTAAGACATATTTTACAGGATAATATTTAAGAAAGCTAACAATGAAAATGTATGGTACTTAAAAGAACTACAGACTTTATTTCTATATGCTTTTAACAGATAATAAGAAAGTAATACAATGAGAAGGTAGTAAATATGGCCCAAAAGTTTGAGGTATAATTTCCTCTATTTTGCTTGCTTTTAAAGAAACAAAATACTTGTTACAGATTTCTTCTGTGTATAAAAATATTGCAAGTAATCTGTGACTACTAGTAAACAGTGTGACCATGTTTTGTTATGTCACTTGCTTTAAGAGTTTATGAACAATGGCTCTATGCTAGTTCATTATTTCTCACTGAAGGATTTTAATTTAATACATAAACTAACTTTAAAAGTAATCACAAAATGAAGTACACCCACCCACCCATCTGCTAAATAACAGGGGAAAATAAAGAGTTTTTCAGTTCCATTTTAAGGCATTTGTACTCGTAGTTGAGTGTCTTATTAGGCTTGGAACTTCCAAAAAGAATCTCCAGGACAATCTATTTATTCACAAAGTGATGCCACAACTTTGAAAGATACTATTGTCATCCAGACATAAGCTTTATACTGGAACCGGACTATTCTTTGACTGAGTTTCTAGTGCTTTAATGCTACTGATGATCTTCTTCTGTGGTCAACCACGGTGACCCCAAACTTTTTCATGTCACTGTGAAAAAGAAAGAAAACATCTGTTGAGAATTAAGTTTGAAATTATCATAACACTTCTAATCATTTATCACCTTAAATAAAGTGATTTTGTTATTTTCACATCATTTAATATACAGTATCTTACCTTCTATCTTTACTCTTTTTGAAAAGTACAGATGATATAATGATTTAAATAGTAATATTTTAAAAAAATTTTAATAACTTATCTAATGATGTAATTCGAAAGTGGAATAATTGAAAGTGGATATAATTGTGGAAAGGATCAAGATGAGATTTTACTATTTCATGGTGGGCCCTCATCCAATGAGTCTATTTTCAGTAAAGAGATAAGGGGCAAATGATACACAAAGTGCTTGTTAAGATGGATAGAGACTGTATTACAATGAAAGTGTTAGGGTCCAGAGACATTGGAAGAGCCTTCACCTCTTCAGTATGAGAAAATTCATACTCAAAAATGTCCTAAAGACAGGAATTATCTCTAAAGACTTTGATGAAAATTTCTGTCTTTTTAAGTATCTGAGTCAATAAATGTTAAACCATTAATACTTGAGACAACTGTATATAGTCACATCCTTTGTATAGCTAATTATTCCATTCTCTTCGAATCTGTGTTCTTCTGTGGACATTGACAGAGTACATAAAAAAGGAAGATAGCATTCAGTTTCCGCATTCAACTGCTTACAGCTTTGCATATTCACTAAGCCTCAGGGTAGGCATATGCCAGGTTAGAAGGCTTACAATTCTGATATTAAGAAATTGGATGTAAATTTTATGTAATTAGAACATCAATCACAGCTCTATGAAGGCTGAATTGATAAAACCAAGTCAACTGAAACATCTCAAGTCTTTCAGACTATAGACTTCTGTCATAGATGTTTAATGAAACCCAACACTAGTACTAGAAGAACCACTCTCAAATTCAAACAATCCATACTCATGACATTTATGTATACACCTCTGTGTGGTGCCAGTAATTGAACCCATTGACTTATCTGCCAAGGCATAATCTTTGTTTCTAGCCTCTCCTCATTAGGATGTTTATTGTGCAATCATAGATAACAATACAAAATTTTTTATAAAACGTCAAGTTTTTAAAAAATATAAGTAATAAAATTTTATCTACACTTATTTATCAACATAATTTTTAAAGAATTTTAATCTCAGAACTGAAGTTTTACAATAAGATCATATAACATGAAAGAGTTTTATTGTTGAAAAGAGACATATGTAAATTGATGAAATGTTCTAGTTTTAATTCATTATTTTTATGCATGTTTTTTAACTCTTAAATAATACCCTCATTAAAATTTCTGGACTCTTTTATTAATGGTCACATACCATCCCTACTTTTATACCTGATTTTTTTTTTTTTTTTTGGTTTTTTGGCCACACCCAGTAACGCTCAGGGGTTACTCCTGGCTATGCGCTCAGAAGTTGCTCCTGGCTTGGGGGACCATATGGGACGCCGGGGGATCGAACTGTGGTCCGTCCAAGGCTAGCGCAGGCAAGGCAGGCACCTTACCTCTTGCACCACCGCCCGGCCCCTATACCTGATTTTTTATTCTCTTTTTTAATCTTATTTTCCTTAAAACATTTAGCACAATATGGTATATACTTTTTTTTTTATTTTTCTATTCTCTATGTTTTTTCACAAAGTGTTGCCTTACATGTGGAAATAAATTTATATCAGTTTTCTTATACTTGCTTATCAATACACCATGAACGAGTAATTATATAATAGAGAATCAATATATATTTGCTAAAGTACACCAACGGTTCAAAAAATATGTTTTTCTGGCAAGTTTGAGAGAGTAATAAGTATTATTTTGTAGAATACATTTGACATAATGACATGGAAAAAGAAGGAAAACATACATGTTTATGGACACATAGAGTGGATCTTATACTGAGCAAAAAGAATTGAATGAAAGATTGATAAGTCTAATACATAAAAGTGACTTAAACAAAAGTGAGTTGCAGATGGAATCATTTTTCTAACTGTACTTAGGATTTTATCTCCCACTCCTTAAACAAGTCCCAGGGACCTAACTTACTCCTCAGCTGAGCATGCAATGGATCTTCTAGCCTACTACACTCTATTGCATCTCAGTCCTTGTGCCCCCCAAGTAACCTGCACTGTCATCTTTCAGTCTTTAGTGCTTCCATCTTTCATGTGAGAAGGGAACACAATTCTTCTCATAATCTCATGAAATGCTTATTAATCTAAAGCACTTTCTCCACTAGAGACTCTAGTCTCCATGCCCACCCAGCCCTCTCAGTTGCTAAAAATTTTACTGAAACTCAGCAGGCCTCTCCTCACATTTCTACCTGACCCCTTCCACCGCATCTCAGCTCCCACCACTGCATTTTAGTACACAGCTTTGCAACCATTCAACTCATTACATCTTCTTAAAGGATATCCTTGTGTGTTGATTCCATAGACTCAGTTATAGCTTTGGGTTGCTGTCAAATATTTTATGCAATTACATCTATTCTTATCTCCACATCAGACTGAAATCGATGAAAGAAATGCACAGAATCCAGAGTCTTTAAATATGAGGTCTGATACCAACAATAACTAAAGTGTGAAAAAGTTTCACCGGGACCTTGAGAATGACTGGAGTTGGATAGACTGGTATGCCTGGAACCCAGAGGTCTGTCTTATGCCCAATATAACTTCTGGGGGGTGAGGCCTTTTTGTAACCAGGTCAAGGATTATTTTTTTTCCCATTTTCTCCATTTTTCTGGATCTATGCAAACATTGTCGATTGCCACTATCACACCTTTACTATATTTTTTTTTTACTCTTATCCTTTAAGGAAAAAAATACAAAATTACTGAACTTAAAAACAAATTAATGTAGTAGAATGCCTTGCATTGAATATGATTTCCAAAGCTAGCCAGGAGTGATTTCTGAGCTCAGAACCAGGAGTAACCCCAAGTGCCATTGGATGTATCCCAAACACTCAAAATAAAAAAAACCTTTCTGAATACAGAGAGCAAAAAAATGTAAAAGAAGAGAAAAAAGTTGACTAATAAACTTTCCTATATTTATCTGTCCAACTCCAGGAAAGTTTTATTTGTTTTTTTTTTTTTCAAAAGAATCAGTTATAATTATGGATGGCAAAAAGATAAAATAGCTTAAAGGAACCAAAATAAAAAGAAATCTCAAGAAGTAAAAAAATAGAATATTTAATAAAATACAGCACGTATATGCCTTGATATATTTTACCCAAGTTGTGCATCTATTAAAAATTATCCTTATACATTTTTCTTAATTGTAATACAGTAGAATTACCAACAAGACACAAGATTTTTAAAGTAGTGGTGAGTGGAGTGAATAGATGTTGCATTGGCATTGTTATCTCTGAATTAAGAATAGATAGTAAAAATAACATTATAGGATTGAAATACAAATAGATCTAAAACCTTTTGACTAAATGCACATAAGTGCATTCCTAAAGGAGTGGAATCTTTCCATAAAAGTCAACTTTCTTTTTGAAGGTAAGGATTGTTTTATAATAATAATAGGAATATTCACAATGATGATGATGACAATATATGCTAGCCAATATAAAATAGTTGACATCCAACACACGTGTTGAGATAAATACATTGTTAACCTTTGATCACTTCACTTATTTAAGCAAATAGTTATGTTTTTACTGTATTCACAACTTGTAATTGGTGAACATATTTAAAATGGGAACTAATAGTTGACCTTGTTAATAGTGTTCTGTTCCAAACACTTTAATAGTCTTTTATTATCTGAAAACTCTGGTATTGATATTTTGTTAAAATAAATATTTTTATGTAAATTAATTTGCAAAAATGGCATCAATACAGAAATGTTAAAATTGGACTTGTATTTTGCTAAGCTTACGTTCTCTTTTAAAAATAACTTGTGCCTTATAATGACACTTCTAGTTATAGGTACTATCATAAGAATTTATATAAATATTTAAATACATTGAAATATTCTGAGAATATATTTAATCAAAACAGATACCAGAGAATCAAAAGCATACTGTTCATTGATTAAGGAGACTACTTAAAACTATGGTATTCCATGTGCCAGATAAATAGTATAGTGGGTAAGATGCTTGCCTTTCAAGCAGTCAAGCTGGGGCAAGCACTCTATATGGCCCCCAGAAACCTCCCGTGTTTCCTGAGCATGCCAAACCAGGAATAATACCTGAAGACCATTAAGTTCAGGGCTTACAAAAACTAAATAGTTTTTTAAATAGATAGATTGATAAATAGAACTTTCCACATTAAAAAGTGTAACATAACATATAGCAGGTTTATTTTTATTTATTTTTATCATACTCCAGGAATATTCCTGACTGCACTCTAAAATTTTGCTTGGCAGTGCAGGAGTACCATATGTTAAGCCACAGATTGAACCCTGGTGGATCACATACATGGCAAATGCAATATCCATTATATGACTCTGTCCTAATCTTATCTTTTAAGAACAAATTCTCTTCTGTAAATAGTAATGTTATGCTCTTCCTATAGGTTATTTTTATAACTTTTCAAAAAGTTTAATTGAATTATTATACTACAAACATTAAACTTGATCTATTTGTTAGACATTTTATCTATTTGTTATGATTAGGTTAGTCTTGATGTCCAATTCATTGCTTTATAATGGCACTTTAAATTATTGATATAGAAACAACAAAAATCAGTAACACTTAATATTTGATAACACCTAAATATTCAAATATAGGTTGGAAATTATAAGACTTATATGAACAAGGCCTTGTAGGCAGCAAATAGCTTACTTTAGGCAAAAAATACATACTTTGGGTGTATCAACCAAGATAACAAATTCCTTTGTGATGGTTTTCTAATTACTATTTAAAAATGTACCTAGAGCAAGTTTATGATATTACATTGCAACTCTCTCCAGAAAAAAATTAAATAATGACAATTATATGTCTTTGGAAACTACAAACAAGACTAAGACCACTAGAACTCCTCTACTTACAATTTAGGACTAAGAATGGCATTGTAACTTTGTCATCTAGTAACATACCAAGATTCTATGATCTAAGGCTAGGGGAAATATTTAAATTATCTATAAAATGAAGAAATGTCACTCAGGTAAACTTTAAAAATGGTGAAGTCATAGGGCATAAGTGGTGGCGCAAGTCATAAGGCACCTGCCTTGGTCACTCTAGCCTAGGACAGATAGTGGTTTGATCCCCGAGCATCCTATATTGTCCCCAGAGCCAGAAGCAGTTTCTCAACATATAGCTAGAAGTAACCCCAGAGTGTCACCAGGTGTGGCCCAAAAACCAAAAACCAAAAAAAGCAAAAAAATATGGTAGTCACATTAGTAAGAAAATAGATTATTTTTTGAGAGAAATGAATAATATGGTTTTTAGTAACTAAATTTCTAATTTCCAATTACTTTATCTTTTGAATTTTAGTGAATTATTTACTGGATATATATTTATTATTATACAAAACATTTTGATTTAAGCTAATGGATTATTCAAATCAATAAACTACCTTGGGGGCCAGAGCAGTGGCGCATTGGTAGGCATTTGCCTTGCATGTGGCTGACCTAGGATGGACTGTGGTTCAATCCTCTGGTGTCCCATATAGTCCCCCAAGCCAGGAGGATTTCTGACAAAATAGCCAGGAGTAATCCCTGAGCATCACCAGGTATAGTCCAAAAATGAAACAAAACAATATAAAAAAACCTACCCTTGTCAAAAATTCCTGACTAAATACAATATATATATATATAATATATATATATATATATATATCTCTCTTATATTTGAATTCTATTGCATTTTTAATACAGGAATTCATAAATAAGTATTAATAAATTATTTTTTTTATTTAAAAATTCCAATTGACTATAAGTTTCCTGAAGTAAGTAAACTTTGTTTAGGTGCCATAGCGAGAGTACAACAGTGGTGCATTTGCCTTGCATAAAGCCAACCTGAAACGGACCCAGGTTCAATCCCCAGTATCCCATATGGTCCTGGAGCCTATCAGGAGTGACTTCTGAGGATGGAGCAAGGAGTAAACCCTGAGTACCACCATGTGTGGCCCAAAGACAAAATCAAAAGTAAAAAAGAATGTTTAGCTTATTAATCATTTCATTTTCTAATATGATAACCCTCAAAGAGTAGGTATATAATAAAGAAGTGATATATGATTTTCATTATGTAGCTGTTAAAATTTCTCTCAGACTCTAATACATTCCCCCTTAAATGGGCTTAGTTAACTATCTTCCCTTCCTACAGAGGTTATATTTTGCTAGGAATCTACACAAAATCACAATTATTGGAAATTAATAAGCATTATACTTTATTCAATATTTTAAGTAAGACATTTGTTTCTGTCAAGTTTAATACAGGTCTTTATATGTTGATTCATTTTAGAAAGGACATGGTTCATTGAAGACACTTTTCAATGAGAGTTATATTGATAACACACATCTATTCAGAAGGTTTAGTAACAAAGAGATCTAGTCCAGTGACTATGGAGAGCATTCATTGTCATAGGTCTAGTTATTGCCTATACTAAATTCATCCAAACATATATGTTTCCTAGACTGTTTAAAATCAATCAGAAGAGCTTAAAAGCATGATCTTACTCTGTGGAAATCTTGGCGATGGTATCACAAGAACTGTATTCCACGCCTGTGAAAATATCCTTGCACTGGGCTGTTCGGACACCATTAAGCCAGTCAGCTGTTGTGTGGAAGGTAGTGATGTCAACGTTGCTTTGGTCCAGAAGAAGATTTGATGGCCTGAGAGATGGAAAATATCAGAGCAAGAAACATCAGGATTCACTAGACTTGCTGTGTGTCAAAATTTAACAATAACGTCTGCAGGAACATTTAGACTTCATGTGGTGTTTGAGTTTATATGAACTTTTTCTTCCATGAATGATTTATCTATACATGTCAGTAGCTTGTAAGAGTTATGCATAATAATCTTGTATAAGCAGTCTTTATCACCTCATAATGATTTTTAAATCAATCATTGAAATACTTTCAGTCAAATGCATAAATATGTTCCTATATTTTTAATATTTTAACTTGTCTAGGTCTTAGCAAAAATAATAATTTATGGAACCCTTAGAAGATAGAATATACTGAACACTGTTTACTTTGTTAATAAATTAGTGTTTTTTCATATAAACTATTGCCTACTGCATAACTATGTAGACATTCAACATGTTCTGCCAATAGTGGAAAAAGCAATACTTTATATACAACAGCATATAAATAAAAATCAAAGCAAAAATCCAAATAATTTGACAAATTCATTATTATTGAAATGAAAGTAATAAGAAGATAATAGATAAGTAAGCAACAATGAAATTCTGGTATGTGTGACACAACTATATCAATTCATGATATCATAGACAAAATTGAAACTATAATTTTATATTGCACAATACCTCTACATTACAGGAAACTTTCAGAAAGTTTCAAACATTTATAGATATGACTATCATTCTGTGGACGTCATTTGAAGTTCTGAAAATAAGGAAAACAAAAGAAAGAAAAAATGAAAGAGGATGTTTTTATTTCTTTAGATTCAGAGATGTAGTCTGTAAGTGAACTAGGATAGGATATTTTTCAGATCTTAGTGGCCATTTTAGGAAAATGGTAATAATATAAGTAGAATACAAATGAAAATCAGAAGACATATGCCAAGGATACATAGAACAATTTTCCACATAATGAGCACTGTATTTTTGTTAATCATTATTTTGACGTAAAGAAATATATGTAATGAGTTGGTTAAAGTTTTGATAAATTGTAAAACAATATACAAGTTATTTTCTCCATTTAAAATGTTTTTCTCTGTTGTTGAATTTGTTGAGTGCCTTATATGTTCTGGTATCAGACCTTTTATATGATGGATGATATGATTATATTTTCTTCCTTTAAATAGAATATCTTTTTATTTTAATAATGGAGGACTTATGCAGTATACAGGAATCTGTTAGTTAATTAATTAGAATTTTATTTTGGTTTTAAGACCATGCCTGTTGGTTCTTAGTGTATAGACCTAGTATTGCAGTAAGGGATTATTTCATTGTTGTTGATATATATGTATATATAATATCTTTATTTAAGCACTAGATAGAAAACATGTTTGTAGTTTGGTTTCAGTCATACAAAGAAAGCTCTCTTTTTTGATGGATTCTGGGGAATGGGAGATATAGGTCAGCAAGTGGCATGACCATTATTCTATAATTTATTTTTATTTATATATTACTTACTGCCTAAATAAAAGCATAATAAACTCTAGTTCATGCAAAATGTTTTAAATGCAATAATATTTTTGCTATTTTAACAACCAGAGATTTATTTAAGTATAATGCACAGAATAAATAGCATATTTGTATTGCTTATATTTCTAGGACCATATTAAAATAGTTAATAGTTTTTATGCATTCACAATTACTCTACATCAAATGTTTATAAATAAATATTTTATTCCACTTTGAGTAGCTCCTGTTTTTATTACTGAAGTAAATACTTTATAAACACTAAAAATATGTGTCATAATGTAATTGTGGTCTTAATATTTTTGTTATATTTAGATATTTACCTCTTATGAGTATATTCTGTATCTTTAATTTAATGATGCTATACCTGGATTTGCAAAAATAGTTTTAAGGAACCCAATATTAATACTTTAAAAATATAACTTGGGACCAGAGCAGTGGCACAATCAGTAAGGTGTCTGCCTTGCAAGTGCTAGCCTAGGATGGACCTTGGTTCGATCCCTCAGCGTTCCATATGGTCTCCAAAGCCAGGAGGGATTTCTGAGCACATAGCCTGGAGTAATCCCTGAGCATCACTGGGCATTGGCCCAAAACCAAAACCAAATATATATATATACATATATATACATATATGTATATATATATATATAAAACACCTCATATTTTTATAGGGTTAAAAGTAATTTGCATAAAAGGAATCGATCCTTTAAAGTAGGGCATTTTAAATTGTCTCTATTGTGACCTCTTTTCAGCAGATATATTTTTCCCTTTAATTATTTTTCATTTGAACACCACTATTTACAAAGTTGTTCAGAATATACTTGTTTCAGGCATTCATTGTTTCAATAATAATTCCACTGGTATGACCTTCTCTCCACCAATCTACAGTTTACACTCAATATTCACACTCAATGTTTACACTCATTATAACAGCCCTGTAGCTGGCATAAACCATTTTACTTCATATTGCTGTGACAACAAAATAAAAATAAAATTATCAGAAAATAAGTTTAATAAAATTATTTTATAATAATTGTTTTATTCACAGTGGTTTTATTAAAGTCAGAGTATTTACTTGGCCATTTGATGTTTGTTGAACCTTTGTATTATTTCTGTTCATTGAGCTTCTTAGACTTCTGTACCACTTTCAATTGTTTTCTATACCTTCTGTTGGGCTTTCAGTATTAAATTTTCACCATATTAATTTTTTATATAAACATAGGTATCTAAATACATCAAATGTGTATGAAGGCAATCATTTACTAATAAATAATCCTAAACTCTTTTAAGCAAATTTTTAGTAGCTTGTGAATCTCATATTCACATATTTTAGTCAATTTTGGAGCATGACCTGCAGTTTAGAAAGCCAGAATTAAGGGTTGGAGAATAGCATGGAGGTAAGGCATTTGCCTTTCATGCAGAAGATCGGTGGTACGAATCCTGGCATCCCATATGGTTCCCTGAGCCTGCCAGGAACGATTTCTGAGCATAGAGCCAGGAGTAACCCCTGAGCAGGGACGGGTGTGATCCAAAGACCAAAAATCAAAGAAAAAAAGAAGCCAGAATTAAAAGCATTAAATTAATAAAGGGGAAGGAAATTATAGAGTACCTAGGTACATTGATGGAAGAGCCTGATATGCTAGTATTAGAATATTTTATGAATAGAACATTATTATTGATAATATTTAAATTATAGTACTAAATAAAATAAAAAAACTAAATCTAGTGAGAAGTAAAGCAATAGTAGAGTCGGTAAGGTACTTGTATGTGGCCAACCTAGGCTCAGTTCCCAGCATCCCACAGGTTCACCAGGCTTCCAGTGAATAAATTCTGAAAGCAGAATCAGGAATAATCCCTGATTATCTCAAGGTATTGTACCACAAACATTAAATAAATAAATTCAACATCTAAAATAGTTGTCAAAAGATGACAAGAAAAAGGAAAACTATGTTGAATTGCATATATTTTATTTTATTTTATTTTATTTTATTTATTTTTTTTTTTTTTTTTTGGTTTTTGGGCCACACCCGGTAACGCTCAGAGGTTACTCCTGGCTATGCGCTCAGAAGTCGCTCCTGGCTTGGGGGACCATATGGGACGCCGGGGGATCGAACCGCGGTCCGTCTCCTAGGCTAGCGCAGGTAAGGCAGGCACCTTACCTCCAGCGCCACCGCCCGGCCCCTATATTTTATTTTAAAAATGATATGAGCCATGTAATATCTATCAATACTAAAGCTATCTTTAATAAATAGCATGAAATAAAATCAAAATGACCCACCTAGAAAAATTAGTTTAGTTATTATACCAAGCATTTATTATTATCTACAAAAATGGTAAAAAATATTATCATGTTCAAAATAAGAAAATGTATCTGTGAAGCAAATCCCAAAGTATTCCAGATTAATCCACATTTAAAAAATAAGTTTAATATTTCTATTTATTTTTTCTCACCACCTTAAACTATACAAGACTCTTGCTGCAATGTGCAGTACCGTTCTTAAATATGAACATTTTTATACCCTGTAACTTACTATGGTTGATATAAAAGCTAGGGATAAATTTTGTTAGAGATACATTTATGATATTTGATAAAATTGATAACCTTTAATTAAATTAAACAGTTTGGTAAACATAAATTGTTGACTCTGCTGTTTCCATGCATTATACAAATTAATAATTAGATCTCTTTCAGTATTATTCAAAGCAGGTAATAATGCCCTCTTGAGAGCCTGGACCCATGGAAATGGGAGCAAAAAGCAGAAGATGCAACTGGCTGAGCACTTTCTGCTTCTTTGCTTAAAGGTCGATTGACCAGCAGATTATAAGTGATTTTCTTTAAGGGGGTGGTAAACCAAACAATTTTGGGAGCTTCTGCTTTAGTCTAAATTAGAGTACTACTATTCATTTCAAGGGGCTGAATTACAAATTTAAAATGAATGCCATGAGTGCATAATTAATGTGTTATTGTTTAGTTTTGACATTTTCTTTTTGGTTTTTGTGTCACACCCGGCAGCGCTCAGGGGTTACTCATGATCCTATGCTCAGTAATCGCTCCTGGCAGGCTCAGGGGACCATATGGGATGCCAGGATTTGAACCACTGTCCTCTGCATGCAAGACAAACACCAAAAGTAAACAATTGTGGACGCGACTCATTATACAGTTTAAATTACAAAAATCCATTCTGGCTTGTTTCTGCTTGATCATCTTGAAACAGTCTTTGTCACTAACCACAATTAATTATCACAATGATGTTTAATTAATAAATATTAATTGTTATTAACCAAGTTTATTAATTATTTATTAAACATGTATTGTGTATTATTAATCAATAATATTGATATTATTGATATAATTATTGATAATAATATTGAACACACTAGAAAATAGAACTCTAAAAAATAATAGAAATAGCATTAAATCAGATGTAAGGACATTTTATAAGAAAAGCTAAATTAAAAAAAAAAGTGGGGGGAATGCCAAACCTTACCACTCCAGCACCCATACTTTTTCTTGTTTTGTTTTGATTTGTTAGTTTTTGACTTTATTTTCCTTCTCTTTGTTCTTCCACTTTTCTCTTACTTTTTCACACTTGTGGTTATTATTTAGAGATTTATTTTTATTTTTATTTGCCGGGTCCATTTTCTTTTCTTTTTTCTTCCATTTTTCTTTTTTTTTCTTTTCTCCTTTCTTTTTTTGATAGTAGTTACCAATTTTTTTCTCCCCTTTTTCTTATTCTTTTTATCTTCAATGACGGTGGAATGGTTGCTCAATCTACAACAAACTGTAAAGTGGAGTCCAGTTGCACTGGCATACTGGGGGTAGAGGAGGGAGATGTGGGATACATGTTGGGAATAGGGGCGGAGGGAGGACAGCACTGGTGGTGGGAATGCCCCTCATTCATTGTCACTATGTACCATAAATGATGCAGTGAAAGATTTGTAATGCACTTTGGTCACAATAAAAATTAAAATAAAAAGAAAAAAAAGAAAAACTAAATGAAAATAAAATACTAATTTTTTCGTAGCTTACATACTATATGACATTTGGCATTTTTACAGTAGCTACAGCATAGAATCTAATATCAATGTTATCAACTCTTGGTTCTCTTAATGGCCATTCCTTTTTTTTTTTTTTTTTAATGTATAGGTTTTTGGGTATAAAGAATTGAACCCTTTGACATTTTACTCAGACTATTTATGAAGTGTATACAACAGCAAAACGCAGGATTTTTTTTTTCCCTTTTCAATTTCAAACTGGCTTGTGTTTTTTAACTCAGCAGTACAGCCATACTCGACAAGAGTTTCAAGAAAATTAGGATAAACAAACTGAATAAAAAAGAACTTGCGGATTAGGGATTAGTGACCCCAACCGTGTTTTTCTGTTTAGTACTTGGATCAAAGTACAGGCAAGACAAAGAATGACCTAATTTTAATGCCAGTGACCTCAGAATAACCAGTCCTGCAAAGTATCATTTTTCCACTTCCAGGATTTCTCTAGGGATTCAAATAAAAATTGGTTCCTTTCCTCCTCTGAGAGGACATCTGGAGAGTTTATCAATGGATAGGAATTTGTCTCTCACTGTGAGAGAGCCTGTGATGTCTCTTCATTGCGCACCAAGGGAATGTGGGTTTTGGAGCAGCTGCAGGCATTGGCGTTTTTTTAGACCCAACCCGAGACATTGGGTCTGAAGGGGAAATTTATAGGCTGGGTGATATGCACTGTGAGCTCACACTTTTACTAGACAAATTAGATAGGTTTCAATCCATGCAGCTGTAAACGATGTCCTGCAGAGTTCCACCTGATCTTTTACAGCTTTTCATAAATCAGTACCTACTGGCTGCAGACCGCAGTCATTAAAAAGAAATCATGGAAATTACATGTTTGCTCGGGGGAAGCCAAAAAATAACTTTCCTCCCCTTCACTCTTCGCTCCTAGTTATAGGTATGTGAATTTAGTCTTTTATGTATTTGCAGACTGTTGCATTAAAGAGTTTACATGTCGTTTTCTTACAATCAATCCCTATTTAATCTTTAAATGATTTCATATAAATTCACGACTCGGTATTGGAAACAAAGTCAGTAAACCAATGACCAGAGTGACAGACGTAGCATAACATAATGATCTACCTCTTGCTTTGGTTGGTATTCTAAGTATCTACGGTTCAAAGTTGTCATTCTATAACATAAAAATAAAAAATAAAGAAATATATAACATATACAAACATTGTTTTTATATGAATTTTGTTTGTTACATGACAGAAATAGTGACTATCACATTTCATGAATGAGTAAGTAGATACTAATTGAATCTCACAGTAGAAATAATATCTCTAATACCATCTACATACTGAGAACTGCTTTGAGATCACATTAACAATAAGAATACATTTTAAGGGCCCAATTTCTATGTCTACCTTCATTATAGTCTGAAAATATAATAACTTTTATTTTAAAATGTCTAACATTTCATTGTTTTGATTAAAAGAATGTCCTCTGTATATTTTAAAAGGAAATCAAGTATGTGTAAAATTTTAGTCTAAAAATATGATTGTTTTAACTATGCACGATTTTAATAGCATTAGGTAATTTTAGTCATAAGTAACTAAGGGAAATTTTGAGCGTATATAGTTCTCAACAGGAAATTAATATATAAGTGACATTTTTAAGAAATAAATCATTGTGTTTATTTTAGTTAATTAACTTTAGATTTTAAGGAAAAACCTTTAGAT
The DNA here is from genome assembly GCF_024139225.1 of Suncus etruscus. Taxonomy (NCBI): domain Eukaryota; kingdom Metazoa; phylum Chordata; class Mammalia; order Eulipotyphla; family Soricidae; genus Suncus; species Suncus etruscus. The sequence goes on along the minus strand of NC_064860.1, from coordinate 75,453,746 downwards.
TTTTAACTGTTATATTTATATTTTGGGTTTAATTTTTCCACCAGTATAACTATCAACTTTATGCCTAACATTAAACAAAATCATGAGTATTTATGTTATTTCCTTACCTCTAAAAATCACTATAATATTTGTTTGTGCATTGCCAATTTTATGCATTAACATTAACAAAGCCATCTGAGTATTTGGAATGCTTGTTGCCCTCTTAAAAGATTCAGTAAAATATGTTTTATGTAATGAAAGTCACACAGTCAGTTTCAGAATTGGAAATCAAAGCAATTTTGAGAAAAATATTGATTATCATAGTCAATGGACACCTTTAGCAAAATATTTGCCAAAAGATCAATTTTTCACAATATACTTAAAATCAGTCAAATATTGCTAATATCAATTAATGTCATTAATAAGAAAATTTATCTGTAACATTTTGTCTTGAAAGTTTAAAGTTAACTATAAATTAGTGGAATAATACCTTTTAAATTATTTCAATTAAATTAGGTAAGAATTATTATGCATACTATCTAATTTTAAATATATTTGACCAACAACTTTAGTCTTTATGCAGTGAACTTGATTTTCTTTGCTTTAGAATCTCTTTCAAAATATACTGTGTATATGTTTATTTCTTGTATCCTAAAATGTGAATTTAACATATGTATGATATAAGGTAAAACCAAAATACCCTGGGAATCAATATTTAAAATTAAAGGGTGGTTCACTTTTCTATTTTCTTTAAAAATGCAATAAGGGGCCAAAATTATAGCACAATGAGTAGGACATTAGTTTTGCATGCACCAACTCAGAATTGATTTCCAGCATCCAATGTGGTCCTCTTCCTGCCAGAAATGATTTCTGAGCACAGAGCCAGAAGTAACCCTTGAGCACTGCTGGATGTAGCCCAAGCCCCCAATGTCTTAAATAGGGTACTTTACTACTGCCTGAATAGAAATAAATTCATATTTCAATATTCTCTGTTAGCAATAGATATATGGTTATCTTTTTATAAAAGTGAATGAACACACTAAATTCAAAACTTCCATTTTAAAAGTAATCTTACAAAATTTAATATATTTATTAAATTATAATTATATCTTGTCTTCTTTTTGTGCTATAAAGGATGAAAAATGTATTTAGGGTCTTTTGATTTGGACTTGGTTTATTGTGGTAGAGGGTTGAGTTATAGCTCTGATGATTAGGGGTTAACCCTGTTTCTATGCAAAGAAATCACTACTGGCAGGGTCAAAGGCCCATTTGGGATGCAGGGTAACAAAACCAAGTTGGCTATGTGCAAGACAAGTATTTTATAAGCTGTACCATGTCTACCTCTCTTCTATACATTTCTTTTTATGATTTTTGGGTCACACACAGAAGCACTCAGGGGTTATTCCTGGCTCTGCACTCAGAAATCGCTCCTGGCAGTCACGAGGGACCATAAGGGATGCAGGGATTCGAACCACCTCTCGTTCTGGGTCGGCTGATTGCAAGGCAAATGCCCTAATGCAGTGCTATCATCTCTTCGGCCCTTCCCTCTATATATTTCTAAGAAGAAGTTTCTATTAAAATTTTATTTAGAAAATATACCTCCAAAAATCTACTTTTATTATTTTTCACATGTGTAATAATTATATTTTTAACTTTTTTTCAGTATATTTTTGAACTTTTAAGTTAAAGTATCCAATAATAACAGCTTACAAATTTATCACATTTATTACTCAAAAAATCTAAATATTTGTCTAAAAAAATTCATTTGCAATGCTCTCCTAGAAACATTTTTCTCCTGATTTTTTCCCCTCCAATTCTTTGTAACTCTTAATAACACAGTGCATTACACTACGTTTTAGGCAATGTCTTGAGTTGTGGATTTTGCCAGAGACAATATTTCTTTTTTTTATCTTTTTTATTTATTTTAATTTTTGATTTTAAGGACAAACTCAGTGATGCTTAGGGCTTACTTAAGGTTGTATACTCTGGTGATACTAATGAAAGTGCTTTCTGGTGCTGGGAATTAAACTAAAGTCATTGGAAAAATAGCACAGAAAATAAGACATTTGCCTTTTATGCAGCCAACCTGGTTCAATCTTTGTCAAATTTTACATCCTCACAAACCTGCTATGGAGGTAGACATAATTCACGAATAATTCCTATGTGAAGAGTTAGGTGTAACCCCTGAACACTGTTAGGTGTGTCCAAAGAAACAAACAAAAAATAAGAGTCATAAAGATACAAAGCAAGTACCTTACTCTCTACATCAGATCCTTCCTCTAAAGAAGACATGTAAGTTTAATGATGTTAATTTTCTGCTGTCCAAAGATTCCTTACACAATTTCCAAATTATTACCAAATCCTTCCCCGAGTGTTCAGTTTTCTATTTTTCTCATTTAGTTTAATGACAGATTTATTTTTCCTTCTTGAGTGCTTTATTCGTGTTGTCTTTATCTTAATTCCATTACCCATTGATATCGCTTGAAGTTTCTATTTCCTCTTCCAATATTATTATTTTGGCAAGGAATTCTTTAAAGAGCTGATTGATCATAATCTAGATCTCAGCTTAAACACCACCAACTCAGAGGTTTATTTACAATTAGGTTTTTTTTTTGTTGCTTTTGATTTGTTGTTGTTGATGTTGTTGCTGTTTTTGTTGTCATCATTTTGGGTTGCCCAGCTGTGTTAAAGTCTTAATCAGAGTTCTATTTTTAGGGTTCACTCCTGCTGTGTTTAGGGATATCATATACTGTGCTAAAGATTGGACCTAGATGAACCCATGAAAAACAAGCACCTAACCCACTTTACTTTCTACCTAGCCACTTGACAAGGCAAGTACAATTACTCCCAGCACTATAGCTCTGGTATTTATAAACACATTTTTAGTGTACATCACAATATTTAATTGCTAGTCAGTTCTAGTCTATTATTTATTGTACATCAAAACTTATGCCTTCGGTGACATTAAATATTTGTCTTCACTATTTTATGGGGTTTCTCTATGTTTAAAATGCATTGGACTAGGGGCCGGCGAGGTGGCACTAGAGGTAAGGTGTCTGCCTTGCAAGCCCTAGCCAAGGAAGGACCTCGGTTCAATCCCCCAGTGACCCATATTGTCCCCCTTCAGCGCTTAGCCAGGAGTAACCCTTGAGCAAAAACGGGTGTGGCCCGAAAAACAAACAAAAAAAATGCATTGGACTAGAATACAAGTGTATCATTGCTATTAAATTTTAAAATTCCTCTAGAATAAAGAATTATTATATATGCTCAGAAGTTCATGTTATGATTTTAATAAATGGTAGGTACATTTATAAATGACTCAGTAGAAGAAGAAATTTAGAAACAGGGACATACCTATTATGCTACACAGATTTTTTTTTTTTGGCCACATTCTCAGCACTCAAGGGTTACTCCTGACTCTGCTCTCAGAAGTCATTCCTAGCAGGCTACAGGGACCATATGGGATCCTGGGAATTGAACAAGGGATTGGCAGCAGGAAGGCAAATGCTCTACCACTGTGCTATTGCTCTGGACCCTCATACTTATTATTTCTTGCCAAAAAAACTGTTCAATCTTAATGATAATTACTATCATTAAAATATTTTTGCATCAGATATACATACATAAAGTCTAAATTTACATTTATTTCTTTAAATATAATGTAAACAGTGATACTTTATTTTAAATATAATTTTCCCAATAATTTAAGTTATATATAAGATAGCTTGACTTTTTATGTCTGAGAAGAATCAAATATACGACCTCTTCTCCTATGACTCTGACAAAATCTTTTCTTTCTCATTTTTCCATTTTCCACTATATTTTGTAAATATACTTTCATATGCTTCTTTAAACACATTAAGATAGGCCTGTCTTCTGTGCTGTGCTGCATTTTCAGCCTGATTTCATCCTGTGTGTGGCTCATCTGCGGACAGCTCGCCTTCCCTGGAGCCTTCCCTGGAGGTGAGTCTTCATACCAAGAAAGGGTGGAGACAGAGGAGCACAGCCATTCTGCTTCCCTTCTCGGCCATGCACCAACACGTAGAAAAACCCACAATACAAGTGTGACAATGGGGAAACAACGCAGGCCAGTGCCAGATATAGAGAATGACGATGGCACCTCTGATGACTTAAACATGACCAACCAACTAGTCAGTTTCTCAGATAAGAAGTTTAGAGTCGCAATATGAAAGGTGTTCAAAGAACTCAAAGAAAGTATAGAAGAGAACACTAATAATAATCAAGAGAATATGAAGATAGAAATCAGAAAACTCCAAACTGAAATTTCAGGTAAAATAACAGGTCTGAAAAACTCAGTAGATGAATTGAAGAAAAACATGGTTGAGCTTTCCCATGGGTTAACAGCAGCTGAGGTAGAATTAGTACATTGGAAGATGACATGAATAACAACTCCATACAGCAGAAGAAATTGAAAAAAAGCTTTAAAGCAAATGATCAAACAATGGAAAAATTACTCAAAGAATGGGAACAGATGAAAATAGAAGTCTATGATAAGCTCAACAGAAACATCTTAAGAATCATAGGAGTCACAGAGATCCAGGAAGAAAATCTCTGGGAAGAATCAACGGTCAAGAACATCATTAAAGGGGCTGGAGAGATAGCATGGAGGTAAGGCGTTTACCTTTCATGCAGAAGGTCATTGGTTCAAATCCCAGCATCCCATATGGTCCCCCGTACCTGCCAGGAGCAATTTCTGAGCACGGAGCCAGGAAAAACCCCTGAGCACTGCCGGGTGTGACCCGAAAACCACAAAAAAAAAAAAAAAAAACAAAACATCATTAAAGAGAAACTACCAGAGCTAAAGAATGCATGTGATCAAATCCTGCATGCCCAAAGAGTACCAACTAAAAGAGACCCCAGAAAAAACACCCCAAGACACATTCTAGTCACAATGACAAATCCCACAGATAGAGACAGAATTCTGAAAGCAGCAAGATCGAAAATAGAAATTACATTCAAGGGAACATTCTTGAGATTTACTGCAGACCTGTCACTAGAAACACTCAAGGCCAGAAGGCATTGGTGGAACATAGTGACAAAAATCAATGAAATAAATGCTTCGCCTAGAATACTGCACCCAGCAAAACTCACTTTCAGGTTTGAAGGAACAATACATGGTTTCATTGACAAACAACAACTCAGAAACTTTACAGAAACAAAACCATTCTTAAAAGAAAAACTGAATGGCCTACTTTAAGACAAGACTGACCAACAGACACACCAAACTTTGATATAAAGATGGCACTAACTCCCAGGACAATTCTTTCTCTCAATGTCAATGGACTAAATGCACCAATTAAGAGACACAGAGTGGCTAAATGGATCAAAAAACTCAATCCAACCTTCTGCTGCCTACAAGAAATGCACCTGAATACTCAGAACAAACATAGACTCAAAATAAAAGGCTGAAGAAAAATCATCCAAGCAAGCAACACCCAGAAAAAAGCTGGAGTGGCCATAGTAATATCAGATGATGCAAAATTTATACTTAGGAAAGTGGTAAGGAACAAAGATGGACATTTTGTATTAATCAAGGGACAGGTACAGTAGGAAAAAAAATCACTCTCCTAAACATATATGCACCGAATGAGGGACCAGCAAAAAATTTAATAAAATTGTTCACAAATCTAAAAAATAATATCAATAGGAGACCTCAACACAGCATTGTCAACACTTGACAGATCAACCAGACTGAAATCCAACAAGAATATACTAGACCTGAAAAGAAAAATGGAAGAAATAGGCCTAGTATACAGGACACTCCCCTGCCAGAAGCCTGGATACACATTCTTCTCCAATGTACATGGGGCATTCTCCAGGATAGACTACATGCTAGCACATAAAACATACCTCCATAATATGAAGAGGATAGAAATTTTGCAGGCTACCTTCGCTGACCACAAGGCCCTGAAATTATATGTGAACTACAAAGGGACACAGAAGAAAAAATTTAATACCTGGAAGTTAAACAGCCTAATACTAAATAATCAGTGGGTCCAAGATGAAATCATAGAGGAAATCAAAACCTTCCTGAAAACAAATGACAATGGAGACACAAACTATCAGAACCTATGTGACACAGTAAAAGTGGTACTGAGAGGAAAATTTATAGCTTTGCAAGCACACATCAGGAAAGAAGAAGGGTATACCTGAATAGATTAATGATGAAGCTCATAGAATTAGAAAGTAATCAACAAAGGACCCAAAAATAGGGAGGCGGGAGGAAATAACAAAGCTGAGAGCAGAAATCAATGAAGTGGAAAGCCGAAAAACAATCCAAAGGATCATCAAAAGCAGAAGTTGGTTCTTTGAAAAAATAAACAAGATTGATAGATCACTGGCAAAACTAACAAAGAGAGAGGAACTTGATAACTCATATTAGGAATGAAAAGGGAGAGATAACTACTGATATGGTAGAGATTCAAAGGGTAATCAGAAACTACTTTGAGAAACTCTATGCCACTAAAAATAAAAACCTGGAAGAAATAAATAAATTTTTGGACTCTTATAATCTTCCATGGTTGAATGAAGAGGACGTAGCATATTTAAACAAACCCATCACTATTGAGGAAATTAAGACATTAATCAAATGTCTGCCCAAAAACAGGAGTCCAGGCCCAGATGGATTTACTAATGAATTCTTTCAAACCTTTCAAGAGGAATTCTACCAATCCTGGCAAGACTCTTTCATGAAATTGAAAAAACAGGAACACTTCCAAATAGCTTTTATGAAGCCAATATCAACTTGATACCTAAACCTGACAGAGATGCTACCAAAAAAGAAAATTACAGACCAATATAGATGATGAATACAGATGCAAAAATCCTCAAGAAAATCCTGGCAAATAGGATTCAATGCCTCATTAAGAAGATCATCCACTACGATCAAGTAGGTTTCATCCAGGAATGCAAAGCTGGTTTAACATCCGTAAATCTATCAACATAATACACAAATCAATAACAAGAAAAATAAAAACCACATTATCATATCAATAGACGCAGAGGAAAGCATTTGATAATGTCCAACACCCATATTTGAACAAAACTATCAGCAAAATGGAAATGGAAGGAACCTTTCTCAATCTAGTTGAAGCCATCTACCACAAGCCAGAGGCAAATATTGTCCTCAATGAAAAAAAAAATAAAAGCCTTTCCTTTAAATTCTGGCACAAGACAAGGCTGTCCTCTCTCACCACTCCTATTCAACATAGCACTGGAAGTACTTGCTATAGCAATTAGGCAAGAAAAAGATATCAAGGAAATCCAGATAGGAAAGGAAGAAGTCAAGCTCTCGCTATTTGCAGATGACATGATACTCTACATAGAAAACCTTAAAGATTCTATGAAATAGCTTCTAGAAACAATAGACTCATATAGCAAGGTGGCAGGCTACAAAATTAACACACAAAAATCAATGGCCTTTCTATACACCAATAGTAATAAAGAAGAAATTGACATTAAGAAAACAACCCCATTCACAATAATGCCACACAAACTCAAATATCTTGGAATCAACGTGATTAAAAATGTGAAGAACCTATACAAAGAAAACTATAAAATTCTCCTCCAAGAAATAAGAGAGGACATGCGGAAATGGAAGCACATACCCTGCTCATGGATTGGCAAGATTAACATCATTAAAATGGCAATACTCCCCAAAGCATTGTACAGATTTAATGTGATCCCTCTAAAGATACCCATGACATTCTTCAAAGTAGTGCATCAGGCACTTTTGAAATTCATTTGAATCAATAAACACCCTAGAATAGCTAAAGCAATCATTGGGAAAAAGAATATAGGAGGAATTACTTTCCCCAATGTTAAACTGTACTACAAAGCAATAGTTATCAAAACATCATGGTATTGGAATAAAGACAGGCCCTCAGATCAGTGGAATAGGCTTGAGTACTCAGAGAATGTTCCCCAGATATAAAACCACCTAATTTTTGATAAAGGAGCAAGAAATTCTAAATGGATCAAAGAAATTCTCTTCAACAAGTGGTGTTGGCACAACTGGCTAGCCACTTACAAAAAATTGATATTAGACCCCCAGCTAACATCATGTACGAAGGTTAAATCCGGATGAAAGACATTGATATACGACCCAAAACCATAAGATATATAGAACAACATGTAGGTAAACCACTCCAGGACATTGAGACTACAGGCATCTTCAAGGAGGAAACTGCACTCTCCAAGCAAGTGAAAGCAGAGATTAACAGATGGGAATATATTAAAATGAGAAGCTTCTTCACCTCAAAAAAAAAAAAAAAAACAGCGCCCAGGATACAAGAGCCCTCCACTGAGTGGGAGAAACTATTCACCCAATACCCATCAGATAAGGGGCTAATCTCCAAAATATACAAGGCACTGACAGAACTTTACAAGAAAAAAACAAACATCTAATCCCATCAAAAATTGGAAAGAAGAAATGGACAGAAACTTTGACAAAGAAGAAATATATATGGCCAAAAGGCACATAAAAAAATGCTCCATATCACTAATCATCAGGGAGATGCAAACAAAACGACTCTGAGGTACTACCTCACACCCCAGAGATTAGTACACATCACAAAGAATGAGAACAAGCAGTGTTGGCGGGGATGTGGAGAGAAAGGAACTCTTATCTACTGCTGGTGGGAATGCCGTCTAGTTCAATCTTCATAGAAAGCAATATGGAGATTCCTCCAAAAACTAGAAATCGAGCTCCCATACAACCCAACTATACCACACCTAGGAATATACCCTAGGAACACAAAAATACAACACAAAAATACTTTCCTTACACCTATATTCATTGCAGCACTATTTACCATAGCAAGACTATGGAAACAACCAAGATGCCCTTCAACAGAGGAATGGCTAAAGAAACTGTGGTACATATACACAATGGAATATAATGCAGCTGTCAGGATATATGAAGTAATGAACTTTTCCTATATGTGGATGTACATGGAATCTATTATGCTGAGTGAAATAAGTCACAGAGAGAGAGAGAAAGATGCAGAATGGTCTCACTCATCTATGGGTTTTAAGAAAAATGAAAGACATTCTTGCAATAATAATTTTCAGACACAAAAGAGAAGACAGCTGGAAGTTACAGCTCACCTCATGAAGCTGACCACAAACAGGGATGAGTTTAGTTAGAGAAATAACTACGTTTAGAACCATCCTAATAATGAGAATGTACAAGGAAAATAGAAAGCCTGTCTAGGGTACAGGCAGGGGTTTGGTGGGGAGGAGGGAGATTTGGGACATTGGTGATGGGAATGTTGCACTGATGATGGGTGGTGTTCTTTACATGACTGAAACCCAAACACAATCATGTATATAATAAAGTTGGTTAAATAAAAAATTAATAAATTAATCACTAAAATAAAAAAACATTAAGATAATTTGACAGCTCTTAATTCGGAAAATAAGTATAGAATTTAATAGACAAACATTTTGGGTAACTCAGAATGTAAATTCTAGCTATATTGTTTTGAAATTTCTATTGGTATTCAGGGACATGGACAGTAAAGAGAAGAGAAAAAAGAAGAAAGAACAAAATAAAGAGAGAAAGAGAAGAAAGAAAGAAAGAAAGAAAGAACAGAAAGAAAGAAAGAAAAGAAAGAAACGAAAGAAGAAAGAAAGAAAGAAAGAAGAGGAAGGAAGGAAGGAAGGAAGGAAGGAAGGAAGGAAGGAAGGAAGGAAGGAAGGAAGGAAGAAGGAAGGAAGGAAGGAAGGAAGGAAGGAAGGAAGGAAGGAAGGAAGGAAGGAAGGAAGGAAGGAGGAAGGAAGGAAGGAAGGAAGGAAGGAAGGAAGGAAGGAAGGAAGGACGGAAGGAAGGAAGGAAGGACGGAAGGAAGGAAGGAAGGAAGGACGGGAAGGAAGGAAGGAAAGGAAAGAAGAAAGAAGAAAGAAAAAAAGAAAGAAAGAAAGAAAGAAAGAAAGAAAGAAAGAAAGAAAGAAAGAAAAAGAAAGAAAGAAGAAAGAAAAAGAAAGAAAGAAAGAAAGAAAGAAAGAAGAAAGAAAGAAGAAAGAAGAAAGAAAGAGAGAGAGAAGAGAGAGAGAAAGAGAGAAAGAAAGAAAGAAAGAAAGAAAGAAAGAAAGAAAGAAAGAAAGAGAAGAAAGAAAGAGAGAGAGAGAGAGAGAGAGAAGAAAGAAAGAAAGAAAGAAAGAAAGAAAGAAAGAAAGAAAGAAAGAAAGAAAGAAAGAAAGAAAGAAAGAAAGAAAGAAGAAAGAAAGAAAGAAAGAGAAAAGAAAGAAAGAAAGAAGAAAGAAAGAAAGAAAGAAAGAAGAAGAAAGAAAGAAAGAAGAAAGAAGAAAGAAAGAAAGAAAGAAAGAAAGAAAGAAAGAAAGAAAGAAAGAAGAAAGAAACGAAAGAAAGAAGAAAGAAAGAGAAAGAAGAAGAAAAAGAAAGAAAAAAAATGAAAGAAGAAAGGAAAGATAAAAAAGGGATGGAAGAAGGGAGGAAGGAAGGAAAGAAAAGAAAGAATGGAAAGAAAATAAAGGAGGATGGTAAAAGAAACTGTGAAATAGAGAGAAAGTAAAAAATAAAATGAGGGAGGAAAAGAAGGCAAAAGAAAGACAAAGTAAAAAAGAAAGTAATTTCAGGAAGATAAAAGAAAGAAGGAAACATGGAAGAAAAGATGGAGGAAAATTAATCTAAACAATAAATGAATAAAATTGAACTAATCAAAAGGAAATATTAACACCTTAGAGATAACATGTATGCAATAATTTCATAGTGAATGCAGAATGCAAAATTTATTATGTCACCTTGCTGCCGCACTGGTGATGATTTTCAAACTGCCTGGGTTCCGAATCAGCTTGTCCAGAATGCTTACAATCTGCTCAAATTTGGGTCTGTTGTTTCTGTCCTTCTGCCAACAGTCCAACATCAGCTGATATAATGCAGCTGGGCAGTCCATGGGGGGTGGCAGTCGATAGCCTTCATCCACTGCTTTAATGACCTGTGTAAGAAGCGAAAATTATTTAGGCATTTAACAGGTGGCTCTTTACTTCATTCTGAGCAGGGCATACTATCAGGCCTATTTCAAATTGAAATGAGATCTTACTTTAAAAAGATAAACCTTATTATATCACTAAGGAATTATACCTATAACTGTTCAATAAGGATCCAAAGTGGGAAAGTGAACTTAAGGAGTTTGTTTAAATTGTCTTTTAGATAAAAGAAAGAAATGCTCTTTGCTACAGTAAATATAGTGAAATATAAATTGTATTTGATAATATAGATTTCGATGGAAAGTTTAAGTGCATAAATTAAAAGTGGTAAAAAGAGCATATATACTTTACGTCACAGTTTAAATGATATCTTTGGCAAAAATATATATTGTTCTGAAATTTTATGTAGCTACTAATTCCTGATACTTTAAAATCTTGTAAAGAATCTATTTTCAAACATTACTGTACACAGAATTGTCTGAAGGGCTTATTAGCACACTATTCAATATGCTGATTTTAGAAAAATAGTGTAAGACCTTAACATTTGCATTACTAAATATTCTTAGGTCATGCTAATGTGCTGGTCTAAAGTCCAAATTACTATCAACTAATACAGTAGAAATTGGGACATGGAGAAACTAAAATGTAAGGCTGGTGTTACTAGCACAATAACAAATATGACTTGTTTGTAGAAGCACAGATAAGATTTTAGACATAAAAACATTTAAATGACTTCTACATGTGGTAATTAGAAAATAACTGACAAAACATATCGGTTTACCTCTGATGTATTTTGACATCATAGTCTCTGGCTAAGCATAAAAAAAAATATCCAAGTTTTTATTCCATATCCAACAGCCTCACTTTTAAAAAAGGTTAGCTCAACAGCTTATATAAACAAAAGTCCTTTTACAAAATCATATCAGAGTTACAATATAATAGATAAAGAACATTTTCTCCATACAGAAAATTTAGCTTATGTAACTAACTTCATGTGCAAGTGTAATATATCAAGAGAAAGAACATAATTGAGATTAGTTGTTTGTTTGGCTTTAGGAAATGTCTTATTTAAGTAAACAAGATGTTGCTACAGATGCATTATCTAAATCTACAAAGCATAACAAGCATGTGTATCTACTAATGTTACAGAGACATGATTTAATAGAAAAAAATTCTAACATATCTTGATATCTACAGGCTATCTTGTTGCCTCTTACTTTATAACGTTCTTACTATAAGTATATCTTCCATTTCGTCTCATTTCTAAGCCCTTGCTTGAGGGTAAAATGCAGAGTCATAAGAGCAGTTTAATGAATGTCCTTGCAAGACTTGGAGAATTTCATTTAAGTATTTTATTTCAATGTCACAAACTGGGAGCCACCTGGTTTCATTATGCTCCACTTCCTTGCACAGCTTGATCTCTTAATCTGAACCCATAACTCACAGACTACAAATACTTACATCCTGATTGGACATCTCCCAGTATGGTCTCTCTCCATAGGACATCACCTCCCATAGAACAATCCCATAACTCCATACGTCGCTGGCAGACGTGAATTTGCGGTAGGCTATAGCTTCTGGTGATGTCCACCGGATTGGGATCTTCCCTCCCTTGTAATACAAATTGATGCATACTTATATTATTAAGGCAGAGAGTTTAGAGTGTACGCTATAATTTGAATTTTAACTTGTTTATCAGGGTAATTCTCTCAATGAATTATGAGTTTCTGTTAAATAAATCTGATATTCATTTGTTTGTTTACTATCGGGAATGCCTGTTGTGTCATTTACTACAATATCTATTTTCAATCAACATGAAGGATTTTTAAATGATAAAATTAAAAGAATAAAGTTGCTTTATTCAAAAAAAATAAGAAAATAAAGAATTGAAAAAATCTTGTAAAATAAATATTCATATTTGCAATGATCTAAAAATTATAGTTGTTTTAATAGAGACATTATGTGTCCATTATGACATTAATTTGCAACAAACAAAGCAGATATGCTATATTCTATACTAGGAATAATAAAATATCTCAAATCAATTGTTATTGACTTAACATACATTTATCCTGACTACATTTTCAACTTAATGCAAATAAATTAATATGTAACTTAAACTATTCTTTACACAAAAATTCTTGTAGATATATCACTAAATAAATGCAAAATAAAACTATGCTACTAAATCTCTTTGCTATACATTGATCAAACTTGTTCATTTTTTTCAGTGTTTCTTCTAATCATTAATCACTGTGGTGCATTTTATGGACAATGTGGGTTCCATTTTAACTAGATAAATTAACTATACTCTGAGTCCTTAAAATCTACAGAAGAATAATTCTTCTATGAGTTACGGGAGATATAAAGTTATAATTCCTGTGAAATTTGCTCTCAGTTTAATAAATATATTTAATAAAGATGTGTCAAGTAGCACATGTATTAGAAATATTAAGTTAGTCACTATGGGTACGACATATATAAATAACATACTGGTCTTCTTGGAAAATAGCAAGATATTATTTATTATGAATAACTGAAGGTAGAAAGATGAAAGGATATAATGCTTTATTTCCTCAAACATTACAATACATATGAATTACCAGGGGCTAGTCTCAACTAAAAATGAAGTTCATATTCTGTACTTCAGAATGTTAACAAAGGTTTTGCATTTCTAAAATTCTCAAGGTGTTGCTGAGCTCATTGGTTATGTACCCTTTATTTTGTAAGAAGTCAGTAGGTAGGCTCTGTGATCAATCATGGAACTGGATCCTTCTAAAGAAACTCACCTGTGAGAATCTCACATGTGAAATGATAGTTGAGATATGTTTATACTTTTTGATTAAACAGAAGGATGAATCTTATAAATAATTCACACTATAAAATTTCAAGCATATTCAGAATCATGATGTATATTGATATTATACCAATAATCTGATTTCAAAATGATGTTTAAAAGGAAATTGCTTAAGAGAAATGAATAAACAATCTAGGAGATATTTTTACTATGTTTCATTATACTTGAGTACACTGATCTCTTATTTGATACATATTAAAGCAGAGAGGAAAAATACTATAGAAGATCTGTTTCTCATATGACTATACAAATGCATGTGAACAGACATAATGTGTAAAGATAATGATAGGTTAAATTGTGACACAGATAGACTGAACAGGTTTTTATCTTTAGAAGGACTGGCATAGGCAATTGAAATACTTTAATAAACTATATAATTCTTTGATGTACTCATACACACATGCTTTAGTGTTTGTGTGTGTTTACACATTCATCAGTTAACATATGGCCAAATCTATGAAGGAGGTAGGATTTACAATAGATTTGAAGAAAACATAAAAATACGAATAATATATATAGATAACAGATTACCGTGTTTTTTGGTGTATAAGACTTTTGAAACAACAAAAAAAAAGTCAACCGAAATTCGGGGGTCGTCTTATACGCTGAGTATATCCTGAAAAATGTTTCAATATTCCGCTAAACGAAACTTGTCTGACTATTGCCAGAAAAAGAATTTTCCAACTCGATCCTGCACCAATCTCTGCAAGGCTGCATGGACAGCCTCTCTAACTCAGCCAATCCAAGCAGGCTTTTGATGCATGCAAATTAGACAGTGTTTTGTACCCAAATCTACACTGTAAAAAGCCTGCTCAGATTGGCCAGAGTCAGAGAGTAAATTTATTACAGTATAACCTTTGAACCTTTGCTTGTTGTGATTGGCTCACAGTTGCAGCATAGGAACGTTCTGTCTGATACAGTGAATATAGGCCTAAACCTATGTTTAACTGTAAAATTAGGGGGTCGTCTTATACAACTGGTTGTCTTATATGCCGGAAAATATGGTATTTAACAGCACTATATTTGATAACTTACAATAGTAGACTAAAATTAACCAAATTAGAGAGATGGGAGCATGAATTAGAAAGACTTGGAGTAACTGAGAGATAATATCAATTTTAGCATAGTAAGGAGGAGTAATGATTAGAACCAGAAAAAAAAAAAAGAAACATAATCATGGAGAAGAGAACTGCAAACTATTAGATTTCTCCACTCTTTTCTCCTTTTCTTATTCTTTCATTCATGCTTACTCAATTTCTTTTCTGCTTTTTTTTTAGTTTGTTTTTACTGTTTTCTGCAGGTCCTGAAAAATTTCTATCTCCTCTTTAAATTTAATTGATAATTCACCATTCTGTTTTGAAAACTTGATCTCCAAAGAAATGATATTAATTTATATCCTTTAATTTATTTTTCTGTAAACACCCACTCCAAGTTCTTATAATATCATCTATTAATTTTAATTTTAAAAGATTTATGCATTTATTTGTAACCCAATTTATTCAAATGCCAAATTAAGCAATAGTGTAATGTTATCTTTAAAAATATCTGAAAGTTAACAGAAGTCAGAGTTATATTTTGAGGTCAATAAAATAAGTATTTAAAAATTTTATTAAAGTGTCTTATTTATTATATATAGTATTGCCATTTATCTTTATAGTGTCCAGAACTAGTGGTATAAATAGGCACTGAAAAATATTTCCCATGCTGAAAATTGTTTACCTATTTGAAAATATAGGATGTATGTTTATATACATATATGCCTATATAAACATATACATGCCTATATATACACTTCATAAGGTAAACAGTTGAAATTAAAATACAGAAATGATCAAAATAGCTTGATGATCTTCATGAACAAAGTAATAGTTGATTGTCTTTTACTAAAACCAATATGCAAATAGCTTATATCTAAGGTATATCAGCTTAAGGGCTTTAACATTATTTTCTAGAGCATTGAATGAATTTTAATAAACTTTCTTGAGATACTGGAAAGTGGTCTTTTGAATGAAAGAAATAGCCACATCTGTATGTATTTTATATCCAAAGCCAATGATAACAGAATCGATACCCAATCTACAACAAGCTAGACACAGAGGGGACCACTTATACTAGCAGCCCAGAGGGCAAAGGAGGGGTATATGGGATGCATGCTGGGAACAGGGGTGGAGAGAGGACAACATTGGTGGTGGGAATGCCCCTGATTCAATGTCATTATGTACCTAAAATATTACTGTGAAAGACTTTTAATCCACTGAGGTAAAAATAAATGGTTTTAAAATTATTTTAAATAATAATTAAATTATTTTTAAAAAGATTTCTTATTTAATTAATTTGGTGATCCCAGTTGTTCCAGGGACTACTCATGTCTCTGAATTAAGAAGTCTTCACACCGATGAGTCACTTGTTCGTTTTTTTGTTGTTTTTTTTTTCCAATTTCTCCCAAAAAGAGATTTATTAAACTTGTTGCAAAGATTGTTTTTATGGTTTTATTCTATTTTTCCCTACTGGTCTTTTTCCTTTTGTTTTCTATGATTATAGGAAAATGAATGAAAATGAAAATATGCTGAAAGTTTCCTACTTGCTGTTCTAAATATGTATGCATGCTGAACGAAGAGAAATTTATGAATGTATTTTATATATGTTTATTTCTATGTCTGTTTAATTATATGTGGTGGTCTACATACACTGTAATATGCATGTTGGTAAAGAAATTCCAAGAGAAAAAAAATTCCAAGAGAATTATAGAGTTTAAGGGTGATGCATAGACATTATTAGCAGGAATTTGGTAAAAATAACTGTAAAATTATTAAATGGTAAATTAAATGTTATATATAAAGGTTAAAAAAAGGTTATCATGTGGAACTGTGGTATACAAAAATATTATTAAATAATGCTAATAATAATAATATTATGCTAATTTCCTTGGCAGAATATTGAGTCTCCATAATCTTAAACTCTAATGAAACTTGAAAAGTATTTCCTCCATTTTGCACATTGTTGCAGATTCATAATAAATATCTGTATATATTCTATTTATTTATTTATTTATTTATTTATTTATTTATTTATTTATTTATTTATTTATTTATTTTTGGTTTTTGGGTCACACCTGGCAGCGCTCAGGGGTTACTCCTGGCTTTATGCTCAGAAATCGCTCCTGGCAGGCTCAGGGGACCATATGGGATGCTGGGATTCAAACTGCCCTCCTTCTGCATGCAATGCAAACACTCTACCTCCATGCTATTTCTCCGGCCCCGACATAAGTATATATTTTACAAATATATATATATGTGTAATTTATATATATAAATATATATTTCATCTATGACTATATATAATTTGAATCCATCAATATCTATATTTAAGTTTATACCTCTATATTATAGCATATG
The DNA here is from genome assembly GCF_024139225.1 of Suncus etruscus. Lineage (NCBI taxonomy): Eukaryota > Metazoa > Chordata > Mammalia > Eulipotyphla > Soricidae > Suncus > Suncus etruscus. Next base: position 75,436,544 of record NC_064860.1, on the reverse strand, counting down.
TATCTCAAGTTCTAAGCAAGTGCTGTCCACTTGTGTTCACTGTGTAATTATTAGAACAATGTCTAAGTCACAGAAAAAGCAAAACTGAATTTGGGAAATGTGTGACATAATATTTATTTTGATATGCCTTCAATATAGTGCTTAAAAGGCTCAGGGACCCCTCCTAATAGTCATGCATACTGCAGTGTAGAAATTGTACTTGGGTCCTTGTACTTCCAATACTTATGTCCTTTCCACAACGGCTCTTTACATTTTCTAGCCCTGTTACTTATTTATTTATTTATTTATTTATTTATTTATTTATTTATTTATTTATTTATTTTGGTTTTGGGGCCACACCGGTGGCGCTCAGGGCTTACTCCTGACCCTAGCTCAGAGTTTGCTCCAGACACTGGAGACCATATGGGAATGCCGGGGAACAAATTTGCATCAGCTGCATGCAAGGCAAACTTGAGTTCAGTTACATTTTCAATTCTGCTTCATGCTATTAAATTTGATATCAATATATTCTGTAGAAGATATAGATATAGACAGACATTATAAAATAACCTTATACTTTATTAAGATTGCTGAATTTATTGTCTGATCAAGTACAAACTACATTTTACTTGTATTACACCTACTCTTTGGTTTGTGTGTTTGTTTTGTTTTGGAGCCACACCAGGGTTTAATCCTGGCTCTGAGCTCAGGGATTACTCCCTGCCAGACTCCGGGAACCATAGGAAATAAAGACTTGTACTATTGCTTAAAATATTTCAGCTAACTGCGCTACTTTGGGAACATATTTTTGTCAGGTTGAACAATTGTCACCTAAGAAATAGCAAAAACTTCCCATTTTGATATTTGTTAAATTTGAAGTGCAAATTTTGACTTTTTTTTTTTTAGTTGTTTACCGTTCTGGTGCTTAATGTAAGTTTTCCTGTTACTCATATATATCAAATCTGCATTTTGGGCCTATATAGTAAAGCACATAAAAGTTGAAAAATTGTAACTTTTTTTTTAATTTTATAAATGTTTTCTCTGAACACAACAAGAGTATAAAATTTTCATTTGATCAGTTCAACATTTAAAGCAGTTTGTAAAGTTCTAAATTTTATGGCTCTGCTCAACTTCATTATTCCATGAGTTCTCAGACTTACAAATTTATTACCCTCATCCAATCCCATTTTTTAAATAATTTCATGCATTACAGATAAAAATCCAGCAGACAATAAAATATGTATCACTTTTCCTTAAATTCTTTAGATACTATAGTTGGAAATCTCCTCTTGGAGAAATATTGCTACCTCATGTTTATAACTAGAGAACTTCTAGGTCTTGTGAAATTAAAGGTGGGGCAACTGGGAATCAGATGCAAGTTGGTGACCCAATGTTATCTTACTCTTCTACTATTGAATTATTTTACTTGTCAAGGGTATTCAGAAAACAACTGCCTGATATATTTTATCTCTAAATATACACAGCTTAACATAGGAATCTAAATTTAAAGTTCTCTACTTTATAATATTTTATTTCTAGGTGAAGTTATTGTTGAAAAGCAATATAAAGAATAGTTTGTGCAGTCAAATTAGCCAATTTTAGTATAGATACATAATGATTTCAAGCCTTTTTGAACGTTAGCTGTTTCACAGTTTTCTCAAAATGCCAATGTATTCTCCCAAGTCTTTGAAACAGATAATTCTGCATGCCTAAAAAAAAAAAACTGAGAGAGACATCTTAATTCTCATTCTTGATATGTTCTATACCCATGTTTGTTAATTTTAAGATGCATTGTTTTTGCACTAGAACTAATTGAGTGAGTTGACTTCTACAGACAGGGCAGAAGCTTTGTGTAAGGGCTATCCTGTGTATTTTAGGTTGCTTTGTATCATCTCTAGTTACTACTAATTATGTCATATTTACCTGTTCCCAATTGTGACATTCCCTAAATGTCTCCAATGTCCCCACTAGCTATCAAAATCATCCCTACTTGAGATCTAATTTTTTAATTGCTGTAAGACAAAAATTATGAGACAAAATTTAAGTAGGGCTCATAATTCATCTAGAATTTTATATAGACTATGTGAAACTTTTGCCCAAAGATTTTCAAATATCCCATGATGATTTTTGTCTATTTTAGATCACAAAAGAGAGATCTTGTTCATTTTAATCTTGTAGCTAGGTTTTAGCCAAATAAAATACTTTCTTGAGTTTTTAATCCTCTATATGTTAAATCTTTTCAGTTCCTTATCACATTTTCCTTTATTTATTTTTAAAAATGTGATAATATTCTATAGCTATTAAAACTTAACTTGGCCTTCTACATTACTTTTCACTTTATCAGAGAAAGGCATCAATGATCAAAAATTTTAGTTTAAAATTGCTCTTAACTCCAAGAGCTAACAATATCTATGCTATAAAATACAACTGTCATTAGCTTAGAGAAATTAGACAGGAATCCTTCAGGGCCCAATTTGGGTTGAAATATGGATGAAAGAAATAGCTTGGATCAATAAATTTTAGTTTGGTCACACTTCATGATGAAGTTGTTGCAATTCAAGCTGAGCATCTGTAAAACAACTCAAAGTAAAATAAAGTATATATACAAGAATCTCCTACAAGTAATCTTCACAAAATTTAGACATGAATATTCTCTTGATTGTGACCACAAAAATCTATGAGTTCCCCTATTCTACCCAACCAAATGTTAGCTTACATTACTTGTCTTTTTATCCAGTTCAGAAATTTCTCTTCTATTTTATATGTGAGGGCTTTTAAAAGTTTTTTTTTTTTTATTTTAAGTAACTGCCCAATACATCTTCCAATGGGCTACTTTAAAATTAGAGTATCATCACATACTAAATTTTTCCTGCCACAAAACACCATCAAAACGATTATGAATGACCTAATTTTATAAAATCAAATAGAAATTTAAATTTAGTTTTTAAGTTCCTAATATACTTAGTTTGCAAAAGTCTGCATACTAGCTACTATAACATTTTTGAAGATGTATATTTCTAAATGTATTTTAATAAAGAATTTACTTAAATCGATCATTATATGTATCATGCATATATCATTCATATATCTATCATTCTATCTAAACTAATGAAGGGGGTATTTGACTTGTGACATAAAAAGTCCTAGGTGTAGTTGATATAATAAATTTTGAGTTTTCAAATCATTCTGTTTCTACTGTTTAAGCTGTTTCTTTTCTCCTTTATGTAGAATAATTTGTCATACAAAGTCAAAGATAATCTAAAATTTTTATCTACTTCTAGCAGCTCAATTGATTAATGCTCTTTTGTTTTTCCAACTTTTATAGTTTGATATTAAATCCAGATAAATAGCAAGTATAAAGATGATTTTTAGACTTCTAAAATGAGTCTAAAATAATCTGACTTTTGAAAAACCTTTTAAAATACATGTAATAAAGGCTTCTTTAAAATAGTGCAAATAAATTAATTAGACTAATTATTTAACTCAAGCTAAATATCAATTCATAGTCATAAATTTAGTCAAGTGTGCAATGTTGGCAACATTTGGAAACTTATTAAAATAACTTCTATTATATTTTGGCTTACTTTGTACAAAGTCAAAAATAATAATAATGTCTATGGATTGTATTAAAATATTGAGTGTCCTGATATACTAAATAAATATTTCTGATTTACTTATAATATTTCTTCTTTGAAAATTTCAATATGTGTACTTAAAGTACCAACCTTTTAATGAGATTTAGTGAGTTAGAATAAGGGTTGTAAATATATACAAACCTTATTGAACTTTGAAAACAGCTGTGTCCTTAATAGAATATATGTTTGGGGAGATGTGGTACTTATAAATGTCTGCATTGTCTTACTGTAAAGAGATATTATTCAGCAAATGAATTTGATATTTTGTTGAACTGAAAAATATAGTAAGGTAAAGTATAGTAAATATAGTAAGGTCATATGCAGTTCATTAATTGGATAATTAATGCACAGTGCCGATTTCCCTGCATTTTAAGAACGTCTTGCATTTCACATGATGTTGAAAAATATTAAAAGTTCAAGGAAAAGCTTTTTGCTACCTAAGAGATCATCTGTCTTTGATCCTTGTAGCAATCAACATCTGCTGGAATAATTCTCTCAATGGCCTTTAGATTTGAACTACCAGGGATTAGTACAGATGCTTCCCCTGGGAGTCTTCTAGGATTACCCTTCACCTTGTCTGCTGCTATCTATAGTGAGTGAACTTTATTTCCTGAAAATAGATGGATGCTAAACCATTGAATGAAGTGATTTATCACTATAGTTCCACTTCTAACCTAAGAAGCCAATATTTGCCTCCAGGTTAAACACTCAATTACTTAGAGTTCACTGAAATGAACTCTCCAAAGTTTTGTGTAAGACTTAGTACAACCTGACAGATCTCACAGGCAGGCAATGTGAACTATGGATCAGCAAAGCATTGCCTAAGTCAACAGGGATATATCTGTTGAGATAATTAGAGGGGGAAAAAGGGGGCTGATACAAGGTATTAGTTCTCAGTGTCTAGAGTTTTAAGAATCTCTAGAAATCAAAACTTGACCCTAACCAAATGTGAATGAACAGACCAGTTAAGGACTTGATAATTTCAGGCTTTTAGCCAAATCTCTCATCAGAACTGTCTAAATTCATTAAGTTTAGGAACTGGATTTCAAAATCCTTAAAGAAAGTATATTCTATGTTGAATTCTACTTTAACTGACTTTTCTTTCTAGACAAAGTGAACACATTTTTGTATCAGTTTAGCTAGTTCTGTGTTAGAGTATGGCAGTTATGAAATAACTTTGTACAAAAACTCTCCAATATTTTTAGTAGTTCTATACTATTTTTTATTTAATTCTTCTAAAGATATAAATACAAATATATTACCTAAAATATGCTCATGCATATATATATATAATTAACTTCCAAAGCTTAAATGAATCAGAGCAGATAAAATTATTTTAAGTTAAAAGAATTATAATAAAACAAAGATCAAATAATTTAGCTAGTATTGCTTTTATTTTAATTATTTTTAAAATTCTTTGTTTCAATTAATTTTACAAAGAACATCTATATAAACTTATTCAAATCATATCCTTGGCTTACTGTATATTTTCCTCAGCTTTGTTTTCTGCCTCCCTATACCTAATCACAATTAGAAAAAACTCTTAGTTTTACAATAAAAGAAAATGCATCACAAGCTAAAATTAAAAGTGGGAAATGAAAACAAGGAAGTATAAATTAATGAGTTCAAATTCTTACATTAATGTGTCAAGAAGTATCTTCTTAACATTGAGCATGTATATCTCTGTATTTATTTATTTATTTATTTATTTATTTATTTATTTATTTATTTATTTTTTGGCCCAAAAGACATACTCACTGGTTGTTAGGGTTTATTCCTGGCTATGTACTTAGGGATCACTTACCAGGGACTGAACCTGATTTGGCTGCATGCAAGGCAAGTATCTTACCCACAGTACTATCTTTCTAAACCTTACTATCTCTTCCATTTTTATATTTCTATATCTGCGGATTAATTATTGAAGCACATGCAGGCATATTGGACTGTTTCTCAGAATTTACTCCAGTTGCAATCATGAAAACTTCAGCAGTTATTAGAAGATTATTAAAATTCGTGAGTTATAAAAATACAGCAACAACAACAAATGGGTGTAGGTTTGGCTTTTTTATTTTAAATCAATAATATTTGAATTAAGAAGAAAATTGTTGATATTTAAAGCATTGCTCATTTTCTAGACCTATAAATTATGGAGGAAATAAACAGGAAAGAAAGTAAGGTGCTTGCCTAGCAGAAAGTAAAGCTGGGTTCAGTCCCAGTTCAGTCTCCTATGGTATACTAAGCCCGGTTAATATATATATATATCTGATCACATACCCAGAAGTAAGCGCTAAGCACTCTAAGGTGTGATTTCTAAACAAAACAAAATCAAACAAGAAGTGACATTTTAAATAACTTTGCTAATAAACATATTAGAAACAATTAGATGAATTTTGAATTAAGAATATATATTAATTATATATCAACATATATATAATTTCCTATAGCAAGTATATAAATGTGTGTATATATAAGAATCCAATTTTTTAATGTGAAATGTGCTTATAATTTCTCATAAACCTGACATAGATAATACATTTACAAATAATGGTCAAACCTGGGCCCGGAGAGATAGCACAGTGGCATTGCTTTGCAAGCAGCCGATCCAGGACCAAAGGTGGTTGGTTCGAATCCCAGTGTCCCATATGGTCGCCCATGCCTGCCAGGAGCTATTTCTGAGCAGACAGCCAGGAATAACCCCTGAGCACCGCCGGGTGTGGCCAAAAAAAAAAAAAAAAAAAAAAAGAATGTCTACTGTTAGATGTATCTTTTCATATGTTTGTGTGTACAAATATGTAAAAAAATGGTCGAAATTATCAATTTAAATGTTTTTTGTGTCAGACAATTAGTGTTTTTCTCATTTTTATGGTTTCATCTTAAAATGTATAGAATATGAACATGTAGTATTTTTGAAATTTACAATGCTTTAAAATTATAATTTTTATATTTCAGTAGTAAGACTTTTCCAGTCTCTTACTCCTGGCTCTGTGTTCAGGGAACATTTCAAACAGGCTCAGAGGTCCATGTGGGATACTGCAGTTGAACCAAGCAGGCCATTCTTAAATAAAGTATCATACCCACTATTCTAATAATCTGGTTCCATATTTTTTTTATTTAGTAAAAGTGAGTGAATCATGCTGAAAAATCAAGTAAAGAATAAAAATACCAAGAATATAGACATGTGAAGATACTGTTGCCTCTTCTGAATGAACCATTAAATCAATGTATAAAAAGAAAGCATCCAAAGCACCCCTCATTCATAAATGGTAACCATTATAAAACTATTAAAAACAAAACAAAACATTTTAATTTTATAGATTAAGTTTCTCTTTGATAGAGATCTATAATTAGATATAACATGTGGAAAGCTTGTTTTTATTTTCTTATTTTTGCTGTTCAGTCTGATGCAAAATGGAAAATAAAGTTATAAAGGGAAAAAACATTACTTACTCTTGTTGTGTAAGCAGCTTCTGGGTCATCTTCTAGAACACGTGAAAGTCCAAAATCAGAAACCTTACACACCAAATTGCTGTTGATTAAAATGTTCCTCGCAGCGAGGTCCCGGTGAACATAGCCCATATCAGAGAGGTACTTCATGCCAGATGCAATCCCTCGAAGCATTCCTACGAGCTGGATGACTGTAAACTGGGCGTCATGTTTCTGAGAAGCATTACAAATATTCAGTTGTTGAAATTGTATGATCAGTTGTTGGCTCTTTCCTAAATCTGTAACTTGGCTACACTCATCTGTATTGAATGGTAAATTTTTGGTTCTGAAATGTCCCACCTAACAAAATTAGGAAGTAACTGGCTGTACAAATATAAAACAAAATAAAGAAGTAGGTATAGTTTGAACTTCTTTGTAACAAGAAGTTATATTGTTTGAAATCAGGGCAGAAATCCAAACACAAGCAGAAGAAAATAAATAATAAAAACCAGAGCAGAGATCAACAATAAAAAAAACAAAATAATACAAACAATTGATAAAACCAGGTGCTTTTTTTTGAGAAAATATACAAGATATAGAAACAGTTGGCAAGACTCACATAGAAAAATATGAAAATATTCAAATAAATTAGATAATAATAAAAGGAAACAAAACCGCAAGAATCAAAGACAACCTGAGAAGATATTATGATATACGTTATTGTTAAGCTAGAGCACCTGAAGAAATGGACAAATTTCTGCAATGAGGAGAAAGTAAATAGCCTAAGCTTTCCAATCACTAGTAAGGAAATTGAAATATTTATTAAGAAAATCCTCAAGAATAAAAGTTCAGCACCAGACAGGTTTAGGTATGAGTTTTATCCAATAGTCAGAGAATAGTTACTACCATTGATCTGAGACTCTTCCAAAATATTGAAGAGATGGGAGTCCTCCCTACTACCTTCTATGAAGCAAAAGTCACTCATGTTCATCCCCAAAGCTGACAGATATACTACCAAGAAAGAAAACAATGGGCACATCGCACTGATGAACATTGATGCAAAATCCTTAACAAATTCTTAGCAAACTGAATCCAACAACGCATCAAAAAATTTTGCATCAGGACCAAGTGAGTTTCATCCCAGGGATGCAAGGATGATTCAATATATGCACATTAAGCAGCACCATACATCATATAAGTAAAAGGAAGGATAAAAGATCATAACAATCATTGCAGAGAAAGCATTTGACAAAATCTAACACCCATTCATTATGAAAACTTTAGAAAAGGAAACATTCTCAGGATAGTAACAGTTATTTATAAAAGCCCATAGCCAACATTATGCTTAATGGTAAAAATTGAGCTGACATAATACTCAGCAATTCCTATTTTGGGTATCTATCTCTAGGACAGAAAAGCATTCATTCAAAAGGCATAATGCTTTTCATTGCTACACACAAAACAATAAATAAAATTTGAAATCAAACTAGATATCCAACAACATATGAATGGATCATGAAGATGTGATAAATATATACAATGGAATACTACATAACTGTAAGAAATGATGAAGTCATTAATTTTTAGCAACATGGATGGAATTGGAAGATATTATGTTAAATGAAATAGGCCAAAAGATAAAGGATAAATAGAATAACATCATTCTATGTGATATTTAGAAAGACTCCATGAAGAAATACTAGGGATATGGTAGTTGTTTCGAACACCTGGTAGTTGTTTCGAACACCATTTGGCTCCAGAGTATAGTAAGGAGACAGAAAGAATATGAGTGGAAGCAAAAAAAAAAAAAAAAAAAAAAAAAAAACAACCCACAAATATGAGAGGGTAGGGTCTAGGGGTTGAGTGGTCTCAGATGCATTGGTAGTGATAAAAATAAAGGAGAGAACTAAATATTCCCCAAAGTCAACAACAATATAATAAAAATACCCAAACTTTAACATTATAAACTTAAAATGGGTCTGTTATTTTGGCAGACTTGGAGGAAAGGGAGAGTGATATGGGAAGCACCTGGGGAACATTGGTTGAGGGAGGTCAACACTGGTGGTGGGATTGACCTTGATTCACTTTATATGAAACCCAACTATAAAGGACTTTTTAAATCTCAATAACTTCAGTAAAATTAAAATTAAAAAAGGAATATAGGGGCCAGAGAGATAGCATGGAGGTAGGGTGTTTGTCTTGCATGAAGAGGATGATGGTTTGTATCCCAGTGTCTCATATGGTGCCCTGAGGCTGCCAGGAGCAATTTCTGAGCATAGAGCCAAGAATAACCCCTGAGCACTGCTGGGTGTGATTCAAAAACCAAAAACCAAAAAAAAAAAAAAAAAAAAAAGGAATATAGCTATGGATGTGCTTCCTTGATTATAAGAGGAAGAGGCTTGGGTTCCAAGTCAGAGCACACTCACACACACAAACACACACACACACACACACACACACACACACACACACACACACACCTACATAACATTTCCCAGTCACATAAAATTTAGAATTTTATCCATGATTATATTTAGCATAGATATGACCTATAAATATAAATATTTTATGTATTTATTTCTATCAATCTATCTGGTATCTATCTCTCATAGTGTTTAATATTACTATGAACATAGGGCAGAAAGAACCATGATGAATAGGCCTATGTTCTTTTTATTTCCTGTAGAACTTTGTGATCAATGTTCTTCACTCCTCAAAATAGTTTCATTTCCTTAAAAATTTTACTAAAATAATTAAAAACTGAAACACCAACATTTAAATATTGATATATACATTTATATATTGATATGCATATCACAAACAAATTATTTTAATTTAAAATATTTTGGTACAATAGCACAGGATTATTTTCAGACTAGCTTTTACTAAGTAACTGATGTTCTATCTTCTACCAGTCGTAGAGTATCCTACACCAATATATATATATATATATATATATATATATATATATCTTTAAAACTTAATTACTTATTTATCCACTGATATATCTTTTAAAAGTATAATGAAGGTTAAAGAAAACTTCACAACTATATTTTAACAGTATGAGTCAAATATTTAAATGCTATAAATTTAAAAAGTAATTTACCACTATTTGCTATTTTATCCCAGTAAATTTTAATTTTACTTTAAAGTTTCTTTTTAATATTTATTGGTGTATTAATAATTAAAATTATTGGCATTATCAAATTTTTGTAGTAATTCAGCCCATTATTTCACCTGGCTCTGTGCTCAAAAATTGCTCCTGACAAGCTTGGGGGATCATATGGGAATCTGGGGATCGAAACCAGGTTTGTCCCTGGTTGTCTGCATGCAAGGCAAATGCTCTACAGCTGTGCTATCACTCTGGCCCCAGCAGCCCATCTTTATAAATACACTCACAAATATATGCCTAAAATAAGATAAATATAAAAACATGTAAATTTATCTACTTACACGTAAGAAACTGTCCAAGGAACCATTTTCCATGTACTCTGTGACAATCATCACTGGTTTACCTATATATAGTAAGTAAAATGAACCATTGTCATAAATATAATAAATTTATATGTATATACATATTTACAGAGATATATGCTAGGTGTTTTCTTCTGACCAAGAGCAGTTAAATAAAATTCCCTACTTTCAAGAATTATGCTCAAGAATTTAGAAAAACAATAATGATTGTGGTTTAAAAACTGTCTATCAAGAGGGAAGTTTAAAGAAGGGAATGAAAGCAAGGGAAAGGAAAGGTAGAAGAGAGAAGGGAAGGGCAGAAAAGGGAAGGGAAAAAAAGGGAAGAGAAGGGTTCCAAATGGTTTCATGGGGATCATTCTTTGATAGAATTTTACCTAGGCCGCCTGCATGTACAGCAAGTAAGTACACCATTATTGGATTTATTTTCCACTATATAACTACCTAACTATATAAGGTCTGGTCTAACTCTTGATTAAGTACTACTACAAATACCTCAAGAATATTTTATGCACCTATGTAATTATATATAAAACAAACATAATACATACATATATATTTGTTATATTGCAAACCCATGAAATCAAGTGTTTGACGGCTGAGCTATAAATCAACCCAGTTTTAGATCTTTAAACACTTATCCATGAAACTCATAATATTACAGAGGTCCATTATTTCTGGCAGAATGAACTAGAAAATTGTTTCTTTTTTCCTGATGCTTATATTTCTTAGCTAAAATTTTTCTTTACTTATATTTTTTTATTTTATTAACATATACTTTCATTTACAATGAGTAAACTTTGTATGTTATAGAAAAAAGTCTTACAGGTCAATACCAGTCACTAAGTGCCAATAATCTCTAAATTCACCCACTGATTTACTTCTAGACTTTGGCAAACTTGTCATACCCTTTGCAAACTCAGTTCTGTGGTAAGAATCTATGAATTTATTTTCATTGGACTATTGTATTTTGTTATATTTGTTTGTTTATTTGTTTTTATATCTCATGTAAGTAAGATCATTGTTGATTCATTGATTAATTTGCTTGGGGTGTTTTAGAGAACATTCAGATACTCAAGGTCTTATTTTAGTCTGCACTTAGGGATCAATTTGGGTTATTAATAACAGGCCATATTTGGTGAAAATGATCAAATAAGTAGACTATGTGCAAGTGAAGTACCTTATCCATAAAGCTATCACCACATTCTCTTTAGAGTTAGCTTTACAAATTTTAATTATTATACTGAAGAGTTTCATCATGGTAATTCAATAAATTCCAAATTCATTAAAATGCTGAATTTCGGGACTGGAGAGATAACAGAGTTCACCTTGCGTGCAGAGTTGAATATTTTCCTCCAACCTGCAGAAGTTTGTACTTTGTTATAATACATTTATTTGCTTTTATTTTGCTTTATTATCATTTCAATGGAGTTGAATCACCAAAGATGTAACTAAAACCAATATAAGGTATTTTATATTTTATGCTTTCAGGTAAGAGTCACACTGTAATTCATTTTTAAAAAGATTTAAATTAAAACATTATTAGTTATGCATACAGTTTGGTACCACTAAGATAATATTTATTAAAGTTATTTAATATGTAAATCTATTCCAAGACATACATCTTATTTGTTAGAAGTGAGACAAATAAATATTTGAATTCTATGAAGTTTTCCAGTTTATATAATTATAAACTAGTTGATCTGATAATATCTGAAAAAATATTTTGCCAAAGCCTAAAGACCTTAGAATTTATGTTTTTAAATTCTACATATATTTGACTTGATTATTTATGAAGAAAGAAAACTTACAGCATTTCCATATGAATATCTATATCTTCCAAAATGATAAGTCAAAAAGCCTTAAGACTATTTCCAGAGGCTGAACTAAAATTAAATGTAGTATAAAAAATTGCATGAACAAATAAAATCATGAATTGCCATATTATCCATAAATCATTATTTCTATATGTTGTAGTTAGCACTCTTCTATAAAGAATAATATGCTATCAAAGTCAATTTAGTCCTTAAATACAGTCACATAAACTTTACCTCACACAGTTACTCTAAATTACAGTGGACAGTTGTTCTATTTGTGCACTACCTACCCTTTGCTTATCATTCTTTTCCTTCTGGCTCTCAGCCTTATGACCATTTCATTTCTCATTAGCATGTATAGGAGAATGTTTGGGTAAGGAAATAAAAGTAGTTGAAAAATCAAACCATTCAATTAAGTCAAAGCCCCATGAACATTCAGAAATCAGATCAGGCTACATTGAACTATAATTTTGGTATGTATTTATAAACACATCAATTAAGATGGACAAAACTGACCATGTGGTTTGTATTAACTTCAAAGTTTATCAAACCCAACTGTACAGACAGAGAGTAAACAGAATCATAAATAGTCTACCTTGGAAAACAATACCATTTTCATGATCAAAATCACAAGGGTTAAAGTAAAAGGAAACTCTAAACTAGTAATAAAAATATGGTTCAACATATATCAAATGTAATCGGAAATTATTCTATAAAATTCCTGTTTATCTACACATGATTCAATGTATCTTCAAATTTGCAGGCTCTGTCATGTGAATCTTCATTTTATAAAAGATACTACCTCTTTAATATATATATAGAATATAGGTATTATAGATACTATGTATATGTATAGTAATATATATATAGCAATTGACATGTATTGCCCTCAAAATCTTGAAGCAAAACTGAACGAACACAATAAAATCCATCATTTTTATTCTGACTAACTAAAATCAAGGTTAAGCAAAAATGAGAAAAATTACAATTTGTATGGGCTGAAGCAATAGCACATTGGGTAGAGCATTTTTTGGAAGAGGCTGATCCTGGTTTGATTCCTAATATCATATATGGTTCCCCAAACCTTCCTGGTGTGATCCCTGAACTTAGAACTTAGAACTTAGAACCAAAAGCAACAGCTGAACACTGCCTAGTGAAGCCAAAATCAAAATAAAATAAATAAGGTAAAATTTTTAGTGAAAATTTTCCACTCTTAAGTCATTTGTAAGTATATATTATTGCGATTTTTCATAATCAGGTGTTAAGGATAATTTGGTCAGTTGCAATCAGTTTCTCTACCTGTACACAGTGGATCAGAGGTGTTACTACTCATCGAACTACTATGCGATGATAGGATAAATGTGATTCAAAATATCAAAGAATGTCAGATTCTAAGCTCTCTCTCTAATCACAAAAATTCTCTTTAAAAGAAGAGTAAGATATATGTCATGTTGAACTAGGTTGGGACTGTGATCAAAGGCAGGAAAGGCCTTCTTACAAGCGGCCACTCCTATAAGGATAACTTTAACCTGCTCGCCAAAGTAACCCTAAATATAGAATCAGTGTAGGTCTCAGCACCCCTTCCCTTGGGGAGAAGAGCACTCATCAGGGTCCAACACTTGGCATGTTGTAACAAGACCCTGCCCAACCCTAGGCCAAGTTAGTTGGTTTGGAAAACTGCACTTAATGATCTGCTAATGGTAGTTACCTTCACTTTTCTTTGTTTAAACTTTGCGCACAACTCTGTCTCTCCAATTGGCCAGGCCCTGATTGCTTAGTTGTTTCACTGCAGTAGCTCCTGGAGGATTTGTGTGTGGCTTTGCACATCTCTTCTCTTCCCTCCCCACTCCCAGTTGCTCCTCCCCGAGCCTGGTCCAGAACATCCCCCAAGATACTCTATCAATGGCAACAGGACCCTGAACAATAAATAGTACAGCAGGTAAGACAATTCCTTGCACAAAGTAACCCCGGTTCAATCTCTTGCATCCCATACCCCCACCCCACCCCCCGCCTCAGTGGCAACAGAAGTATCATTCGTTATTACAGAGTCAAGAATAACTTTTGAACATCCTACCTATCAAGCCCCCCAAATCCCTAACCTCCAAAATTTTTATAGCCAAATATTTACATTTTACAATGATCAAATATTAGTTTTTGATAAACATGAATAAAAATAGTCATTTTTCAAAAAGTCCTATAGGATTGTGAAATACTTATGAAGCAAAACATTTTAAATAAGATATAAAAATAATTTATAAATAATAAATTACCAATAATTTAATTAGGATTTCCAAGGAAATACCATTCACTCCTATTATTGCATCTTACACACATTATGTCTTATTTTCGAAAGAATTAAAAACACTATGAGTCGCTTTTGTTGTATCATTTAATCTTAATCTAGATGAAAGCAAAAATAAATCACAAACTGGAGAGTAAAAATTCAAACTTTTTAAAAAATATGCTTGCCTATTTCAAGGTTATCATTTTTATTGTGAAAGTTTTTATTTTAAATTTCATATACCTATATTAACTCAGAAGTATATTGTAATGAACTAATAAATTAGAATGACTTTTCTGTTGGTTTCCTATTGGATCACATAAAAATATATGATCAATTTTTCCAAATTTCATTTTAATCAAGAAGTTAATTGTCTTGTTTTATTACATCCGTTGTTCTATGAGTTTATGAGGTCAAGGGAAAACTATTTAATTTGTACTTCTAAATTGACACCTAACAGAGTGACAATTAGAATTGATAAGTCTAACATTTTAGAATAAAGTCCAGCTTTCTCTTCAAAGCCAGGGTATTGAAATAATTTTTGCATTCATTCTTAACCATCATTATTTAGTAACACATCAGATATTTAATATTTATCTAAAAACTTATTTATAGTTAATATTAAAATCACATTAATTTACTTTAGGCAGTAACAATTTTGTGCTTGCTTATTTTACTCAGAACTGATTACAGAGTAAATATGATGATGATTTAAAGAATTCTGAATTTCTGATTTTTACATTAATGGACAGCTTAGATTTTTTCTTTACAGTCATGTAATTTTTATAGATTTCTTGTCAAATTTTAAAGGTGCTAACTTTTTGTATTAAATTTAAGATTTTTTACCATATTATTGTCTTTTTTTCTATTTTAAATAATTGTTCCAATATTAAACTATTTCATTTAATATGTATGTTTAGGTTTGCTTTTTTATTGTTACTGTCTTCAGATAGTTTATGTTTAAATATCAGGTACCAACTTAAATTCTTATCATATACTAAATTTTGTAATGATGTTGCAACTTTTTGTTTATTTTTTTGACTGGGGCACTCACTCAAAGATATTCTGGAGTTACTGCTGGTTCTGCACTCAGGAATTGCACCTGAAAGTGCACCAAGTACCAAATGGGATGCTGGTGATTAAACTTAGGCGGCTATGCTCATGGCAAACTACCCTACTCACTATACTATAGCTCCAGGCCCTATTGTGACTTGTTTTACACGTGACAAGTTATGACTTTATAATGATTATGTTATGAAGTTTTGTTTATACTGACCTACTATTTTCCTTAGTAGTATTCTTGACTGACTGGTACTCTAACATTCTTTTTTGCAAGTGAGGGTGATTCCCTTTGTCCCATTTTTGCCAAAATTTGTGTAGAGATTATTTAGACATACTTCAAAGAAGTTTTTATTTCATCTTCAATTACAATTTATTTGAAGGTGAATGTTTTTTAAAAGTTGTCACTTAGAGCTTACAAATCATAAATAGTTTCTACTAATTAACATGAATTTATTCTTTTTTTTAATTTTTTTTTTGTTTTTTTTTTGGGCCACACCCGGCGGTGCTCAGGGGTTACTCCTGGCTGTCTGCTCAGAAATAGCTCCTGGCAGGCACGGGGGACCATATGGGACACCAGGATTCGAACCAACCACCTTTGGTCCTGGATCGGCTGCTTGCAAGGCAAATGTCTGTGCTATCTCTCCGGGCCCATGAATTTATTCTTAAGAATTATCAAAAATCGCTCCTACTTAAGGCATTGGGCAAAATGCAAAACACATCTTTTTATAACTTAAATATGTCTAATGCCTTCAGGAGGGAAAAAAGAATGTTTGAAAACAGATATTTTAGAGTCTAAGAGATAATAAGGGGGTTAGGCAATTAATTGCCTTGTATCTGACAAAACTATGTTTGATCCCTTGTACCACATTTAGGTTTGAGAGCAACACCAGGAGTAATTCCTTAAAAAAGGTGGAGTAAGCTGTGGTTTATTTGCATACAACCCAATAGCCACTCAAGAAAAATATTTAAATGTAAAAATAGATTTCTCTGCATTATATTTTTCCCTAACATATTCAATAGAAATATTCTTAGTTTTACGGATATAGCAAATTTCTAGGCATGATGTGAGCATGTTCAGAAGTATGGTAATTAATATAGAATAATTATACTTATTAGTATTTCTAAACATTTTATAAAACAGTTAATAGTGGGGAGAAATGTTTCAAAACAAGGGCACAATAGTTTTCTTAAAAAACAAATAACACAAAAGCAAAGATTTTTCATTGTCTTTAAATAGTGTTATCCTACCAACATATATTTCGTTGACATAGGAAGATACAAACAAATGATTCAAATAACTAAGTTTCTAGTGTGAAGTTGACACTAACTTTATAGATTATAAGAAATTATTTTATTTTATGAATATGATATTTACCAATAATGTGAGGTTAGAGTAATGGACTTGATTACTTTTCAATTTCAGAAAATGATCCTCTCATATAGCAACAAAAAATACAAAAAAAATACAAAACAAAACAAAAAACCTCATCTATTATAGCCACTTTTCATAGGGGAAAAGTGACCAATGAAAAAACTTGCAGAGTTTGAATAGCATTTGACTAATGGTGTGATGACAGAAATAGCAAACATTTGCTAAAATCAAGTTCCATCCTTAAGTTTTGAACTTCAACTAAAATTGATAACACATGTTAATGCCAAGTTCTGAGTAGAGACACTGTCTGGAACTTTCTGCTACTTTGAAGATCAGAGACTCTCCCACCTTCTCTTGTTTGACTATCAGACTCAAGCCATGGCATTACAACTGTTTATGGTTCAATTTAGATAAATGAAAATATAAAGACTGAATAAAAAAGTTTCTCTGAATCATTTCAAAATGATAGTATGGCCAGGTTTTCAAAGCCATAATAGCAGTACTAAAAATGATTATTTTTATGAATAAAAGGATTGTTTTGAAGAATTTTATTACATATTTTAAGATTAATTGTTGAAATCTCAAACTTATCCAGAAGTTATAGCTTATTTTTAAATGAATAAATTAAACTTAAATTATTATATCTTTAATATGCCTAGGAAAAGTGAGTAATATCTATACTATGTCTTACAAATATAGACAGTCTTTATGAGTTGCTAGACTTACTTTGGTTTCAGAACTAGTGATATGGATTAAATATAAAATTATAAAACCACTTATTAATCTGGTTATTTATAGCTTCCATTTTCTTCATTAAATATAATTGCATTCACTAAATTATAAGCTTTATACTCTTATTTTGTTTTACAGAATTTTTGCAGGTAGACTGTTTTAGAAGTCATATATTCATTGGAACCTATAATAATAAAACAGAAATTTTGTTTTCTTTCTGTTTTCAATTAATCTTTTGATAATTTTGTGTTATCTATATGCTAAATACAACATCTAAGCTTAGTTATAGGCATTTGTTTTTGTTTTAGATATTGCAGGCTCTTAAGACTCTTAAATAAACAATACAAGGAGTCAAAAATCTAATCTTAGTCTGTTTTTCTACTTTATTGATATACTGTAAAGTATACTTAGGTCTATTATTTATTTATGTGACTATTTAGCCAAGGATATATGAAGATTTAGGTTCTCACTTTAAGAACAAGGCAGTACATTTAAACCATAGAAACAGTTTTAAATCTACATTGAGTATGTTAATGCACATGTCTAAAATTTTACCAGTCATTTTATACTTACTGTGTTGGTTTTATTTTATGAATTTTGGTCCTGAGTATCATTTTATGAACTACCATAATTAATATTTTGAGTATTGACTTTTTATTCTAAATAAAATGTGCAATAATACTTATGGTTCAGTGGAATTTATCATCCATTTAGGCTATCCATAATCTTAATTATAATCTTAATATTCAATACACTACTCACTTTTATTTCCATCTCTATATCTCTCATTCTGTCTCTAATACTTCTGTCTCTCTCATTTGTAGGTTTTAGAGAAAAAAAACTGTTCTTCAATAAAATTATTATATTTTCACTATAACATTGTTGCATTATGACTAAGATACAAGTTTAATTTGAATTACTGGTCACTAAATAATGTCTGACCTTTTGAAAAATCTTTTATGCTTATTGTAATATTATTATAAGAGTATTCATAATTAAGTTACTAAAGAAAAACTCAAGTAAAATAACTTTAAAAGATAAGACTTTATTTTTGGACTGTGCTCAGGACTGTTCCTGGTTCTGTACTCATGGTGGGATTTTGGGGATCTTATGGGGTTTGTGGGATAAAACTTGGACTGGTTGCACAAAAGAAAAGCATGATACCTGCTTTATTGTCACTCCAATTCCAAGAAAGCCATTTTATCTCCACAGTTGGGATAGGGAATAAAATAGCCTAATAGCTTCTTTTTAGCTTGAGACAAACTACTTGTTCTTTACAATTACCATATGAATAAACATTATTACAATGATCATATCTCACAGGGTAATTGTGGAAACAAAATAATATGCATATTTCAATAGAAAACACAAGTAGACATGCCACTTAAACAAACTTGTGGAAATTTAGAGTTACTAGGGGAATGGCAACATAGGTAGAAATTATTTTTCTCTCCTAGTGGAATTTGAATCTCAAAGGGAATTACTTGGAGGAATGTTATGAAAAATAAAAAATAAATATTTATTGACTAGAAAACAGAGTAAGATATACTAACAGAATTCTTCATATATCAATTGCATAAATTCCCCCAAAGATAAAAATGGATTTTAAATTCTTACTTCTACTATACATATTTATTCATAAAAAATAAAAAACATTTTGGGGCCGGGCGGTGGCGCTAAAGGTAAGGTGCCTGCCTTGCCTGCGCTAGCCTCAGACGGACCATGGTTCGATCCCCCGGCGTCCCATATGGTCCCCCAAGCCAGGAGCGACTTCTGAGCGCATAGCCAGGAGTAACCCCTGAGCGTCACCGGGTGTGCCCCCCCCCAAAAAAAAAAAAAAACATTTTAATAGTATTATAAGTAGTGTATAAGACTTTTAAAGAGTACAAAGAAAACAAATACCTCTTACAAGTAGTATCAATTTACAGCATAAGGTTCAGTTCTTCCACAATGTAAATATCTTTATCCTATATATTATATATAAAAATTTGAGTGGAAATGAAAGTATATTTCAATTATGTTAAGCTCTTGTGAGACATAAATTGCCTTTTTAGTCACACTAAAATGAGAAAAGGTATTAGTGCCATTTGGAAAGTGTTGCATGTAATGTTAAAAAAATCATTGTGAAAATGATAATGTGTAATGTCTGCTGGTAACCATAGAATATGTAAATGTGGTGCCAATGAATTATCCCCTAAAGGATGCCAAATTTCCTGCCATATGTTGTCTTTCACTCCAAGGAGTTTGCTGCCAATTTAGCTTTTTCTTCATCCCATGGTCCAAAATCTTGAAGAAGGAAAAAAAAAAAAAAAAGAATAGGAAAAAAAACCCAGAGCATTCTCAAGAGATTTTTGTTGGGATTGAAGCCAAAAATTACATATCAACCTTATGGGCTCCCTATTGGGCCTGGCTGGAGAAGCCATCATGGAAAAAAGTTCACATTTCTATTCTAGCCTGTGAACCAGTGTTTCCCCAAAAGCAAAAAACCCACCTGGGACACTAGAGCAGAATTATTTGAAATCCATAGAGAACCATGAAAAGGCTTTTGGTCCACTATAATCCCAGTCTTCACAGCCCAGAAGCATTTCCCAAAATGTCCATAATTTTGCTTAAGCCAGTGGGGGTAAAGATTTAAAAGCATAAATGAGGCTGGTGAAAAATAAAGTAGAAGGCAGCTAATAGGGAGCTCCCAGCAGCTCCTGTCAAAACTAAATCAATGTTTTCTTCTGGCTTTTTTTTCTGAACAAATCAAAATAACATAAAATTCCCTACATACATCTTTTCATTTAGCTTTTATTAACTATCTTATGGTCCAATGTACTATTCCTAATTTTTGTAAGTTTTTAGGATCATGAATATCAGTGACAAAATTGATAATTTTTTTCCTATTCTCAAGAAAAATCAAGTTAATTATAAATGGGTCATTTTTGCCAGACTGAGAAAAGAGAGTAAAAGTCATAAATATTAAGTTTTTCACTCAATTTGCCATACTCAAAACTCAATCTTATTTTACTTACTTTTAGTAACTACTCCTTCTAGTCGAATGATGTTAGGATGGTCAAATTGTCCCATGATGCTGGCTTCTCCAAGAAAATCTCTCCTCTGTTTGTCTGTGTAGCCTACTTTAAGGGTCTTGATGGCCACTGAAATCTCTTTTTTTGAAGGAAGTTTTAAGCGACCACTGCATACCTCTCCAAATTCACCTGTTAAAGTGAAGAACAAAATGATCTTATTGTAAGGACTCATATGATAAAATTGATGAATAAGTAGTAATAGTAATTTTTATCTGGTTTCATTCAAGCTATTGATAATATTGACATTGAAAATTTACATTATAGAATACTAAATGATACTTTGAGATTAAAAAAACTCAGGATGTTCTATGTTTAGTAAAAGAGGGATCTACCCCAATACATATATCATATGTGATAAAAGAAAATTTTAAAAAGATCTTTCATTTTTTACTATGCATACCTACTATTTCCTCAATATAATATTATTTTTAAAAAACTTTATTGATTGATTAAATAGTGGGCCACACCCAGCCATGCAGAAGGGTTACTTCTGGCTGTGCATTCAGAAATCACCCCTAGCAGGTGGACATTTTTGAGATGCTGGGAATCAAAGCCCGTTTCTCTTGGGTTGGCCACATGCAAAGCAAAGGTACCACCGCTGTGCTCTCTCCAGCCCCTCAATATAATCTTATTAGCAGGTACTTAAGAAATAGGGTAATTGCCTCACGACCCACCTGAGTTCTATCTGTAGCACCCTGTATGGTACTTAGAACCTCTTCTGGTGTAAACACTGAGCACAGACCTTGGTGTAGGCTTTGAGAACTAGGTTTTGCTCAAAACCCAAATTAAGTAAATAAAAACAAATCAGCACAAATATTATGGATGTGGCATCACATTTGATTTTCTAATTCATTTTAATAAGTTTAATTTTGCCAAATATTTGAACTCTGAAAATGAGAATGAAATAAACTGCTATCAATTAATTTCCGGATGTGATGGTATGTTACATATTTCTTATAAAACTATTTGGACTTCTGAGGAATAATGACAACAATATAAATATAAATATAGCATTTTATGGCAGAAGTATCAAATAAAATACAGCACACATAGGGCTATAAGATAGTACAAGTATTAAATCATTGGTCCTCTCCCAGACAATTTTGTTTGATTTTTTGTATCATAGATAGTCCCCCAGAAGTTACTTCTAATCATAGAGCCAGGAATAAATCTTAAGTACCACTGATTGTGGCCCAACCCCTAACACATGTACTTCAACTGTGCAACATATCTTAATTATATAGTCAGTACACATACATTTTTTTCAAATTCAATTTTTAAACAACAAAAAATATGTTTTTTTAAATGTGTAATCAGTCATTAGTTAAATTTGCCAAATTTTGAGTCATGTAATTTAATGATTATAAACTTGCTCTGATTAATTTGAACATAATATTCTCATACATTGCTATAGAACTTTATATACATATGTATAATTTATATATATATATGTATATATATATGTATTTGGAATTCTACAAATTCCTTTCCTCCTCTGTAAACCAGAAATGTCAAAAAGGTGACATGCTTTTCCATTTCGAATTAAACTCACAAAACAGCAGGTGTCCCACAGATTTACCAATGGCACAACTACGATTTACTTTCTCTTTTCTAGGAAACTCACAAAGTCCAGACTTGACCTTTTTCAAGAATCCATTTCTATCACTAATTTCAAAACAATGGCTTATGTTGGAGCTTTTCACCATAATGTTAATGCTCAAAATAGGTTACACACACACTAATACAATAGTTGGTATCAATTAGCAGCAGTGTGATAAATTCTATAAAAATAAAGCAATATTTTTAAGGAAGTCTACTTTTAACACTTTGAGGAAGTAGAGAGAAACTCAAATTATCTGCAGCCATATTTTCATTAGAATGTTAAGAAAATTTGGAATAGAATTTTTTGTCTTTTTAAATTAAAATGATAGAATTGGGCGAAGGAACTATAAGTGGGTTATATTGTATTATTATTTATGAAAGGGTTATCTTTGTACAGGATTATGGGAACATTGCTTAGAGTTACATTTTTGTATAAACATTAAATCTGAGCAAAACATAAGGAAGCAGGGGCCAGAGCCGTGGCGCTAGCATCTGCCTTTCAAGAGCTAACCTAGGACAGACCGAGGTTCCATCCCCCAGCATCCCATATGGTCCACCCAAGCCAGGAGCAATTTCTGAGCACATAGCCAGGAGTAACCCTGAGTGTCAATGGATGTGGCCCAAAACAAAGCAAAACAAAAAAATATAAGGAAGCAACCGTAATGAAAACTTTTTTTTTTCAGAAATTGTCATTAATATAAGTCAAGATGGCATAATTATTTGTTTTATTTTTTACTTATTTCTTTTTGAATTTCCAGATATTTATCATAGGTCTCACACATTACTGCACATGCTCTACTCTTGAGTTCATTCTTGACCCTTTAGTAGCATGTTTAAGTGTCAGCATACATATATGGGTATGATGAGGGCAATATCAAAGTTAATGTTATACTTGAAAATACTTGAGAAAGGAAACATTTTTTAAGAGTACCTCACTAGTTAAACAAAGAGGCAGAGACAAAATGTATAAGAAAATCAATAAAAGATTCTGATTTTTTATAGGAATAACTGGAAACATATTTATATTTACTTTTGAAATATTAAATAAGACTTCAAAAACTCTTAACTTTTAAAAACACTTTATAGCTATAATATTTTTGTTGACTTTTTTCTTGTTTTGTATTACTGTTCTTTAGGAGAGAATATAAAGTGTTCAGATCAGTTCATACAGTCACTCCAACTTCAAATGTGACATATTTGTAAGAGAAATACTAAATATGATTATCAATATATTATACTATATGTGTAAATTGAATGTGTAACATGTAATGTAGGTTTAGTTCTCTTCATAAAATATTATTCCTGGCTCTGTGCTTGGACTTATGCAATACTAGAGACTGAAACTGAGCTTTCCATATCCAAAGCTTGTCCTCTGCCTATAGAGCTAGTGCTCTAATCTGTCACATCTCCATTTAAGGAGAATATAATATTAAGACCATATTAAAATAACATTAATTAAATGATCTTATATTCTTAATATAAATCACTCTGGTTATCATATTTAATCAAAACATGGTAAATTTAACAGTATTTTAAAATAAGAGGTTGGTATAAAACCATTATTTATTTTATTGGATTGTTCAAATGTAAATACTTAGTACATAAAATTTTACCATATTATAGATAGAAAACTTTTACAGTAAAATAAAACCACTGTTAGTTACTTTATATGAGTTCACATAATGATTGAGTAAACTGGAGATAAGAATATGAAAAATCTATATGCATGATGTTTCAATACAAACAAAGTTGCACTAAATTAAACCACAGGTAATTATTAAAATGGAAAATTTATGTTACTTAAATTACCCATTCAAAAGAGTTTTGAAGAAATGCAGTCAAAGTGCATATTTAAATATTTGATATTATGTTTTTTATGCTAAAAAGGATTCTATAATTGCCTTTATTCTACAAAACATATATTTTCACTTAGGGGACTCATTTAAAGTAAGACCCACTTTATCCCATGATCCCTATTTAGTCAAACAGTCTTTGTGATACATGATCAGCGTAGCCATGGGAAGATTGAGTTGCTGCTGCTGCTGCCGCCGCCTCTGTAATTCAATAAATAAAAAGTTGGCCATGGTCTATGGATCTCTAAGTCTGGCACCTTTGAAACCCACTGCACTCCATTAACTACTCCCCTTTATTTGTTGCATGTCTTTGATCAGTTATTCAGAAAATGTTTCTTTTCAAAGCAATATATTGGGATCTCAGAACTCAAGTAATCTTAAGCTGCTTTCTCACTCATAGTTGTTATAAACTTTCAACAACATATAAATACATAAGAGAAATTTTTGTGGTAGTTACCTGCTCCAACAACTTTATCAATGGATATGTTGGTAGCATCCAATTCCTTAGCAAACTCATGGACTGCTTGGGTAGGGTCTTCATATGTATGTGGGTCCACATAAGTCCTGAGACCTGGAAGCTTTACTGTTTAAAGAAAAAAGAAACACGTTATTTTAAAATGTGTTTTAAAAACACATTTAAAAACACTTTTAAAATTTTTAAAAAGACTTTAAAAAACTAAAAAAACACTCTATTAAGCAAATGTTATGATTTGCTCTTATAAGTTCTAATACTAGCAAAACACAGAATCTTTTCATTCTTTGATATCACAGAAATCAGAACATTTGCATTATGCTGAATGATTTTTATAAGAAATTCTTCGAATTTAAATATAAGTTATGTTCATTCTAAGTGAAAAAGTGAATAAATGAAGATTCAAGCAAAAATATCTTAAAGAGAAAAGGTTCAACACTGAGGAGACCTAGTCATTAATATTTCTAGTAGCACGAGTCAATTAATTCTCTTATACTTTCACATTTTTCATTTATTTGTTGTTGTTGTTGTTTTTTGTATCACATACAGTCATTCTCAAGCCTTCTGACACTGTGCTAAGAAATCACTCCTAACAGCGTTCATGGGAATATGTGGGAATATGTAGGACTAAATATATAACCAGGAATGGCTGTATGTAATACAAGTGCCTTAACTCCTATGCTATCTCTCCAGCCCATAACCTACTTATTGTTCTGGAACCAAATAATCATCAAATATCTATACAATGCAATATATGACAATACATAAAATGTTTTTGTTTTTTGAGGGAGGCATATTTGGTAATACACCGGGGATACACCTGGCTATGTAACCAGAAATGTAGCTCAGAAATCACTCCTGGCTCAGGAGACCGTATGGGGGGCTGGGGGATCGAACTGTAGTCAGTCCTAGGTCAGCCACAAGCAAGGCAAATGCCCTACCTGTGCACCTCTACTCTGGCCCAATACATAAAATATTCTGAAATATTTATATAATTAAGATACTTTCTATAATTATATAAATTATATAATTACATATTTTTATAACATTACTTTATATTCATTAACAATCACAAGTAAAGTTCCCCAATGCAGCTAAATATCAATTTCATGACATCTGTATATTAATTTCTAAGTATATAAAATATGATATTTACATGAATATTACTAAAACATCAAACATGTTATATTTACATATCACTGTAACTAAAATTTAATTATATAGATTTTAAATATACTAAGAGGCAAAGTATTCTCTATAAGTTTAACTTTCAAGAGAATACAAGTTTTTATAAGTGTAACAAAGAATTAAATTCTAAGAGAATAATTTAATTTTTAAACTGTCATTTTCATAAATATTAAATTATTCTCAATTTTTATTCTTTTCATTTTATATAATTAATACAATATACTTATATATTTAATGTGGAATTTTTTAATATGAGATTTATCTCAGGAAAAATAACTCATAAGCAACATATAATATTCCTAAAACAGAGGACCATGAGAAATAGTGCAGAAATGAAGGTGCTTATTTTACACGTGTAAATGCAGGAAAGAGGAAAGTGTTCTAACGAGCATCCAGCCTCCTGCCTCCACTGCCCTGTTGTCCCCGCAGCAGGAGGGACCCAGGGCTGAGGCAACAGGTCCTTGTTACCAGGAGGCGAATGGGGCCAGGGCATGGAGCCTCTGCGCCCCAGGAGAATCCGCTTATGCCAGGAGTCTGCAGCAGGTTCTCTGCAGCCACTTCTCCAGGACCCCCATCGTCCTCACAGCTCCTTGTTGAGGGATGGGCCACCTTTGAGCTTGGGAATCAGAGTAGCCAAGCTTGCCACCTTGCCTGCTGCAGGTGAACCCCTGCTGTCCCACATCACCTCATGTCCCTCACAGTATCTTGGTGGGCGGGGACAGGCTCCAAGGGTGGGTGGGGGCAGTCTGGCCCGTGGACCTGCGACTTCAGTCACTGCTTCCCGTGGGCTATTGTGCTGGATGGGGGTGCTGGGCAGAGAAGATGGGATGTACTCTCCCTTACTGTCCAGCTTGGCAGCAGAAGGGAGAGGCTCTTTGAAACTGCTGGGGTAAGTGGGCTCTGTCCTGAGGGAGCAGCCCCACTCCCACACTCCCTGGGACACAGCCTGAAAGGCTGAGCTGGGACTGGCTCTTGTAGTTCTGAAATGGATAGTGGGAACCAAGATCATGGAGAGCTCATGGCAGTGCAGGAGCATGCAAGGAGAGGCTCAGCTGTTCTGCCATCCCAGTGCAAGCTGTGGTTCCCCCCCCCTTGACCAATCACAGGTTTTATATTTGGTTCTTTGAGCACCTTTAGTATTTTTCCCTGACTACAGAGTTGGTAAAAAGCACTGAACTCTGTCAGGCATAATCCAAAACTCCCTACAAATATTTTTATACTAAAAAAGAAAGCTATTTCATTAGAGAAAGCCTTGATATATTAAAATATAAAATGTTGGGGGCTGAGCGGTGGCGCTAGAGGTAAGGTGCCTGCCTTGCCTGCGCTAGCCTTGGATGGACCGCGGTTCGATCCCCCGGTGTCCCATATGGTCCCCCAAGCAAGGAGCAACTTCTGAGCGCATAGCCAGGAGTAACCCCTGAGCATCACCGGGTGTGGCCCCAAAACAAAAACAAAAACAAAACAAAACAAAATATAAAATGCTATCAATCAGGGTAACCACAAAGATTCCCATACTATATCTTGCTTTTAAATGTGGCAGCATAAGTAAAATTACTTTGCAAGAAAGAGTACACCTAAAAGTGATCTACAATTATACCATAATACAAAATGATTTTTATTTTAAAATTATCAGACAATCTCTTCAGTACCACTTTGTAATAGAAGAATAGTAATAGTAAAATGGCAAACTGAAAAGGCAAAATGGCAACTGAAAATTTTGTGCTGACTAATGATGTCTTTGATAAATTTTGTAGTTTGCCTGAATCTGCATTGAGATTAAGGTACGAAAACAATTGTTCTTAAGTTTAAAAATTATGCAATTTTAGAGTTTGGCTAATAAATATTATTTTGTATACTTAGAAGAAAACTTTGAGAATATTATGGTTATGAATGGCTTTTATTATGGCTATACATAACTATCATCGGTATTCTAAACATCATTGTAATATACATGACCAATTTCATTGATACTCTGATTACTATAGATTACAATTCCACCATAACTTTTGCAAATATTTACTGTCCTAAAATTACTCAAAATTGGCAAATATGTTTAAGAGAGCTATCCTACTTTTTAATTCGTTTCTATGTTTATTTGTCATGAAGGATATTTATGAAACATTCACAGAGAAATTAGGATGATAAAGCTTCATGGACAACCTCAGGAAGAACAGAAATTTAAAAATTGTTCCTGTTTCGAAGCAGTTCTTTAGCCTGATTTATCCAGTTTCGCTTCAGCTGTAGACATCTGTTGTTTTCTACTCTCTATTGTTTTAAAATGGTAACTCCATTTTTTACTGTATTGGTTTCTCTACTGCAACTGAAGGTTTTCTTTGGGCTTCTCTCTACAGCTCAGCCTTCAATGCCTCCAGGATCTGCAATTTCTTGGCTCATGGGCCTTCAATTACTACAAATTCATGGCTTCTGTCTCTTCTATATGCCTTGTTTCTGCTACTTTTATATACTAAACACTTGCAAGGAAAAAGAAAAAACGTTAACTTGAACTTACTATAAGAGCCATATAAAATAAAATCTTGTTTACTTTTTTATTTGAGTAAACTTGGTTCATTATTATCAAGGCACATGGACACAACTTGCATTAATTCTGTGATAGTAAAGTAAGAAGCAGTGTTATAAGCGAATCAGTGTTTCTTAGGGAATACAAAAAAGCATAACTTTAAAATTAGGTCAAAAGGATAATTTTTCTGGTAAATACATATAATTATTTATCTTGCTAAATATAAGGACAACAGTTCAGGAAAAATGTTCTGATATCAACAACTACAAAACAGTATATAATGATAATTGTCAAGAATGTTTTACAAATAGTTGAGGTAAGTATGGGATTTAAGAAATCTTAAAATTATGTTTAGAGTTATTTTTTAATATCATTCCTACTGTATAACCATATCTCTGAACTATTAAAATATATTCATAAATAAAAATCAACTGAATTTATCACTATTATTTAAATCAGTAACTTACTCTTCCTGCCACATGCTATCTGGGGAAACCACACAAATATAAATATACACAAACACAGTAAAATGACCTGCTCTTGTGGAGTTTTAAGTGCTGATTTTTAACTGCTGCCCAGAGGTTCCAGGAACAAGGTGATTGGGGATTCAAGGCCCATAAGCCCTTCACACCAATAATTAAGGGCAACATATAGAGTGACTGGGCTCTGTCAAGAAAACCAGATAATAAACACATGCACATGTGTTAAGCTGCACTACTTTACAGCTCATTCTGTGCAAACACAATAATTTACATTTCCATTTTACCAGCATGAGTTGCCCTAAGGAGAGCAAAATGTAAAAAGACCCAGCTAGAAAGGGCAAGGGGACAGGATCTGAGGAGGTGAAACACATTTCTTTCCTTTTGAAGCCCTATTATAGGATGCATAACAAGGCTGGAGGGAATAGTTCATAGTTAGCTTTTTAAAGCAATACCAAATAAAAGATCTGAAATAAACCAGCTGTAGTATTAAGATGTAGAAAGTTTACGACATGCATATAAGTTACTTTTATACCCTTTGCAGCAAGGAAAAAAAATGCATTCCTTTTATTTTGTTTGTTTGTCTATAATAGGGATAAATGCACATTTGAAGCAAATGAAAGTTTCAATAAACTGTACCATATAAGCCAACAGCTAAAACTATAGAGTGATAGAATGTATAACCTAATTATTTTCAGTAAATAACTGTATTTATCTGTACTGAAAATTCATTAACTTTATCATTGCTACAAAAAAGAAACAAAGCAACATGGTCACACTCCTAACAGAATATTTGCACCAGTCCTCTAATTCTAATCGAAATACTATAATAAAACAAAAAATCCTACAAAGATATAACTACTGTCACTTTTGTAAGTGTAGTGATGGTAAGTCAGCACTTTGTGGGATCAGCACAAGAAAGGAAGATATTTGTTCTAGCACTTGTTTCTACCTAAATTTGTAACCTACCTACCCTGAAATAAAGAGAATCTGATAACAGGGAGTATTTTGTCTTTTTGTGAAATTTCATGTTCATAAGACTTTGCCTTAATATTGTCAAAATGAGCAATGATCTCTATGAGCTATGTCTATGTCTTGATTCCACATCCTTTCACATTTCAGAAACATTATGTTCATTATCAGCATCATTATTTTACTTAGATTATGCCTCTCGACTGTTAAAAATGGTAATCAATTTTTTCATCTCAATTATAGGATTGAAATGTTCATATACAATGCCAATAATTAGTAGAAAACAGACCTTTAAGAGAATTTTGAATTTAATACATAATGTCAAAGGAATGTTTACAACTTAGATTAATTATAGTGAAAATATGTGAAAAGAATATATTTCCTAATTTCTAGGAAAACATTTTTAAAAGTTTTTAATTTAAAATTTTTAAAATCTTAGGATTTTAAACATTTAAAATATTAGGAAAACTTTTACAAACACTGATTACTAATTATCAGATTAAACTGTGTTATAATTTGGAAAATTTAGTATTTTGCAGAGATGTTTTATTTTGCTAAAATGGCAGGATAAGACTTTGTATTAGATCTAAAAGTTTTAGTCCCTGAAAGAGAACTCTTTGTAGAACATATTAAAAGAGGCTAAATTGATTGCTATTAAAATAGGGTAAGGGGAAGGAATGCTAGCTTTTTTACCAGTTGGATATCATGTAACTCCAAAATAAACAGTTTATTCTAAAAGTTCTCTCCTGGTTGGTTGACCAAGTGGAGTAAGGCACTTTACATAAACAGAAGTTGTTTATATTTACTTGGCAGTTAGAAACGGGAAAAGGCTCCAATTTAGATTTCAGCAAAGGACTAGTAATAAGGAAATTGAAGATACGCTTTGCCTTTCAGCCATGCAGATCAGGCAAAAGCATATACTCCCCATCATGTGCATTATTTGAATATAAACCACAGGTACCCTTCAATTTAGTTTAAGCTAGTTGACGTGTGGTCATATAAAAATTGCTTAACACAAATCATGAATTTCCTTTTCTGTTTAAAATAGATATAATTTGGCTGTCCCCCCAAAAAAAAGTCACTTTTGAAATATCTTCTTCAGGAGGAGTCTGTCAAATTAAATATCAACAGCTGTTAAACCTAAAATAGTAATATCAAAAGGCAAAATTTAGGTAGAAACTTACAGTGTCCATTCCCAAAATGAAGTCTTTTTTCATCTGTACCATGTTTTGATTTGTTGTAGCCACAGAATCTAGAGGTAAGTAAATTAAAAAAAATCCACAATGAAAATGTACTTAAAATAAGTCTCTATGTTCATAGTGTACAAAGAGAATAAAATGGCATCTTTCTCAATTAAATGCTTTAGTGGAAGTTTAATGACTTCATATTTTCTAAATTCTCTATAGAAATCCACTTTCTCTGTGGACCCTGGATAAATGCCTTAATGAGGAGTTATGCAGAATTGCTTCCCCACTGTGCAAACCCCTTCGGTTCAGTTTTTATAATGACCTTAGAATGTGTTTATAGTATATATTTTTAAATGACTGCTGTTAGAATGAATGAAGGGGAAAGTCTCCATTGTTAGTGATTAGTGCTGTGCAGTGTTACCACTTTTCTGTGTGTGAAAGTGTCAAGGAAATTTGCAGAATATCTGAAGAGTGCGGGATACTTAGGGGAAATAGTAAGTGAAAAAATAAGAATAATGTAAAAAAAAAGAGAAGTGTTGGTGAGCAAAGGCAAAAATTAAATGTAAAGGGGGGAAAAAGCTTAAGGTAAAGAGTGACTTGAGAGAGAAAGGAAAAATAGAAGGCTCTGGAATATGTGTAGAGGCAATAAACTTGTTCAAATACTTTATTTACCACCCTCTTCAGATTTTAGGAGCAATAAAGGAGAGCAAGCGAAGAAATAATGAAAGTAAGTCTCATAATGCAAACTGTGAACTCACCTCCCAATCAAAATGTAAGTAACGACTGTGAGGAGAATGATTGCTACTGCCGCTGAAATGGCTATCAGAACCACTTGGCTGCTTTCACCAGAGATGGAGAAAGCTGTGAGGGTAAAAGAAAAAAATAAAAAGCATTAAGAGATTATAAAAACTGTATGGAAAATGTTTTGAATATAGTCATTTTCATTTTTGCTTTCGCTAACATGAAGTTTGATATCTGACACAGAATTAAAAAATTAATTCAATTAGGGTATAAATAGAAAATTGCTACCTAATATGACAAAGTATTCATATTAGGTAGAAATGTTTAATGGCATAGACCAAACATTATTTGCATGTCTATTGCATGGAATGTGCTGAGCTGCTTTGTCTATACTCCTGACATCAAAAAATCACTTGATAAAGCAAGATCAGTCATGAATTGGAAATTAAGTATCCAATAATAAGCTTATAAAAGTTTTCTGTTTTTTTTAATCTTCTATACTTGTTTTTTTCTAGCTGGTCAATTGTGCTATATTGTTCAATTATTTGCCTGCACAAGAAATTAGCCACAATCTTATTTGACCCTCCACTAATTTAGGAGCTTAAAACTATACTCTCTCTCTCTCTCTCTCTCTCTCTCTCTCTCTATATATATATATATATATATATATATATTATACATATATATGCATTGCTATATATGTCATTTATTGTCAAAGCTGCTAACTTTATATTTTGTAATTCTTATGAAAGGTAGAAATAAAAAGATGGTGACACATAAAATTTAAAATTGAGTGTCTATAAAAGTATTTTTTGAAGCATAGCTATATTCATTTGTGTGTTGTCTATGATCTTTTTTATGATTCAGGACTAAGGCTGAGTAGTAACAAAGAGACTGCATATAGACAACTTAATATTTATCATAGTATAACAAGCAACTGAACTTTGATCAAATCAATGTTTCTTTAATACTGATGTAATAAAATGCACAGGAAACTTTCTTAAAAATTTCTGAGTCAGTCAGGAACTTTCTCTGACTTTCCATAGATATCAGACCTGGTCTCAGTCTGTAGCACTGCTTGGTTTCCCTTATGTCTTCCTAAATTTCCTTTCATAGTTATTTCTTTATAAATATTTTGCAACTTTTTAATATCTGCTTTCTTAAAGAAGAAACAAAATAATATAAAACTATAATGAATTACTATTTTCTATGTGCTCCAAGTCAATGTTTTTAAAATGCCTAACAATATTTCAATAATGCTCTTAAAAGAAAACATTTTATACACCATTGTGGCATATGCATTTTTTTTCTTCAATGACTTCACTTTACTTTTTGTTAGGCCATTTTAATGTCACTAATATAGAGACTCAGATACTAACGTTTATGTTTATTCACTCATTAAAGTCAATGAAAAGGAAATGCTGTGATTTCAAGTGTATAAAATAAATATCCCCTAGGACTAATCTTTCATGCAATATTCAAAAGAATTCTCTAACTCCAAACTCAGTTTCATCACATGTGGTTTTTCTCTTGAACTGCACGAACCATTTTTTAAAATACTATACAATACAGAAATGAACTCTGGTCTGCAATGCCATGTAGTATTCTTTGCACTTTACAAGTTTACTCAATATAAAATCCCTATTGAGTATTCAAAGTAAACTTCCCCAATTTCCTAATAGGGAAAGAAACAGTGAGCATGAATTGGCTTGTCAAGATTATCTTTAGACTACAGTCTATTTTCTCTATTCCCACATTACACCTGCCATTCTCAGGTGTAAATCACTTGCCCTGGGAATCAGTGTTTTCCCTCTGAAGTTTTCCAGAGATTTTGCTTCCCCAATTTGGATACTGGCATTACTTTAAGGAAAGGTCTTTGACGTCTACTCTCTATGTTTTCAATGTATCTTATTTAAGTTATTATTTCTTTTTGTGGTGACAAAGATAGAGCAGGGTTAAATTATACTCTGATTCTTAGTAATTATTCATATTAACTCTATGCTCAGAGATAATGTCTGGTGGTGCTAAAAGACCAAATGAAATGTGGGATTTAACCACATTTGGCTGTAAACACATTGGCTGTAAATAAGGCAAGAGCTTCTCCTTATACTATATCTCTGACTGTTCATATCTATGTATATATATTTATGTATGTTTAAACTATGAAAGAACTCAATGGTAAAGCTGCATTAAACTGATCTTTAAGTCAAACTATATAACTAATTTTAACAGGTATTTTAAAAATTCATATTTTTTCTTTCTATAGACTATCTGCTTGTTTCAGTAAGTGGAAGCATAGAAAAATTAAAACATATTTGAAAGAAATTCTTTGAACCTTAATTTTAATAGAATATTTCTTAAACTTGAAACACTGAAGTATTATTAGAAGTTTAAAAGTTGAACCACTACTAGCAGCAACGTCTGTGGCAAATTTGGAATGAGTTCAGATTTGAAATTTTGTGTTGATTTTTTTAAATTTACTTACCTGACTTAATCAAGTGCTAATTAAGAACATAAGCATGATTGGATCAATGTTCCAAATATGTATCAACATATTCAATGTTTAGGGCAAACTGACTCCCTAGCCTTCAATGTGCCACAGGATATAGTATACATTTGCTTATTTTAGCTGATATTTGAGAACTCTCTTGCTAAATAAATGTAGATTTTGTTATTATTAGTTTAAGTAGCCATTAAAAAGTTTTCTAAAAGGAAAATTGACAATAATTTAAAGTGCACATATTCTTTAACTTAAATATTACAAAGAGAAAAATTTTTTGTTAAAATGTAATTGTGTTTAGTTTTAGCCCTAAAGCAGGTTCATATGGATTCCATGTACTATTTATCACTTTATCTCCACTGCCTTAGAAGGTGCTGTCTCCATGCTCATTCTCTCAAAGAAAGATAAGCAGAGGTATTGGAGAAACATACAGTTGTCTATTTAAATCTGAAAGCTTTTCTTTAAATGAATTTCATAAATTCAGTTGAGAACCAAAAATTTTGGAAATACTAAAACCCCAATACCATACAAAAATTACAAATTGTTATTATAAGCAGTAATTCTAATTACCTGGAAAACATGCCTAAAATGGATACTTTGTTATATTAGCTATATACTGCTACTTTAGGACGTTTTAATAAGGTATAAAATTTATGAAAAAATCAATATTGTTTTTACAAAAAAGTGCTTTTACATCTGAAGAAAATCTCTTTTAAATTTGTGAATTTTGAGTGATTGGAGTAGATAGCACAGAAGTAGGGTATTTGCCTTGCATGCACCCTGCCCTGGACAGATGTGGGTTAAGAGTCCAGGCATCTCATATGGTCCTTCAAGCCTGCCAGGAGTGATTTCTGAGTGCATAGTCAGGAGTAATCCCTGAGCATTACCAGACATGACCCCCCTCCAAAAATGAATGAAATGTGAATTTTAAGACCAGCAAAAATTTGCTAAGTAGAAGAGTCAAAATAATACTAAGGTTATTTATGAAAGTGTAGGCTTTTTTAGACTTTTTGTGCATAACAACTTCTATCCATTTATCTTTGACATTTTTTTTTTTTTTTTTTTTTGGTTTTTGGGCCACACCCTGTGACGCTCAGGGGTTACTCCTGGCTATGCGCTCAGAAGTTGCTCCTGGCTTCTTGGGGGACCATATGGGACGCCGGGGGATCGAACCGCGGTCCGTCCTAGGCTAGCGCAGGCAAGGCAGGCACCTTACCTCCAGTGCCACCGCCCAGCCCATCTTTGACATTTTTTAAGGCTACTTTATAATTATAAATTTAAGTTATAGAAATTCAAATATATATACATTGTATGATTTTCCATTAAAATAAAATCACATTTATTAAATAGTGCATAATTAATATGACCTATAAATAGATAATTTTATTTATAATTTTATTGTTCTAGATCACATTAATTAGCTTTAGCTTTATTAGAAATTTGATTTAATTATTCTTGTGAGCCAGAGAGAAAATTAAACAAGCTAATGCTTGCTTTGAACTTGGAAGGCCTAGACTTAATCCAATTCACAGCCTATTTTCCACATAGCATAAAAACAATTTAAAAAATATCATTCTTATTAACTACCTACTAATACACATATAACTATATAAGGATATATTTTGTTCACATTTTTTAAAAGTAGTTTTAGCATCTACAAGCCTCATTAATTTAGTATCTACTAGTCTCCTTTATAATCTCCTGGTGAATTAAAACATATAACTTGAGCTTACTTTATTTTTTTCACGATACATAGTGATTTTACCACCTTGAAGTTAAACTTCAATAAGAACTTTAATAATTTATCAAGCACCATCAAAGAAAAGAAAAATATTACTGATGAATGTTTCCTAGAATTAGGTCAATTTTAATCAACATTGAGGTCAAATAAAAATGGCAAATTGTTAATGTGAATATGATTATAAGTCAAGGTTAAGAAAGGCCTTCATTCTGAAGTAATACAAAATTAAAATGAAATGTGTTAGGGATTAAAATAATATTATTATCATGAATGAGCAGAATTTTGCTATTGTTTTGGCATTCACGAGACAGGACAATAAACACAGACTATGCTAATAATTTTGACACTGTATCAAATAATATACTTCAAAATAATTTGTGGCTAGTAGCAAATATGAACAACTTAAATATTAAAATATACTTGATTTTTTCAATCATGTTCTTAATTATAAATTTATATAAGATGCCTAGATTTATAAAGTTATGCAGAGTTGGGTGCCAGGCATACTTTATTCCACCAATATTCATATCACCAGTCTAGTCTTTCCCCAGCCCCTCTTATAACCTCTTCTTTTCACCACAAGCCTGGCCCCTGTTAGGCAGATGTAAGTTTGGTTTTTGATGTCTGCATCTCTTGTTTATAGTGTTGAATCTTTGGTTTTAATATTTACTTATTCTACTCTTTATTACATTTCTACTCAGATGCCCTTGGCCTCTGCCCCCCATTGCTTTCTGTCCATTTCTTCTTTCCTCCTTGACTTCTTTACTTCATGTCCTTCTCATCCCTATACTCTGAGGCAAATGGTGATCTAGAAATTCTCCCTTAGAATATACTTCATTTTGAGAACTGGTTGATGAGATCACATATAAATGCTCAGAGTTTTGATTTTTAAATAAGAATATTAAAACAGATACACATTCAAACACAGATCCAGTACTCAAAACTGTCAAATTATAAAAGAATACTTTTAAAACACCAGTCTTTGCTAAGACTTAAAAGAGACTGAAGAAAGATTCTCAGACTTTTTTTTGGCAACAATCTTCTTCCCTACATAAAATAATACATACAATCAGGACTAGTTTCAAACTCAAACTTGCGACTGTTGGTCCCATATCCAGCTGCTGTTCGTGCTCGGATTTGGAACACGTATGTGGAATCAGGTTTGAGGCTGCTGATGGTAACATTTGTGCCTCTTGCCCTTAGGATGGTGTAACTTGTCTCTTGTTCCTGCTTTGAAGTAAGAAAAATCATGTTAAAAGCAAATCTTAATGGTCAAATGGTCAAACAGTGAACACTACAAACTCAACTCAATTTAGCATAGATGACTAATAAAAATGTGATAACGTGACATTTGTAAATTAAAATATAGTGTTTAGCATTTACAGCAGAAAAACAGGCTTATTTTTGTTTGATTTTTGGGTCACACCCAGCAGCGCTCAAGTGGTTACTCCTGGCTCTATACTGGGATTCAAAACACGCTCCTTTTGCATGGCAAGGCAAACACCCTACCTCCATGCTATCTCTCTATCCCCAAAAAATAGATGTATGTTTTTACTTATTATTAAGAAAATATGTGAATTAAAATATGCTCATTCAAAGTTAAATCTAAAAGAATCTCAATCAAAGTCAAGAAATATATGCAGAACAAATTTAAAGAAAAATTCTCAATAAGGTATGGGATGAACTGGATATGTTATCAGAGCAGTGTTGATACTGGTAGTGAGATGGGTGTTGAAACATTGTACGTGTAAAACTTAATTATGAATAACTTTGTAAAGATGCTTTAAGTAGGTTCTGAAGCAATAGCACAGCAGTGGGGCATTTGCCTTGCACGCAGTTGATCTGGGACAAAGCCACGTTCAATCTCCTGCATTCCATATGGTCCCCTGAGCTTGCAAGGAGTGATTTCAGAGCACAAAACTAGGAGTAATCCCTGATTGCAGCCAGATGTGACCATCCTCATAAAAGAATGCTTTAAATAAATAATTATTTAAATAAAAATACGCTTTATATTAAAAGAAAAATTATTCAAATAATATTTAATGATTATAAATATATTTAATTCTCCTTTAACTTATATGTATTTTAATGTATGGTATACTCATAACTAGATGTAACTATTTTATCAATAAAATAATAAACCTAGGAAAAAAGTTATAAATAATTTATATGTATATTGCTTAAAATGAATGATCTCTGAGAGCTACTATATTTGTACTCTATTTGATCTAAGTCAGTGACTTAGTAAAGACAAAATTATACACAAAATCATCTAGAAATATTTTCCAGAAATGGATTCTCATATATTCAAGTTTTACACTAGGAAATAAATGCTGCATATTAATAGAAAAGTCTTTTGGAGTCAGGCATTTTTTGTTAAAATTGTTTTTGCACAAACCTATTTTATCCTTAGCACAAAATATATTCTGAACATTTGATGGGTAATGTGATTTTGGTAGATGGCAGAACATTCTATAACTACTATGAAGTTTAAAGTAGTTATATAGAACAAGGTATATTTTCAACCAAATTGGATAGATTACAAGAGGCAGAAGGTATATTCAAGATGCTTTATAGTAAAAGGTACTGGATATATCTTATATGTTTGTAGGGTATGTATGTATGATAATTACTGTGTTAAATTATTAGGAGTTAAAATATTAATCACACAGACATAATTATTTTAACTGCTATCAATATTGTGCATATACCCTTATATGACTGTTCAAGCCTGGAGAAATAATCAAAAGACTGAGACCTTGTAAGACTTAAATTATAATGAAGCATTTCAAATACTTTACAAGCCTTATGTGAGTATTTGGGAATAATTTTTAATACATGTTTGTGTTATAAACTATTCACATAAATTCATTTATTTATATTAAAATTAATTTGAATGTATGAATTTTAAAAATTTTAAAGTATTTGGGAATAATTAATTTATTCTTATTTTCTTGTACCTGTTAATATTGCTTAGAAATAAAGAGAATAGATTTTGTATCAGCTTGATATAAGCTGAACAAAGTCTTGTTTGGGGATGGAGACATAGTATATAGGTGAGATATGTACATGATGTCCATTAATAACTGGTCAGAAGATATCCACAGATAGCCCTGACCACCTCCTACTATACTTCAAAACCATAATGGCAAATCCATAATGGCATTAGGAGTCTGAGACCTCAAAAATGTGGTCTTTAGCATTTTACTATTTTACTACTAAATTGGCTGAGAATTGCCAGAGATGTCTCTCAAGATTCCTGGTAATTGCATGGGAGAAATACCCAAATACATTTTTAATTGAATTATTTCATTTTCATGTATTCTGTGTACCACCTATAGAAGCACATATTTTTAGTTTCCGGTTTATCTTGTCATGTATTATTTTGTTGTTGAGATTACACCATGACCAGTGCTCAGGGCTTAATCCTGGCTCTATCCTAGCCGTATCTTGTTTTGTTTTGTTTTGTTTTGTTTTTGTTTTTGGATGACACCCAGCAGCGCTCAGGGCTCAGGGGTTACTCCTGGCTCTACACTCAGAAATCGTTCCTGGCAGGCTCAGGGAACCAGCTGGGATGCTGGGACTCAAACTTAAATTATAATAAATGCATGCAAGGCAAACACACTACCTCCATGCTATCTCTCCGACCCCTAGCTGTATCTTAATCTTGGTTCAGAGTTCACTCCTGGCAATGGGTACCATATGTGGTGTAGAGATTAAGCCTGGATTGACTGCATACAAAATAAACTCATAACCTGCTATATTATACTAGCTCATTGGTCATTCTTAACATAATTTTAAAATTAAATATTATGATCATATGAGTATTCATCCGATAATTCACAGTGGACCACTGAAAGCTAGGTGAAATTTATTTTACTATGCCTTTGTTACAATAATATTAATTAATCCTGACTTGCTTTTAATAAAAAAATATAGACCATCACACCAGAGGTGGGTATGAATAAAAAGTGTCATACTTATGAAACATATTAGCAACTATTAGATAAGTTACTATATAATGAAGAAGAATATATGTTATGCCATTCTGAAAAGTTGATTATATTAGTAATGTTTCTTTTCTAATGCTTCATTTTCATTTTGAAGAATGTTTATAATATAGCTATAGTCACAATAAATGCTAAATCATGGCCATTAGCATTTAAAACAGAACTAATTTTATGAGTGGTGATACTCTGCAAGATATGAGTAATGATGCTCTAAATATATGGTCTTACAAAAATACTTGTTTACTGATATAGGATTACTATACATCAACAGTAAATTCAGCATATAGAAGCATAAAAATAATATATTATATAGCAGATTTCTTTATAATATAGATTTCTTTAAATCTATATTTATATATAATATATTTATATTTTATTTATATAAATATATATTATTAATATAGATTTCTTTAAAATTCACTTCAAAATACTTCACAAACATAGGAGATATCTTAATATACTGTGTTCATACTGGTAATTAAAACCAATAGTTCTAAAGAGAAGCTTCAAATAACTAAGTAAATATATTTTTATATCTAACTATAAAATTAAACCAAATAGAAATAAACATTACTTAATAAATAAAATATTATTCAAATTCTACTTATACCAGGTATATATTTTTTATAATTTTATTGCTAAGATAGTATTATGATGTGAGGCAAACTTATCCACTTCTTTCCACATCAATATTTCCTTTCACAAAGTCAAAATTTGGTTTTCATTATTATTTTGCTAATGCAATTGTTTTGCTTTAATTGAGGTTGTTTTCTGTTCTGAATAAAAGTACATAAAATGTGAAGGTTATTAAATAAGTTTAAAATTCAAAGTATAAATAATTTATCAATGGAGATTGGGATTATTCTAAAAAATCATTGATAGAGCAATATTTTCAAATATAGAAGAACAAAATATAATTTTAATTATATGCATGCAATGCTTACCAATGAGAGTGAAATGTTAACATATTTCATTGCTATTATCATTGAAACTTTTAAAGTAAGATGTTTTTTTATATTAGGGTAATGGTGCTCAGAGATTACCAATGGATCTACACTCAGAAATCACTCCTGGCAGACTCAAAGGGCCATACTAGAAGCAGGGATAGAGAATGTGTTGACTTTGTGCAAGAAAAAAACCCAACCCCTATTTCTCCACCCTCTAAATTAAGGTCTTTAAATTTATTATTACAGCAACAAGTAATAATAATAAAATCAGCATGTAAAATTACTTTATCCCTTTCTAGTTTTGTACTGCTACTTCTTATAGCTTACTGATTTATTTGTAAGAACACAGTTCATGAGACAATCTCTTCCTCCCTACACACTTAACTCTTGAACATCTAACAACCTTTCCCCACCTTTTCATAGTATTTGACCTCGTAGTCCAATATAATCCCATTTGGGTGTTCAGGTTCTTGCCAGGATAAAGAAATACTGTTTCTGGATGTTCGATCCTTCTTAATTGTCATGACTGGTGATGGAGCTGTCAAGAGAGAATGAGAGAGGATGATGGGAGGAGGCAAAATAATCAGGTAGGGAGAAAAAGAGCAAAGAAAGAAAGGGACAAGCAAATGGAGTCCATCATTATTCTTGCCTTTGGCAAGAAGGTACTATTTCCATTTCAAAGACTCTGGAGTATTAATCTGGCCCCATATCAACTCTCAGCAGCTGGATTATAGCCTTGGTACATGCAAGCCTATGGAAAATAAGCTGATATTTTCAGCTGCTGGTGGACTAGTGGCAAGTGACAGATGTTTTCAATCTGCTACTATAATGT
Organism: Suncus etruscus; assembly: GCF_024139225.1. NCBI lineage: Eukaryota > Metazoa > Chordata > Mammalia > Eulipotyphla > Soricidae > Suncus > Suncus etruscus. The sequence goes on along the minus strand of NC_064860.1, from coordinate 75,394,656 downwards.
AAGCAATGAAATATATTTGATATATTCTTGAAAGAACAAAGCATCAGTACTACCTATTTGTTACAATCCTGCAAAGTTATTAATGCCAGATTCTTCAGCTTCTTGATAGCGTTTTCATATGCAACTCTGCGAGAGAACTGGAATCCATTATGCAGAGTCCCATGATATTTATAGGTAATAATAACAGTGCGTTGTGAAATCGAGAGGGTTTATGACATATTATGGTAGGCCTTGGCTTTTGACAAAAATGAATTCATAAATAAAATAATAGACTATGAACGACACATTCTGCTTTCACATTTTGTAGTCGATAGCCAGTTGTGCATTGGGTACCACTATTTCTGAATCTGCTTGAACTCATTTTCAGCAATAACCAGGGAACTGTGCAGAAATTAATCAAACCTGAGTATTCTACAAGCAAGGCAAAAATTCAGTCTCATAGGTTTATCCTTTTATTTGTTTACTTATATATTTATTTTGAAGTATAGTATAGAATTAAGTATTAAATTATGTGTTATAATTATTTACATATATATTCTACCTTGGAGAATGGCGATTCTATATTTGATATTTATTATTGCACTAATAAAACATGTAATAAGAAGTTTATTTATCTTTGTTATAAGCATGTCACCATTTCTCTCAATAACCAGGGAACTGTGCAGAAATTAATCAAACCTGAGTATTCTACAAGCAAGGCAAAAATTCAGTCTCATAGGTTTATCCTTTTATTTGTTTACTTATATATTTATTTTGAAGTATAGTATAGAATTAAGTATTAAATTATGTGTTATAATTATTTACATATATATTCTACCTTGGAGAATGGCGATTCTATATTTGATATTTATTATTGCACTAATAAAACATGTAATAAGAAGTTTATTTATCTTTGTTATAAGCATGTCACCATTTCTAACAGAAGAGTAAATATATTTAGTGACATGTTATGTCAAATTCTCTCAATGTGCTTTTGGTTTCGAATCAAAAACCAATTTTGGCAAACCAAAATATCTTTCTGTGGGGTTCAGTGGCATTCTGCCCAAAATCTATGCAGCAAAATAAAATACAAACATAAAATAAGCAAAATCAAAAGGTTCAGGGAACACTAAATAATATAGCGGTCTGGGCATTTGCTGTGAACACACCTACTAGGATTCTATCCCCGGCATCCTATATGGTTTGCTCAGAGTACCAGAAGTTATTTCTGAGTCCAGAACAAGGGTAATTTCTGGGTGTGGCCAAAAATAACAAAAACTAAAACAAAGTATGTTTAGGCACAATTATTGTTGAATTATTGTCCTATGTAAAGCACTCATTTTCTGATAGGTTATTCTCAAATTATAGACTAATAGAATCCTATAGGTATTCACTTCCCATAAAAGTTTTTTATTTGATGATTGCATATTTTTATGATTGAGTCTTTCTGACTTTGGGGGCAGAAGGAATAATATAGTGAGATGAATTCTTGCCTTCCTTGCTGCTGAACCTGTTTCAATCCTCAACATATTATAACATCTCCCTAGCAGCATTGGGAGGAATTCCTAAAAGCCATGATTGCAAAGCCAGGAGTATCCCTGAACTTTGACAGGTGTTTACCCAAAATAAAACAAAACAAACAACAAAAAAAAGAAAAATAAGCAAGAAAACGAATAAAAAGTGTGCTTGTTTTTGCCTCTAACTACTTACTACTACTAAGTTACTAACTTACTACTACTAAGTTATTTGAGATATAGTTAGCTAAAATTATTTAAATTCACTCAATGTTCACAATACTCAGCTACAAACAATTGCTATGTAAAGTTTTAAAATCTTATTATTTTTCTTTCTCCAAATACTTAAAAGATTTATTATTAAATTGCTAGTAGAAAATCTGTAGTACCAATGACTTAGGAACCAAATTTAGGTTTTATGTACCCTCAAAAGGCAGAAATTCCACTAATTTTGTGCAGAATTTGTTATTTATTTATTATTACTTTTCCAGCAAAATTATTGCAGTTATATGGAACATCCTAAAAAATTTAATTTTGTAGTATTCCTTAGTAAACACATGAAGATTGTATATTCACTTCATAAGTTTGTCAATTTGTACAGCCTGAAATATATTATGTGCTATTTGAGGGATTTGGAGGATAGGCTAGGGAAAGGGCTACGCTGAAGATGGAGGCAAGTGGTCAATATGGAGGAGGTGGGAGAACTGAAAGGTAGTAAAGTGTTATGCATGAAACCATATGAGTAACAAAACTGTAAACCATGTGCCAATATTATATATACAGATATATAATATGTAAATATATCATACTTATAACTAATATATTGAATATATTATATGTGTATTTATAAATAAATATAAGTTTATATGATATATAAATATATAAAATATATTCATACAATATATGCTGAATTTATATAAAATAAAATATATGCATATAAAACACAAACAAAACAACCTTCTTTTAAAGAAAGTCTGGTGGGTGACAAGCAAATAGGAGTGGAGATGGGGGAGAGTAAAGGTTGAAGGATATAGACACTGGTGAAGGGATTGTTGTTGAAACACTGAATGCCTAAAACTCAGTCATGAATAACTTTGTAATGTACAATGACTAAATATTTATTCAAAATAAATTATGATTAAAATAGGTTTTTTTGTGGTTTTTGGGTCACACCGGGCAGTGCTCAGGGGAAACTCCTGGCTCCATGCTCAGAAATTGCTCCTGGCTGGATTCGAACTGATGACCTTCTGCATGAAAGGCAAATGCCTTACCTCCATGCTGTCTCTCCGGCCCCGATTAAAATAGTTTTACAGACATATGTGTTGCTTGGATACCTGTCCTCATATCCCTTCTTAAGATAAGGACTTTCCTACTTTCATCCTGGGTTATATGTACCAGCGCTCTCTCTGCTTGTGGATTAGCATTGGCTGTCTCTTGAGCAGACTACCATTAGTCTCTCTTTCTTATCTACTTCCTCCCCTTCCTCAGTACCTCTGAATAAAGACTGTTTTTACTTCAAATATATATGTATTTTTAAAGAGAAATATTTTAATTTGTTTTTAAATTTCTTTAAAAAAAATACCAGCTTTAGTATCTCTCCAATGTTGGAGTAAATAAAATAATTCATTCCAAGGAATAACTGACACAAGAAATATATTAAAATTACAATGAAAGTTTTGCTAGCAGTTTGGGGATTTGTCCAAAATTCACTGCTTGAGTTTTGCATTGAGCAAAACTTTATATATAAACTTGAAAATCTTCAGAGTTCTTTGAGCATGCTATAAGACCCTGTTGGACTGTAATAAATAGCCCTTTGTAATTCTACACTTACTTAAGTGGAAGCAATTGCTCGAAGCTTGTGCCATCTCTAAGTTAAATGAACCTTTTCTGATTGCTGCTTTTAGACCCATGTTAAGTCATTTGTTCTGCTCTTTTTAATACACGCCCCTTATGTTGGCTGCATTTCAGCAGATTCAACCCAGTGCACCAGCTAAAAATCCAGTTACATTTAGATAGTGCTCATTAATATTTTAATATTAATAAATAATTAACATAAATTGTTTTCCAGTGCCTAATAAATAATTTTAAGACATTATAAACTATACTGTCAAAGAGAAAAATTTCTTGGGAACTCCACTATATCAATGTTCCTAAAAGTATTCTAAAATGTATTTTAATTAATGGCTTAAAATACAATTTATTTGAACTACAACACATGCGGTATTATATTTTTAAATTAATTACAAACGGTGAATTGCATTATGGTTCTTTTAGTTCATTTCAAGTATAAAAATATCAAATAAAAGAGCTAGTTTCCACAAGCATAAAATTCTTTAAACTCAATTGTCTACATAAATGAATAAGGTATTGAATACTACTATCCTATGGATATTATTCTCATTTTGTACATTTAAAAATTTGCGAATGGAAAGTTTAGAGGATAATAGTTCCATGGGATGAATTCAAAAATTGACAGAAATGCTCAGAAGCACAGTTACAATTATGTTTCTCCATGCAATATATTGATAATTAGGCTAATTTAGTGAATACTGTTGAATAACCCTCAATACATCAGAATTTTAGTCTGATGCCTTTTTTTTACACAAAAGAATGATGGATTACTAACATTATTTTATTATTAATAGAAAAAAAGTTGATTAATGACTAAGTAGTCATCTGTGAAACGCATCCAAGCACTTAGGCTGCTCTGTTAGACAATGGACCACATTTACTTTTAAAAAAAATTGCAATAATGAACTTAATGATAAAAAATCTAAAACATTAAGGATGTAATAATAGTATTATGGAGAATCACATTAGCTTTTTCTACTTGAAGAATATGTTCTTTTTGGAAAACTAGAAAAGAAGAAAATACATATTGGAACAGTAAATGATTAACTTAAACATTTTTTAAATAAAATAAATACAAGGAGAAATAGTGATGGCTGTAAGAAAAAAGGGAGGCTTTTAGAAACAAATCATTCTTCATAAACTAATATTACTCTATTGATATATTATGCACACTCTAGTATTAAAAATTAAATTGGTGTCATTGACTTTGTTTATGATATACTCAGGCAATTCCTTACCAGTTTTATTTGATCATGATAATAAAAAATTATTTTATATTGTAACTAGTTATATGTTTTGTGAAATGTGATGTCAAAATTCTTTTCAATTTTATGTTCTAAAAAGACACAGCTTTCTCGAAATTGAGTTGAACAATTAAGTGATTTTTTTTTGTTCTAGGTCATTTTAATGACACTCTCTTGACTCACTCAATTACTAGTGCAGAAGGCAAAAACAAACAAGCATACAAACTTTAGGTTTTGATCATTTATACCAGTTTTTTATTTGTAGACATAGAAAATATTTTCTCCATTTGTCAATGTAACCTGAGTCACTGACTGCATCTAAGAAAACTAAAAAAAAGTCATAATGACAAATCAAAAATGTTATTAAGTTTAAAAGGTTTTTATGATAAAATATTAGATTATAAATGGACTTTACAATTTGTGTATAGTTCATAATTTGTATTTGTATCTCTTTTGATACTTGTGCAAGCCACATTTAATGATAGACATGGGAAGTATTGATTATTTTAATGATGATGATTTAAAATCTATGTTTACTATTACTCTGCAAAATGTGACCCATTCTTAGAACAGGGAAGTTAAAACTTCAAAATTCAAATCCTTAAGGATCTGGTTAGGTTCATTTGTTACTATTGGGACTCTCCTGGTTCTTAGTTTGGGAATTTCTGACGTATCTTTGTGGTTTATAGATTGGACAAATTAAAGTAATATCAAGAAGGGCTCAGTATTTCTGTGCTGTGAGCCAAAGCTTTTAAAAATTATCTCCATGGGAAAATATTATTCTCTAAATGGCTGAAAGATATTTTCTTTAAATCAAACCTGTCTTTGAAAATTACTCTCTTTTTTCTGTATTATTGAAATGCCCGTTTAAGTACATTTTATTTTTAGATTTTTTAGTAGTAAATATTCATATTAAGTCCATAAAAATTCTCTTTAACTTGAGTTAGGATCTGTTTCACTATACATAGTTTTCTTCCATCTCAAAACAACTGACTTGCTTTCTCCAAGCTATTATTTTCTGGAATTTTCCATTTTGATTCCAGAAGTCACATTTTAATAATTTGTTTAATTCTAACTTTAGAATTATATCTACAAGTTTTATTTGTTTTGGGGTCACACCTGGTTGTGCTTAGGGCTTACTTCTGCCTCTGTCCTCAAGGAAACATGAATTACCAGGATTTCAATTGATACTTACCAACTATCTCTTCAGCCTCAGAGTCAAATTTATTTGTATATTCTTCCACACCAATAACTCTGAATGCCAATTAGTCCCAGCATATGAAAGCTGATAATTATTTTCTAACTCAATTCAAATTATTTAACTCTACTTTATTTTATATTGAATTCTATACTTTTATATTTGATCTCAGAACTCATTTCCTATATATTTTGATGCTGTCTTTTTAAAAAAAATAATGAAAATTTAAACCTCCACTCCTTCAAAGTATATGAATTCAAATTTCCAGAAATAAAAGACATCATGACATGTTAAGCCTACAAATAATAATAACATGTATCTGGGGTGCATAAGTAAAATATGGGAACAGATAGTATCAAACGAAACAAACATTTGGTCATATATTACAAAACTGAGATGATCAATATTTGATTGATGAGGTGGACAATAAGTGTTAGTAAGTCACAGGTAGTCATTTGGGATATTGAAGCATCATAACCATGTATATTCATGATAATAAATAGTAATAGTAGTCAACATGTCACCTGAATGATAATATTCAAAGATAAAAAATAAATAACTATGATCATAACCAAATTTATTTTCATCTATTTATTAAATTTCAAATAAAATTTTGTAGAAATTTTAAAACATTTTAACGATATGTAAGTGAAGTTTATTAGTCAATGCATTAATAATGACAATAAAATAAAGTTAGCATATCAAGATTATATTAGTAAACCTCTTTTGTGAAAATCTTGAGATAAAGCTAAAATTAGAATGAAAAATTTCCATTATTTAAATTTTATAGTATGTATGAAAAAAGTTAATAAATTATTCAGTTTACTGCAATGCAAATACTAATTTTATCCTCACAGGTGTCTTCAAACTATGGCCTGCGGGCCACATATTGTATTTATTCCCATTTTGTTTCTTCACTTCTAAATAAGATATATGCAGTGTGCATAGAAATTTGTTCATAATTTTTGTTTTTACTATAATCTGGCCCTCCAACAGTCTGAAGGACAGAGAACTGGCCCCCTGTTTAAAAAGTGTGAGGACACCTGCCTTTAGAATTAAATTTTTCTACTTTTTTTTTTTTTTCACTTTTTTGGGGCCACACCCGGTGATGCTCATGGATTACTCCTGGATATGCACTCAGAAATCACTTCTGGCTTGGGGAACCATAGAATACGCTGGGGAATCGAACTGTGGTCCATCCTAAGTTAGCCATGTGCAAAGCAAAGGCCCTACTTCTTGCACCACTGCTCCGGCCCCTTGTTTCTTTTTCAAAGTTAAAATTTTAAAGATAATTCATCTACTTTTTGTTCACAGCTGTGTATGAGATTTCTGTTTGCATATATATTATTGCTCTTTTCTACTTGAAAGTATTCCTAATCATTTCTTTAGATCTATTACTAAAATAGTGACTTATAAAGCTTTTTTTGTAAATCCTGTAGGCAACAGCTATTCAATTTGTCCTTTTTTATATACTGTGTAATATACTTGTACAATATATTATTTTTTGTTCACCACAGTCTATTTCAATTATATAATTTTGTAAGCTATATGCTTTCTCACTGGATTTTGGGTTCCTAGAAAAGAGCATGTATGGAGCCTGTATTTATACCCATGACAGTATACTTTAAGGGCAGAGAAACCTGTATCTCTTAGGCCAAGGGAATTCTCTTTCTAATCTCCCAATTTTTACCATGCCTATGCAAAAAAATAGCACAAATTAATTTTTTGGTAATCATTGTTGTTGTTTTTTTTGTGTGTGCTTTGTTTTGTTTTGTATGATGGTGGGCTCATAACTTGAGTTGACTACATGCAAGGCACTCAGCATAGAACCAACTATTTCTGCAATCCAGGTCTAGAACCACAGTGCAACAGATAAGACTCTTTTCCTACATGTTGCCAACCCAAATTCTATCCCCTGCTCCCAACATGGTCCTTCAAGCCAACCATGAATGATCCCAGAGTAGAGAACCAAGGAGTATACTCTGAGCACTACAGACAATGGCCCCAAACAAAACAAAACAAAAATAAAAATATATATTTATCATTTCATAAATTCATCTTAATTCACAAATTAAGGCATTTTCCCCCAAATATAAATTCAAGTCATGATTTAAGTAATGATCACTGAAATTCAAGTAATAATTATTGGAAAGCTCAAAATAATTTAAAAAAATGGAGAAAACAGTTTCAAATGTAACCTCACTCCCTTTCAACATAAAGCAATAAAAGAAAACACAATAAAATTTTAAAAAGAAGTACCTATGCTTTAAAAACCTCAACATGAATAAAAGACAAGAATATGAAAGAAGTATTTGATCACAGACCTAAACATTTGATTTTTAACATGTATCTCTAACCTAAAGCAAATGCTCATACAGTATAATCCTTAATAATATTGTAATAGTATTTTTAAAGTTTTATGAAAACAGAATAAATGTTACTACACGTTTGATAAAATTACCAAAAACTAAAGCAATCCTGAAAATGGCAGGAGGATTAAATAGAAGTAATAAACTCCCTGATTTTAACTAAGCAACTAAAAAGGAATAGTACTAAAAAGGAAAAAAAAAAAACACCATGGAGGGGAGGATTAAAATAGACACAGTCAAAACAATAGCAAGAGCCTTGAAAGAAAGCCAAAAAAAGACACCTAATTTATAATAAAGGTTCTAAGACCACTCAATGAACAATGTAATGTTTCTTCAACAAAGGTGCAACAGGCTAGACACAGAAGGGACCACTTGTAGCAGCCCGGGAGGCAAAGGAGGGGCGATACAGGATGCAGACTGGGAACAGGGTTGGAGGAAGGACAACATTGGTGGTGGGAATGCCCCTGATTCAATGTCACTTGTAACTGAAATACTACTGTGAATGATTTGTAACCCACTTTGGTCAAAATAAAAATTATTTTATATATATATATATATATAAAATAATTTATATTTTATATAAATTATTTTATATATATATATATATATATATATATATATATATATATATATATATATATCATGTTCACATGATGTCTGGAATTTTTTGCTCAGTTGAAAGTTTCCAGACATCAAAAAAGGACCTAGGAGAGAGTAAAAGAGTATGTAGGGAGCCTGTATTTATACCCATGACAGTATACTTCAAGGGCAGAGAAAGCCTGTATCTCTTAGGCCAAGGGAATTCTCTTTTAGTCTCTCAATTTTTACTGTGCCTATGCAAAAAAAAAAACAAAAACCACAAATTAATTTTTTTGGTAATCATTGTTACTTTGTTTTGTGCTTTGTTTTGTCTTTATTTCAGAACCGTGGTTATTGTTTGGTTGTTGTCTTTATTGCTACGGTGCTTTTAGGTTTTTGTTTGATTGATTTTTTATGTTGTTGTTATGTTTGCCTTCCCTTTTTCTTTTCTTTTTTTTAAACTGATATTTATAGCCCTAGAAGGACTCCTCCCATTTTTTGCTTGTTTGACTTTTGCCCCCCCCTCACATATTTTCTTTTCTTCATTTCTTCCTTCAAACAGAACTACATAAACTTGAACCATCTGCCTCACAAATTGAGGGGGAAATAATAGAGGGTACCAAGACCAAAGAGTCGTATGAACATTGAGTACAAATAAAAAATGATCAGACTTAACACCAAATCCAAAGCTAACTACAACAGAATCAATACCCAGGGAGCTAAGGAGGGCTATATGGGATGCATGCTGTAGACAGATGTGGAGGGAGGACAGCATTGGTGGTGGAATGCCCCTGATTAAATGTCATTATATACCTAAAATATTACTGTGAAATATTTGTAATCCACTTTGTTCAAAATAAAAAGTATTAAAAAAGAAACATATGTCCACATGAAAAAGGATACTCAATGTTTTACATCATAAACAAAAATTAATTCAAAATTTACTACAGTTTATATATTCAGTAACTAGAAACTTAAGCTAAATACAACAAAACTTAGGCAATAATTCACTGACAATAATAACTAATCTTAGTTAAATAAAATTTGGGGATTCAATTCAATTCGCAAGAGGGAAATAAAGCAAAAATAATCAAAATGAACTAAAGGCAAAAGTAGCTACTACAAAAATAAAATAAAATAAAATAAAATGACTACTTGAATGGAAAAATATATGCGAAACTCAGGTATTCAACATGGTATTAGTACAAAATATACAAATCACTGATTAAAGTTATATGAATAAATAAGTAACCCAATTAGAAAAGAGATAAAGGAATTTGGCAATCATTTTTCCAAAAAAGACATACAAATACAATAGTTCACTGTAACATTATTAGAAACATGTATACCAAAACAATAATGAAACATGATCTCAAACCAGTTATATTTTCCATGTTAGAATGATATAAACAACAGCATAATAACATCTATATAAAGAAAAGAAATATATTTGTTCTTGTTTATCATTTTAACATGCTTGTGAGACTCATATTTGAAGACCATCAATGATGCACTGGGATAAAAAACTGACTCAAACATGGCTCAAGAGACTATGGGGTACCAAGTATAGTACCAGGGCTAGCAATACCCATGGCATACTTCCTATACCCTGTACTATTTTATTTTTTTTGTTTGTTTTCGTTTTTCAGCCACACTGGGTAACGCTCAGGGGTTGCTCCTGGCTATGTGTTTAGTGATCGCTCCTAGCTTGGGGGACTATATGGGATGTTGGGGGATTGAATTGTGGTCCTAGGCTAGTGCATGCAAGGTGGATGCCTTACCACTTGCACCACCACTCTGGACTCTGTACTGTATCTCTTAACCTCTTTATTTCACTCTTTATGTATGACAACAGAAACTAAATTACATCTAAATCATACTTCAGATTATTGGAATTATCAAGTATTCTCATTATACTTTGGCATCATATAGTTATGTATAAATTAATTTTAATATTCACTATCTTATCTTTTATTTGAAAATATGTTCATCTTATTTTTTCTAAACATATAATTAGAAAAATTACATTCCACAAGCTGGAGAGAGAGAATAGCCATAAAAATGCTTGCCTTACATGACGCTGACTCAGATTCTATTCCCTGCATTCTATATAATCCCAGAAATCCTACCAGAAGCTATCACTGAGTTCAGAGCCAGGAGTAAATCTTCAACACCAATGGATGTGATCCCCAAACAAAAGAGCCTACATTTCAGATATAAATGGTCTACATGTAAAAAGATAAAATCGTTTCTCTATTGATCTTTTATCTTTATCTTTTATTTCCATCTTTATCTTTTAGAGTAAAAGTTGTATTCTGAGAAATATCTAAATTAAACATTTTAAATATCTTAAATATTCTAAAGAGAACTAGAGAGATATAACATTGGATCTTACGTTGCATGAGAATAAATCAGATTTAATCCTATACCCCAAATTCTACCAAAGTGTTTCCAAAATTTAGTCAAAAGAAAGTCTTATATATTTATGGGTGTGGTACAAAATAAAAAAATCAACATCCTAATTCTAGTCTAGAATTAACATCTTAGTTTTGCAATTATTCAAATTTCTAAATTCTGACATTTTTAAAGTTTATCATTATATGTTTACTAGGTACTAGAAAATGTTTAAAGCATTTGCTTTGATTGATTCTAAACATCAAATGTCCTACCAATATAGGATTACATGAGTTGTTGATTGTAATACTTCGGTAATTTCCATAAAATAGACAATTGAAAAACTGAAGTTTGTTATCAAAATATACATACTTAAAATAAAATGTATTACTTCCCTTTTACTAAATATTATTTTAATATAAATGACTTTAAAGAGAAGAAGTACAGTTGCCTAATGTAGGTAATTGAAACAATGGAGGAAAGCATGGACAAAGGTACAAAGTTCAAGTGAATACAGAGCAAATTTGAAATTAGAACCAGGCCAATCATGTTGTGAGCTTTATTTGTTTGTTTTATAAGTCTGATGAGGATATACTTTCCTTTATTTTGACTCAAGGTTGATCAAAGGGAGAACTGTCATATTCCAGTACAGACTGGATGGAATTAATTTTTTCATGGGACTTGATGTCTTCTGATTAGATATTGAATTAAAGAATCATAATTTTCCTTGAGTGTAGAGCAGTACTGACAGTTATGCAACATCTATTTGGTAAATAATAGTTGAAGATCTAGTCTGAAAGAGTATACTTTGGAAAGAAATATAATATATACAAATCTAACATATACAGACTTACTATAATAGTGTTTGTGTCATTCTCTTCAAACCCATTGATCTCAATTTATGATATATTATTATTGATATTAAGCAACTGCAGTAAAATATATAGTTTATTAGCTTGGTTAATATACAGATTAAACATATAATTCTATGTAAAATAGGTAGTTACACACAAATGATTTACTGTTTGTTGAACCCCTGGTCTCTGCTGATTAGCATCATGGGTTTAGTCAGATTACATGACAAATACATTCACACTAAAAATGATCTGTGATACTTATCTAGTTGATACCATTGAGAGATACTTATCTAGTTGATACCATTGAGATGAAAGTAAACATTTTTTCCCAGTTGTTACTGCACAATTTATTTTTACAAGAAAAGGAAATACAAGAATAATGATACTACAATTACGTTAGCCCTGATTTCTTAAGGATATTACTTATAACTACATGGTATGTTCAGTTATGGACTTTAATGGTGACAAATAGTTGATTTTAATAGAGTTGTCAAATTTTGTAATGCAAGCACACACACTTTTTCATATCTCTTAATGGATGCAGGCTGATCCTATAATAATTTTACACTCACTTAAAATTTTCTTGGGTGAATGAGAAATTGATTTACTCCTGCAGGAATAAGTATTGTTCTTATGTCAACACTCTCATGCATGAGTGAGCAACCATTGCTATATTCTTCACTCTTTTATGAGTCATGAATTTTTATAGTGCATTATTCCTCCCCAACACTTATAAAAAGCATATATAGCATAGAAATATTTGCTGCATCTAGACCATGTCTCTTGAAGCAAAAACAAAAATGTTGAGAAAGTCTGCAGAGCATATGGTTAACTGAAGCAGCAAGGGAGGTCCTCCTTAAAAAATCAGTATTGTATGTTGAACCATTTCTTTAAGGAAATTAAAACACAAATGTCCCTTAGCAGGAAATCTGAAGAATCTATTCAAACATTTAAAAAAATCAGATTTTCAAAATTAACACAGTTATTCAATTTACTCATATATATAACTACGCATTGACTTGAAAAAGTTCACCTGGGAGATTTTCAGAAAAGAGAAAATATTTTATGGCCCAAAATTCATAATATAAATATTTTATTGCAATTAAACTATTTCTACATAGATGTATTTCCTCAATCTGGAATATACTTTTTCTCTGAATATTTTAAAGGACATATATTTTTATTCAATTCAAAATAAAATATTTAAAATTTCTGAGTGTGAAGTTAAATGTGAATAATTCTTTAAGAACCACATTATTAATTCCATATTTTCTTAAAATATGTATCCCCAAATTTATTCAATAAATTAAGCATTTAAAATAAAGTTGTCATTATGAATTTTCTCTAGCCATTAAGTTGAAAGATATAGAAAAAAAGTAGCCATTTGACTGTTTGCATATTTATAAAAACAAAATAATAGCATCAGATAGAAAGTTTCAAAAGGCAATCATGCTGTGAATTTTCTATTGTGGCTGTAAAATCTTCATTGTCCATGCTTTCCCTTATTAATACTTACTTCCCAGCCTCTTTTGTTTCCAATATATTTTCTCTTTCTCTGTACCAAATAATTTTAAGTTAGAAAATAGTCATATGGGACTGGAGCAGTGGCATAAGTGGTAGGGCATCTGCCTTGCACATGCTAACCTAGGATGGACTACAGTTCGATCCCTTTGAGTCCCATATGGTCCCCCAAGCCAAGAGCGATTTCTGAGTGCATAACCAGGAGTAACCAATGAGCGTCACCGGGTGTGGTCCAAAAAACGAAACAAAACAAAAAGGAAAGAAAAAGTCATTTATTGCAATAAGTAATATATTACTTCCCACAAACAGAAATTCTTAAGAATGTATGCATGAAAGAAAAGGTAATGATGGAAGCATAATATTTGTAGCTTACTTCCCAAGATGCCAGTATAGTATTCATTTATCCAAAGAGGTTTTTTGTCAGATACTTTTTATCTAACCATGAATTTTGGAGCAATTTTAGTTTTTTTTTAACAGGATTTTTGTTTATTTGTTAATAGAATATAGCCTTATCTATTTAAACTGTTATATGTTTTCTCAATTTTTTAAATAATTTTAATTATGACCAATATGAATTACATATCTTTCACAGTAATATTTGCAGTACATAGTGGTATTGAATTAAGGGTATTCCCACCACCAATGTTGTCCTCCCTCCATCCCAGTACCCAGCATTCCCTTCCTTTGCCCCCAGACTGCTAGGGTAACTTCTTCCCTCGGTGTATAGCTTGTTGAAGACTGGCTATCGATTCTGTTGTCGTTGCCTTTGGGTTTGGTATTTAAGTTTGATCTTTTTTATTTCTAGTTTTCTTTTTTTTTTTTTTTGGTTTTTGGGCCACACCCGTTTGACGCTCAGGGGTTACTCCTGGCTATGCACTCAGAAATCGCCCCTGGCTTGGGGGGACCATATGGGACACCTGGGGATCGAACCGCGGTCCTTCCTACGCTAAGCTTGCAAGGCAGACACCTTACCTCTAGCACCACCTTCCCGGCCCCTATTTCTAGTTTTCAAACTCATCAAAGTGAAGAAAGTTTACCAATTTATATTTTTGTAATTATGTAAACTTTATATACATGACCTTATAATTATGAGACCTGGAGTGATTTATTATAATATTCAGCATAAAACTGTTAGCATATTATGAAAAAATAATCTTAAATTCTTACATTTTAGGAGGTCAGAATTAAAACAAAAATAAAAATTATGTGGATACCAATGTAGCTATTCTTGTTTTTATTAAAGAGTTTGGCTTCTATTTTAACCCATATATATAGGCTATTGTGTTTCTAATTCTCAATAGCTAGCAGAAAATTGTTGTTTTTCAACATAAAGAAAGAGTATACAAAAGTAGCTGTGCAAAATTTAATATTTTAAAGGAGAAACGCATTTGTTTTTAAATAAGAAGCAGAAAGTTCTAAACATAAATTCACAAGCTTATGAATGAAAATCATCACTTAGTATTGAGTTAAATTTGTAAAAACTTAAATTCAGTATGATTCCTAAATAGAATACATATAAAATTTTAAAATCTGCTCATCACCATTATTTAATTGGTAACATAAATATTCAAAAGTAAATTAATAGATGGCTTCATTAGTCAATAACATAAATAATATCATTGAATTATGAGTGAATTTTATGATGTAGAAAACACACCTAAAGAATGTTATATAAAAAGGATAACTTGCGATATGAACTACTATACTCAAATAATTTTAAATGATTTTTTGTGTGAATTTATTTTAGAGGCTTGTTTGTTGAGAACAAATATACGTGGAACAATTACCTAGGCACTATAACTTGTTACTTGCCTGGTCTGTCAGATTTCTTCTGGAACTGAAAAACAATAAGCCAAGGATCATTATTATTCACATAGCATAGTCTGTGGTTTAGCTTTAGAAACATGCTTTTCAAGTTAAATTTCCTTCAAAATGCACCTAGCAGCGGGGAAAAATGAAGGAAAAATGCTAGAGGCAAAGCTAAGTTAAGGTCTGAGGAGTCTGGCAGCCCATTCTCCAAGCACGGCTGCATTTTTCTATCCCGTTTATATTGCATGAGACTAGCAGTTGGTTTTCATATGTGTGCATTTATGGATGTATGTATATAGCTCGCTTTCCTGGATGGTTGAAGCAAGGTACATTTACTCTTTGTTAACCTGGAAAATAACTGACTGTCAAACTGATTGGGCTGTGGAAGTTGCGGCACTAATAGATAGGTTTAGTGCTCTGAAAAGGCGCTCTTGAAATTAAAGTTTTGCAAAACTAGGTACTGGATTTTAAGAAGTACATAAGATTTGTAAATGAGTACACGTGGTAAGATTACATTTAAATTTGTGTTCACTATAAATCATCTTATGCAGTTTGTTGCATAGTCAATATAATTTTTACATTCCTTTCATTAATAATTTTAAAAAGCTTATTATATATAAGTTAAGAAGAGTTTAAGGTAATACACCACTAAACTGCTATTGAAATATCAGATTATAAAACTGGTTAAAATATATCAATCCAAGTAAAATAAAACATTGAAAAAATAATGTCCATGTTTCAAGATTAATAGAAATTAAGCTTATATTAAAGTAAGTGTCTCTTAAATTGCAAAAACAGAAGAAAAATTGTGAAAAAAAATTTCCAGCACATTCTATGAGAAGTCTACAGGGTTCTTACAGGTAACAATCAAGTAATTGTAGAAAGAAAACATGCAACTAAGGAATGCATTCAGTTCACATCTATAATTTAACAAAATAGCATATGTTCAAAGTCACTTTTTGAAGGCAAATTAAAAGGCCCTTATGGACTACAAATTGCTAACCACCAATACTCATTAAAAAATGAATAACACTGATGACAATGTATTCCAGTGTGATAACTGTAAATACTGGTAACTGAATACTTAATGTAAACTTGGCTAGTAAATTTAAAATCTTATATATATACTTTTGATCTAAACATAAGCAATGCAATGCAATATAGATGAAAGTCTGTTCACTTTTATGCAGGTTTATAATTACAAGAATTTGTATATATCAAATGCAAATATTTTATAAAATTACAGCACTGATGATTTTAACTCAGTTAACAGAAATCCAGCTTCTGTGAGAAATTAATTACTCGCCGTAATTTTTTAAAGTAAAAAAGATAAACTATAAACCCTGAATAATGTTTTTAGATTCCAAACAAGATGACACTAATAGGGCCCGGAGATATAGCATGGAGGTAAGGCGTTTGCCTTTCATGCAGGAGGTCATCGGTTCAAATCCCGGTGTCCCATATGGTCCCCCGTGTCTGCCAGGAGCGATTTCTGAGCCTGGAGCCAGGAATAACCCCTGAGCACTGCCGGGTGTGACCCAAAAACCACACACACACAAAAAAAGATGACACTAATAGATTAGAATAATTATCATATATATGTATATGTATGCATATACATTTTGTTGCAATATAAAAACTATATAAAAATCATTGATCATATGTTAGATTCCTACTTTATTCAATTTTTAGCATATTTTGTTAAATATGGAAATTATTTTGCTGCCTTGTAGGAAAAGGAAAATTTGTACTAAACATATAAAAATTAAAAACAGCAAGTGATATTCTTCCCATTCATCTAAAGATTTTTCTCATTGGCCAATCACTCGTATTATAACTAATGAGCATATACATATTTCAGTTTTAAATAGAAGAAGAGAATAAAGAATAATTTTCTGAAAAAGATCCTAGTGATAAGAATACTACTTTTGGGAGACAAAGCAATAGAACAAGAGTTAAACTCCTTGTCTTGCTTGTCAAGTTCCATACTTCCATCTCCCTCTTACTTCTGTGATGACTGAGCACAGAACCAGAAGAAAGCCTTGAACATGGCTAAATGTGTTTCCAAAACAAAACTAATAACAACAAAAAGCAATGCTATGTCATATTATTCACCTTTCCTGCAAGTCTATTAGGTGGTTTGTTTAAAGAAATATTCAGTAGTTATCTGCAGATTTTTAAAGGTATCAGAATTTTGAGTTTTATCTAACAAGACAATGATCATTTTTAGTTATATGTTCTCAGGGTTTTACGATTCTTTATAAATTAATATATATATATTACTTATTTTTGGCATGTTTTATTGATTCCTTAGTAAAATACGAATAAAATTATTTTACCCCAGAAAAGTTGGTGTGCTTTTTACTTGTCAGGTTCAGTGGATGATGATGTGATGGTTAAACAGTAAAAAAAAAAAAATAGCAGATGTACAAACTGCTTTTTGGATATTGGATCTATCTCATCAACTAGCACTGAATTTCTTTATAAATTATTACTAGATACTTTACTTTCCCCAAGATGTGTGTGGAAGCTATCATCTCATAAAACACTAGGTGCCTTGAAGGAATCTATCAGTTAAGTATATTTAGTAGGCATATTATGCTTATGCCAAAGAATTATCCACATAGAATTTACAATTTTACAATAACTTATATTTCAAGTTGCCAGCAACTCACTCCCCTTAACCATGGTAAGTTATCTGATGACAGACAGTATTAAAGCATTGAAAGTATTAAAGTATTGAAGTCATTTCTGCTTATGTGCTACAGGTTAAAATTTCAAACTACTTCTTTAGTTTGTTTGTTTGTTTTGGGCCACACCTGGTGATACTCACGGGTTACTCCTGGCTAAGCACTCAGAAATTGCTCCTGGCTTGGGGGACCATATGGGTCATTGGGGGGATCAAAACACGGTCCATCTTAGGTTAGCCCTTGCAAGATAGCTGCCTTACCTCTAGTGCCATTGCTTCGGACCCTCAACTATTTCTTAATAACAATAGATTTTTATTGTTTTGTTTTGTTTTGGGGCTTTGGGGAGCCACACCTCATGTTGCTCAGGGCTTACTCCTGGCTATAAGCTCAGAAACCGCTCCTGGCTTGTGGGTCCATATGGGATGCCAGAAAATCGAACTATGGTCCACCCTAGGTTAGCATGTGCAAGGCATATGCCCTACTGCTTACACCACTGCTCCAGCTCGATATCAATAGATTTTTTTAAAAGTTTGATAGGTGCTCAATATGAAAATATATACACTTCTATTGAGATAACTATGAGACAAATTTTGTACAGAGCAAAATTCAGTTCTACTGTTTTAAGGGAAATTTAACTATTGTCTTCTTTGGTTTTCTTCCTTCAATATTTAATCTACTTCGTGTGTGTCCTGATATTACCTATACAAAACAAAAATACCTTAAACTCAAATTCTCAAATCAATATATATCCTGAAGAGTACAAGAAAACTCTTTAAGATATCTTAAGCATATTTTAAGAATATCTTAAGACTATCTGGGATATTCTGGGATGCTAGTGAGAACCAATGACTTGAAAAAGGACAATTCAAGTTTTCAGGCCATTTATACAAGTTTTATTTTCTTTTAATATTGTATAACTATGCAACTGAAAAATTTTGACAGTTATTTCTGATATAAAAATAGATGTTCAAAATAACAAATTGTATTTGTATACAGATACAATTATTTACCTGTTTAAGACAGCATTATTAGTAACTCAAATACATCTTGAAACTTCTATATTTTAATATGGATAACAATTTAAGTAATATGATTATTGTTGTTACATTATATAGTGTGTGGTATTATATATGTTTAATGACATCACTTGCTCTGAGGCTCTATTTTCTACATATTACATGTGAGTTTACTCTAATGAGTGAAATGGGTAGATAATTTTTTTATTGTGTTCTATCCTCAAAACTCAGTATTCTTTAGTTAGAAAAACAAAGACACTCATTTTTTTGATCATTATTTGGTATTCACACTTAAATATTTAAATGTTACAACAATGGATCTTCAAACAAGAAGCAAACAACTCAATGAAGATTAGATCCCTAATTTAAGTGGAAATCAGAAAAGAGAATTCCTCTGATATAAAAAAATTGCTTTTGTGTGTGTATGTGTTTAATGAAATTGACAAACTATCTCCTGACTTCCTGTTCACATTTATTTAATAGTTCCTAGTATACAAACTTAAAAACATTAATTTTTAGGGTGAAAGAGAAATAAATCATTGCATATTGTTTTTGTCTCCTTTTTTAGATATCAGTGCATTCTTGGGAGTCAGTGAAAGAAATGAATAAAAAATATATATTTTATTGCATATGTAGTTATGTATTTATTGAGTTAGGTTATTTTTAGTGTATATCATCAGCTTTTGAGATATGTGCTGAATTTACAAACGACATTTTCTCAAGTCACTTACAGAATTTTGAATCATTAAAAATAGCAAAACAACAACAACCAAAAACTGATAATCGGGGGCCCGGAGAAATAGCACAGCGGCAATTGCCTTGCAAGCAGCCGATCCAGGACCAAAGGTGGTTGGTTCAAATCCCGGTGTCCCATATGATCCCCCGTGCCTGCCAGGAGCTATTTCTGAGCAGATAGCCAGGAGTAACTCCTGAGCACCGCCGGGTGTGACCCACCCCCCCAAAAAAACCTGATAATCAACTAACAATTTTGAATAAATATGGTTTTTCTGGTATATTTTTGTTTGTTTTTTGTTTCAAATGCTAAGTATGTATTAGCTCTTTTTTAATCATCAGAGTGGAAAAGATATATAGCCTACATTATTGGTCTGAGCTCTCTGTAGTGGTGTGTGAATTCCAGTTCTTTTGACTACGAGCCATAGAAGAATGAACAATTTTCAAGCACATGTCCTTAGAAATGAGTATGCTTTGCTAGTTGTAACTGAAACCATTAAGTCAGAGAGGATATATTATATTTTATTTGTTCTAATTGTTTAGTTAGAGCTAAATGAAGGCATAGATAAATAATCAGCAAGGGAAATGGTGAATTCTATATTTATCATCGTCCCAGAAATTTATACAAATGACAATGGTTCTAAATTTGATTTAAATGAATAAAAATAGTTCACTTACATTTGGATTTCAGTATATTTTCAATAGGCATATATATAACACTACTGGGGGACCATATTAAATTGAGGCTTGAAGCTAAGTATTCTGTTTACAAAATACAGTTCCAACTCTTTGAACTCTTGCCCTGATCTGGCTTTAATATGGTCAATCCATGTTTATAAAGAATCAGTTTTCCATCCATCTGAACTTTGTTCTTTTACTATTTCCTCACTAGACCTATGTACAATAGTTTGTTAAAATGTGCTAACCAGACCTCTATTATCCTCTGTGCCATGTTTTAGGTTTCTCTTGCACTGCATCCTTGATAACAGTTTCTTTTCTTAAACAAAGCCAGCAAATTTTGAACTGATTATTATGAACAAATATTCTCCTAGGAACCTGAATCATAGAAAATTGATCTTGATATTTTTTGGTTCTGCAATTCTTTCTTCTTTGAATATCTCATCTCCCCTTTTCAAATAAAATTATAAAGATTTAAAAAATAAAATAAAGAACTTAAGGTGCAAGAGGAGGAAGATGGGGAGCATTGGTGGCAGAAAGATTGCACTGGTGAATGGGGTGTTATAATTTTACTTATTAATCTGAAACCCAACTATAAACATGTTTGTAACCCTGGTGCTTAAATAAAGGTATTGCATAAAAATTAAGACCTTTTAAATTTAATTATTTCCAATTGTTAATAGTATAATATGAGTCGTGGCATATATTTGTTTTCGTGGTCAATTTTTTTACCTTCAATGTCAATTTTCAAACGAAAGGTAAATAATTGCTGAAAGTCTTATGTCTCTATATGTGTGGGACTGTGTGTCACACATACAGAGATATATTCTATATATTTAGATATACAAATAGATATAGTATAAATAATTCATCTCCTTTAGCTTCTGGTTTAGAAACTAATTTTTTTATTTTTACTACACACTAATTTTTAACAATTATATTTGTTGTCTAATAAACTTAAGATTTTATAGAAAATACAATAATACTTTAAATAAAATCTTCTTTTACAATAGGTAGAACCAATGTCTCTAACCAATAGAATTAAGTTCTTGTATCCACGTTAAATAAGGCCACTCGAAAAAACCTTATACATTTGTCAAAGCCTTACAAAATGTGAATTTACTGCTACGTTGGTGAAGCAAGTTACAGAACCACAAATATAAGCCTGATCTAGGATTGGATGTGAGGTAAATTATATTTCTGGATCAATCTTTCCTGTTAATTCATATGGTGAGTGAAAATTAAAGTTCAGTAGGAATCAGAAAAAAAAGGATGATAAGTCTCCTCTGGGAAAAACTCATTCACAGTAGGATAATGATATCCCGGAATGATCTGCCTAGAAGGCTACACCAAAAAAGGCACTTGTTATGCAGAATTAAGAAGAGTAAATTTAAACCAATATCTTTTCTTTTTATTTCTACTTATTTGATGTTATAGAATGCTTAGAATTAATACTGTACTTTTATAATTATTATGCCCACAATTTTGTTTATCCAGGTAAATAGATGTTAGAAAGAAATATAAAATGACATATAAGCTCATTTATAATTATTTAAAATGAATAAATAGTATATTTTAATACATTATGACCTTGCTTAAGAACAGTTTTTAAAATAATCTAAAATTATAAACTTAAATAACAAATTGAGAAAAATTTCTTCAAAGTTAATATTCATATATTAGAACTTTTATAACCCTTTGTCATTACTATTGTAAAAACTAATGAATTCATTGATTTCAAAGTAAGTAGAAAATTTTATAGTGTTAATTCTATATAGTATAAGAAATATTTAATCAGTTAGAAAGTAAGAATACAATTGAATTCACAATTATGCAGTAAAAATGACTTAGAAAAGTAATGCAATAAAACATTTGAGAGGAATAATGATTTTATAATGTACATTTTAAAATAAAATATATAATTTATATAGTTTTTCTGTACGATCACATCCCAATTCTTTTTAGTTCAAACCAAATTGCTAGTGCAAAGTGAGATAATATACCTTCTTCTGTGAGTCAATGTTGTTATTCTATTTGTTTCATTTATGATATAAGATAACTAACTGTCTCATTCATCAAAAGTAATATTAACCACAGTCTTCAGGAGACAGACTAAGCCATTCAAATGAATTACTATAAAGTGAACAGTTGTGCCAAAAGATGATTCATTTCATTTAAAACACATTTATAGAACAAATTGTGGAGCTCTATGTGCTTGTTAATTTCCTCTTTTGTGATTTCCCTTCTGGGTTGGCAATGTAAACCAACATCCATAGATGCCAAATTTAATGAAGCGGTTACGAGTATACTTGGGAGAGACACATATGCCAATGACCTTTTATAATTGAAGAAATAAAAACATCTTTACTAGATTTTAAATAAAATCTGCTATGAGATTAGGTTTGAATGCTCCAAGGCTGAAGTACATGCCTGGCATACATGAAATTTTAAGTTTGAAACTTGGCATTGTGAATAAGCCACAAGGTATGGCCTTGGTGAATCCCACATTTGATGGGCCAGAAAACCTTTATCATGCCAGCAAGTCTGGCATTCACAGCTAATGGAAGTTCCACTGTAGAATATTCAAGATTTCTTGAACATTGCATAAAAATCAAAAAACAAATTAAAAAATGCCACATATTTTTAGTTTTTTTTTTTAATTCAATATGATGGCATATTTCTTCTTCTTTTTTTCGACTGGGATTAAATTAAATCTGTATATCATTGTGATCAGGATGAACATTTTAAGAATACTAATTGTTACAATCCTTAATTTTCTTTATCTTTTACTTTGGTAATAGCAATTAATAATTTTTATTAAATGTGTTTATATCTCTGCCTGCTTTAGAGGTGGGTTGGGAGGTACACACACTGATTCCTGCTGGTTTCTGCTGGGAGTCAGAAGGGCGCAGAAGCCATCTTGGGCCATGTGGTTTCCAGCTGCCTGAGACTGGATTTCATCAGTGTCCTGCCGGTGATCTTGCCTGCTTCAGAGGTGGGTTGAGCCATACACACACTGATTCCTGCTGGTTTCTGCTGGGTGTCTGAAGGCCCCAGAAGCCATCTTGGACCATGATTTTTCTAGCTGCCTGAGACAGGATTTCATCAGGGTTCCTGCCTGTGATCCTCCCTGCTACAGAGAGTTCTTGGCTGGCTCCGACCTCCTGCTGTGCCTTGGATGACCTTGAGGGCTTGAAGGGAACTCTTTGCTTTGCTTGTCTGTCTTTTCTGAATACATGAAGCTATCTATCCTCAGAGGCCTAGAAAGTGCACCCCCAAAAGAAACTGTCATCTAGAGGCCGCTTTTGGCCGCTTAGTCTTTCTAACCAATGAACCCCAAAACAACACGCAGAAAATCACACTACAAGCGTGACAATGGAGGAAACCTTGCAGGCAAACAACATGCACAGAGAATGAAGATGATAGCTTGATGACACAGAAAATTCCAACCATCTGATTAAATCTCAGATAAGGAGTTTTGAATAGAAATATGGAAGATGTTTGTAGAACTCAAAAAAAGCATAGATCGATCAGAATAGAATACAAAGAGAAATCAGAAAACTTCAAACTGATATAACAGATCTGAAAAACATGGTATCAGAAATGAAAAACTCAATGGATGGCCTCGCCGGCGGGGTAACAGCAGTTGAGGACAGAATCAATGTGCTGGAAGATGAGATGCAAAAAACTCAACACAACAGAAGATATTGGAAAAGAACCTTAAGACAAACGATCAGGCAATGAAAAATGTACTCAACATCTGGCTCCCAGTTTCCTCTTTGATTCTGGAGACCAGCTCTTGCCAGGTATAGGGCTTGGGGAAGCCCTATACCAGAGCTTTTCTCCCTAGCCTGGGGAGTGCTGGAAGGCGTGGCAGGCCCCCAGCCATTCCTTGTCTTTTTCCACTGACTCCAGGCCTTCCCTGGGTGCCAGCTCAGATGGCCAGAAGTGGATTCAGGTGGACTCTTAGTGGTCCTCAGGTTCCCCCCTCCCTCCACACTCCAGGGGGGAGGTGCATGGGGAGGAGGGTGGGCAGACATCTGGCTTCCTATTTCATCCTTGATTCTGGAGATCAGCTCTTTCCAGGTATAGGGTTTTCTTTCCTGGACTTCAGTCTTTCCCTGGGCACCAGTCTAGGTGGACTCTATAGGGGTCAACAGACTTTCCCCCTATCTCTCCCTACACTAATGGGAATGCACTCTGGGAGGAGGGCAGGCTGTTCTAGTACTGGTTTATATTGGGACAGTCAGTGGAAATTTTTTTCTTTTTTTTCATATTGATATTATTGTGTGCATATATTCTATATATTCTTAATATCCATCTTGTATTGAGATCTTGATACTGCTCTACAAAGCTCATTTCTAATATTTTACTGCCTCAGTCCCAACCCTTACTTCCCCCCATCCTCCCATGTAGGTGCAGCTAATGACATGAAGATCACCACATAGAATGATAAGTTCAGTTAGAGAAATAACTACACTGAAAACTATCATAATAATGTGAATGAATGAGGGAAAAAGAAAGCCTGTCTCGAGTAAAGGTGTGGATGTGGGGTGGGGGGTAGGTAGATCTGGGAAATTGGTGGTGGGAATCTTGCACTCGTGAAGGGGGGTGTTCTTTACATGACTGTAATCACACAAAATCATACAAGTACAATTGTATTTGTAATCACGGTGTTTAAATAAAGATAATTTAAAAAAAAGAAAAATGTACTCAAGGAATGCGAAAAGATGAAAATAGAAATCTATGATAAACCCAACAGAAACAACATAAGAATCATTGGAGTTCCAGAGGCCAAGGTAGGAGATACCCAGGAAGAATCAACTGTCAAAGACATCATTAAAGATATACTCCCAGAGTTAAAGACTACATGCAATCAAATCCTGCTTGTGCAAAGGGTACAAGCTAAAAGAGACCTGAAGAAAAACACCCCAAGAAACATCCTTGTTACAATGCAAATCCCACAGATAGAGATAGAAAACTGAAAGCAGCAAAATAGAAAAGGGAAATTACATTGAAAGGAGCATCCCTAAGACTTACAGCAGACATGTCACAAGAAACTCTCAAGGCCAGAAGACAGTGGTGGGATATTATGACAAGACTGAATAAAATGGATGACTCACCGAGAATACTGCACACTGCCCGACTAGCATTCAGGTTTAAAGGAAGGATACATAGCTTCATGGATAAAAAAACAGCTCAGAAACTTCACAGATCAAAAACCAGCCTTAAAAGAAAAACTGACAGGTATACTCTAAGACAAGAGAGACAAACAAACTGCAAACTTATCTACAAAGATGACATTAAATCCTATGACAATCATCCCCCTTCAATTTCAATGGACTAAATTCACTAATTAAAAGACACAGAGTGGCAAAATGGGTCAAAAAGATGAATCCAACCTTCTGCTGCCTACAAGAAACACACCTGAATAATCAGAACAAACAAAGATTCAAAATCAAAGGCTGGAGGAAAATCATCCAAGCAAACAACAGCCTTAAAAAAGCTGCGGTGGCCATATTAATATCTGACGACACCAACTTTATACTCAGATAAGTGGTAAGGGACAAAGATGGACACTTTGTACTAATCAAGGGATATGTGCAACAGGAAGAATATTAAACATATATGCACTCAATGAGAAACCAGCAAATTTCCTAATACAATTATTGACAAATCTGAAATAAGACATCAATAATCATACAATAATTGTGGGAGAGCTCAACACGGCCCTGTGTACACTTCTTAGTTCAACCAGACTGAAACCCAACAAAAACATACTAACCCTGAAAAGAGAAATGGAAGATAAAGGACTAGTAGGCATATATAGGACATTCCACCCCAAAAACCTGGATACACATTCTTCTCCAATGTACATGGGTCATTCTCCAGGATAGACCACATTCTGACATATAAAACATACTTTCATAAAATTAAGAGGATAGAAATCCTGCAGGCTACCTTTGCTGACCACAAGGCTCTGAATTAGATGTGAACTGCAAAGCCTCAAAGAAGAAAAACTTTAACAATTGGAAATTAAACACCCTGCTACTGAACAACCAGTGGATCCGAAATGAAATCAAAGAGGAAATCAAAATGTTCCTGGAAACAAAGGATAATGAAGACACAAACTGCCAGAATCTATGGGATACAGCAAAAGCAGTATTGAGAGGAAAATTTATAGCTTTGCAAGCACACATCAGGAAGGAAGAAGGGGCATACCTAAATAACTTAATGATGCAGCTCACAAAATTAGAAAATGAGCAACATAAGGAACCAAAACTAGGGAGACAGAAGGAAATAACAAAGCTAAAAGCAGAAATCAATGAAGTGGAAAACCAAAAAACAATCCAAAAGATCAACGAAAGCAAAGTTGGTTCTTTGAAATAATAAACAAGATAGATAGACCATTGGCAAAATTCACAAAGAAAGAGAGAGAGAGAGAAACCTGATAACCCGTATTAGAAATTAAAAGGGGGAGATCACGACAGATATTGCAGAGTTCCAAAGGGTAAGCAGAGACTACTTTGAGAAACTTTATGCTACTAAACAAGAGAGCCTAGAAGAAATGAATAAATTTCTGGACACTTAAAACCTTCCATAGTTAAATATGGAGGATGTAGCATATCTAAACACCCCCATCACTATGGAGGAAATTGAAACTGTAATCAAACATCTGCCTAAATAAAAAGCCCAGGCCCAGATGAATTCACTAATGAATTATTTCAAATCTTTCAAGGGGAGCTACTACCAATCCTAGCCAGGCTCTTTCATAAAATAAAAAAAAAAAACAGGAACAATCCCAAAAAGCTTTTATAAAGCCAATATCACCTTAATACCAAAACCAAACAGAGATGCTGCCAAAAAAGAAAATTACAGAACAATATCCCTGAAGAATGCAGATGCAAAGATCTTCAACAAAATCCTGGAAATTGGATCCAATGCATCATCAAGAAGATCAACAACTACAACCAAGTAACTTTCATCCCAGGAATGTAAGGATGGTTTAACATCTGTAAATCTATCAACAAAATACAAAACCTCAACAACAAGAAAAATAAAAATCACATGATCATATCAATAGATGCAGAGAAAGCGTTTGATAAGGTCCAACACCCATTCTTGATCAAAACTCTCAGCAAGATGGGAATGAAAGGAACCTTTCTCAATCTAGTTGAAGCCATCTACCACAAGCCAATGGCAAATATTATCCTCAATGGAGAAAAACTAAAAGCCTTTTTTCTAAATTCTAGTACAAGAGAAGGCTGTCCACTCTCACCACTCCTCTTCAACATAGTACTGGAAGTACTTGCTATAGCGATCAGGCAAGTAAAAGATATCAAGGGCATCCAGATTGGAAAGGAACAAATCAAGCTCTCACTGTTTGCAGATGTCATGATATTCTACTTAGAAAACCCTAAAGACACTACCAAAAAGCTTCTAGAAACAATAGATGCATATAGCATGGTGGTAGGCTACAAAATTAACACACAAAAATCAATGGCCTTTTTATACAACAATAATGATAGGGAAGAAGTGGACGTTAAGAAGGCAATCCCATTCACATTAGTGCCACACAAACTCAAATATCTTGGAGTGAACTTGACCAAAGATGTGAAGGACCTATATAAAGAAAACTATAAAGCCCTGCTCCAAGAAATAAGAGAGATCTCACGGAAATGGAAACACATACCTTGCTCATGGATTGGCAAGATTAACATTAAAATGGCAATACTCCCCAAAGCATTATACAGATTTAATGCGATCCCTCTAAAGACACCCATGACATTCTTTAAAAAAGTGGATTAAACACTTACGAAGTTCATCTGCAACAATAAACACCCTCGAATAGCTATAGCACTCCTAGGGAAAAGGAGTATGGGAGGCATTACTTTCTCCAACTTTAAACTGTACTACAAAGCAATAGTCATCAAAACAGCATGGTATTGGAATAAAGACAGGCCCTCAGATCAGTGGCATAGGCTTGAGTTCTCAGAGAATGTTCCCCAGACATAAAAACACCTAATTTTTGACAAAGGACCAAGAAATCCTAAGTGGAGAAGGGAAAACCTCTTCAACAAGAGGTGCTGGCAGAACTGGTTAGCCACTTGCAAAAAAGCGAACATAAACCCCAGTTAACACCATGTATAAAGATAAAATCCAAATGGATTAAAGACCTTGATATCAAACCTGATACCATAAGGTATATAGAACAACACGTAGGTAAAACACTGCATGACATTGAGACTAAAGGCATCTTTAAGGAGGAAACTGCACTTTCCAAAGAAGTGGAAGCAGAGGTAAACAGATGGGAATACATTAAGCTAAGAAGCTTCTGCACCTCAAAAGAAATAGTGCCCAGGATACAAGAGCCACCCACTGAGTGGGAGAAACTTTTCACCCAATACTCATCATATAAGGGGCTAATCTCCAAAATATACAGGGCACTGACAGAACTTCACAAGAAAAGAACATCTAATCCCATCAAAAGATGGGGAGAAGAAATGAACAGACACTTTGATAAAAAAGAAATACAAATGGCCAAAAGGCAAATGAAAAAATGCTCCTCATCACTAATCATCAGGGAGGTGCAAATCAAAACAACAATGAGATAACATCTCACACCACAGAGATTGACAAACATCACAAAAAACGAGCACAATCAGTGCTGCCGGTGATGTGGAGAGAAAGGAACTCTTATCCACTGTTGGTGGGAATGCCATCTAGTCCAATCTCTATGAAAAGCGATATGGAGATTCCTCCAAAAACTGGAAATTGAGCTCCCATTTGATCAGTTATTCCACTCCTAGGGATATAACCTAGGAACACAAGACTACAATACAAAAACCCTTTCCTCACACCTATATTTATTGCAGCACTATTCACAATAGCCAGGCTCTGGAAACAACCAAGATGCCCTTTACCAGATGAATGGCTAAAGAAATGTGATACATATACACAATGGAATATTATGCAGCCGTCAGGAGAGATGAAGTCATGAAATTTTCCTATATATGGATGTACATGGAATCTATCATGCTGAGTGAAATAAGTCAGAAGGAGAGAGAGAGATGCAGAATAGTCTCACTCATCTATGCGTTTTAAGACAAATAAAAGTATTTTTTGCAACAATCCTCAAAGACAATGAGAGGAGGGCTGGAGCTTCGAGCTCACTTCATGAAGCTCACCACAAAGAGTGGTGAGTGCAGTTATAGAAATACCTACACTGAGAACTACCATAACCATGTGAATGAATGAGGGAACTGGAAATCCTGTCTGGAGTACAGGTAGGAGTGGAGTGGGGTGGAGGGAGATTTGGGACATTGGTGGTAAGAATGCTGCACTAGTGAATGGGGGGGGGTGTTATTTACATGACTGAAACCTAATCACAATCATATTTGTAATCAAGATGCTTAAATAAATATATTATAAATAAAAATGTGTTTATATCTGTTTGCTAATTTATTTTGTGATATATATTTTTAATGCCATTGCAACATATCCTAGAACCAATCCTAGCCATCTGTCTGAAACAATATAAATAAAGGCCTTGGGCCCGGAGAGATAGCACAGTGGTGTTTGTCTTGCAAGCAATTGATCCAGGACCAAAGGTGGTTGGTTCGAATCCCAGTGTCCCGTATGGTCCCCCGTGCCTGCCAGGAGCTATTTTTGAGCAGACAGCCAGGAGTAACCCCTGAGCACCGCCGGGTGTGGCCCAAAAACAAAATAAAGAAATAAATGAATAAACAAACAAACAAACAAATAAATAAATAAAATAAAGACCTATAGTTTTATAAAATCAACTTCCCAGGTGGAAATCCCCTAAATTCACTATATAAAAGGGCCTGAGAGCCCACTGGTTATCACCATTTTTTAGGAGGTGGAATAAACTCCTTTTCTTTCTTGTAGTACTGTCTGTCTCCTTTGGTCTTTGTGAAAAGGAACTTGAGTCCAGAAACTGACATTTTCTTATAAAACATACAAAAGGAGCCATATTTAGCTTCTCCCTAGCTGAGTGGTTTCTATTCCTTTTCCTACTCATTTGATAAACCTTTCTATTTCTAAGTCTGAGCAATTTTTTACTCAAAATTTGTATTTATTAGTCTATTAAAGAATATAGGAAGCATGGATTGACAAAGGACCCATTGTCACTGACCCTGCACCATGCATCCAGTTTGAGCAGTGTGTTGGAAACAGTGTTTTCTCTTTATGTAGCCACCTACAACACTTTCCTATTTGTTCCTATTCTTTGATTTTTAACATTTTAGGACCACACTATGCTTAGGGGCTTCTTCATACTCAAAAATCCCTCTTGACCTTCCACCCTGAACATTGACATACGACCTGGCACAGGCTTCAGAAGAAAGGGCATTTTCCATTCACCCCTGAACCAGGGAAGCTATCTACGAAACATCTAGTTTTGTCATTAACATCACCTGGAAGCAATCCTCTACCACAGAAGGCCTTACCACTGCTCAGACATCGACCTGCTCAAAAGAGACTTCCTTAACACTGAGAAGACTTAACAACAACAATGACCTGCTTACAGGACAGCATTGCCCTTTAATAGTGAAGTGAAATTAGAGGACACTCCACATCCTGACTTCAATGTAGGATATGCAGATTCCAGGATCTTTAATACAGAAACATGATACCAACAACAGACTGTGTGAAAAATAAAAGTGTGTTGGCACTACAGACAATGTGTTGGATTGGACGATCTAGCTTGCCTGGAGCCTACAGTTGGTCTTATGCCAGGAAACTTCAGGGTAGGGTCTGTTTGTATTTAGGCCAAGGTTACTCCTTTCCATGCCCTTCATATTTTGTTGGTCCTATGCAAACAACAATTGCCACTCTAAGACCGTTTTTACTATGCTCCTTTGACTCTAATCCTTAAAAAAAAAACCTTAAAATTTGAGGTTAACTTAAGCTAATATGCATGTACATGGAAATGTAAAAAATACTATGCCTCTAATGTTTAAGAAGTTACATAAGTTTTATGGCTTTCGATTGACTTGTGTGCTGTTAAGAAATATTATAATGTGTTACAATCTGGGGACTTGAGGGACAAAGTAATTGTACATAAATTTTGTTTTATTTATCTTAATATTCTTTGGCTGAAAGTTCAAAGTTAAGATATCAGCAAGGGGACTTCTGAGAATTATCTTATGGGTGATTGTTCTTCCACTGTAACTTTACCTTGTCCTCTTTCTTTGCATCTTTGTTCTCATAATTAAAAATAAAAAATTAAAAAAAAATCCCTCTTGACTCCTGCTTTAGTTTGCCTGTAGAACAAGGGAGCACCAAAAGAAATATATTAATAAGGGAGGAAATTGTCTCATAAATTACAGTTAAAGTTTTTACTTACAGTTCCAAATTTTTATTTGAAACTGGGTTGGGTTCCTCTGCTTTGATATTAGTGAAGTAAATTAGTTTTATTTAAGAATTGCTTGGAGAAGTGAGAGGAGAGATAAAAGTTCATGGAAGAGCATGGACTTCCTTAAACTGATCCACCAGTTTAGTTATGATACAAAATGAATTTCAGTATAGAAAATGTGTTATAAAATGAAAGAAATGACACATCTCAGAAGTGTGCTGATCTCCAAGATGAGTTCTTCAAAACTTAATCTTTAAAATGCCCTTGGACTGGAGATCTCTCTTTACAAACTCTAATAGGGGCTGGAAAGCTTTGGAATCTTAATGGCTCTTTAATATTCTTATCATGGATTTTAGATTCTTTTGAATCTTCTCTTTTTCTGAGGGTTCCACCCATCTCTGGTGTTGAGTCTCAACATTTGCATCTCAAAGAATATGGTCTTTAGGCCTTTGGCTAGAGAAATTCTTCTTAGTTTTACTATAAAACACAAATAAACACCAAACAACAACAACTCTCAATCCACATAAAAATATCATTAACATAATTAACATCATAAACATCATCAAACTCTCACTCTTTATTTGTCTGTTAAATTCAATTTTTCAATTTTAGGCCCTTACATTTTTTATTTTATTTTCTCTCCATAATTTTTTATAACTACTTAATTCAAACTTAATTTTTTTCAGGACATTTTTTTTGTAAGAACCTTTTAAAGTCTGTACAAATATTCAGCTTTTCAATTCCCCTTCTGGCCCCCTCCCCCAAAAAAAGAGCCATATCAACTTAGACGTATACTAAGTTTTTCTCTCCATGAGGGGAGTTTCTTTTTCTTATCCTTAATTTTCCAATAACTTTTCTACATTTTTATTGAATCTGAGCATCATTACTACTCAATATTTTCATCCTTCGAAATATTGAATAACCTGAGAAACATGGACAACCACAGAGACTCACTGTCATGCATGAAGATTATATTTCTCTGCACACACATACACACACACACACACAACCTTATGTGCCATTCTAGTTATACAGTCCAAAATCATCTGTCCTGCATACAGGCCCATAAATTGGCAGATACAGAATCCTAGTGCTGAACTCTATGGAAATAGTAGAATTTAAGAAGAAAGTCACTCAGCCCTAAGTAGCCCAAAGGCATGAGGAATAATATAGCTTTGATGAAAATATTTACCTCTTTGGAATTATTTGGAATTGAAATGTCATCACAATCCACAGCAGAAACTGTGGTCCCACTCAGAAAAGGGTGGAGTATCAGAAAAGAAGAAGTTACTGGAAAGTCTATAGATTAGACTAAGAATATGAAAAAACTCTCAAGTATTCTAGACTTCCCTTGAAATAAAGTCCTGGTTAAATCTTGTATATGAAGTACACCCCAGGTGAAGGCAATTTGGAGAAATTGCATATTCCTCTCAAAATAAATTCTCAGGTTTTTTCTCTTCGGAAAAACTGTTGTGGAGCACTTATCTCCCTTTCTCTCCCTTCACATATTCTAATTTTTTTATTTTAATAAAATCTGGGGCCAGAATGATAGAACAGCGGTAAGGCTTTTGCCTTGTAAGTGGCCTATCCAGGATGGACCTTGGTTCTATTCCCGGCATCCCATATGGTCCCCTGAGCCAGGAGTGATTTCTGAGCGCATAGCCAAGACTAACCCAGAGCATTACAGGTTGTGGCCCCAAAAGCAATAATAATAATAATAATAATAATAATAATAATAATAATAATAATAATAATA
The DNA here is from genome assembly GCF_024139225.1 of Suncus etruscus. Lineage (NCBI taxonomy): Eukaryota > Metazoa > Chordata > Mammalia > Eulipotyphla > Soricidae > Suncus > Suncus etruscus. Next base: position 75,361,092 of record NC_064860.1, on the reverse strand, counting down.
ATAATAATAATAAAAACCTGTGTTTCTGCACTTTTTTGACGCTTCCTGAAATTCTTCTCTGGGAGGGAAGGTGAAGTTATCAAGATTAGGAATGTTTGGGAGAAACCTTGCCACAGCTTGAGTTAATAGATTCGTATTCATTGTGATTTGGGGACTCATTCCCAATACATATAAAATAAGTGGGCCTTAGATGCAATTTGAGGCTGCTGAGAGAATCAAGTGAGATAAGAGTGCCCAGGCACCTCTGTGCTCAGAGCAGTCATTACTGGTTCTGACTGCTGCCAGGAATTTCCCTGAATGGCTAAAGGGCTAAAGGAATTTGAGTAGAGACGTGAAGGCAAAATTTTCTTGAGGTGCTTTCCTTACCCCCAGTTCATCTAAAACACTCACAGTATAATCAAGTCAGTAAACCAGTGGTTTTCATCTTTTACACATGTGACTGGCACAGCCAATGCATTGGTTGCTGAAAATACTGATTTATTATGCATAGAACATATTTTCTATTTACATATAAAATAAAAAAACATTCTCAATCAGACATCATGTTTAAGATAAATTTCAAGTAGTTTTTACTTACAAAAAGTAAGAAGCAGAAATGCTATATAAGAAATATTGACACTGCTTTTGCCTCAATCAACTCTTTTCATTTACACTGTTGCTGAGTTTGTACTGGAACAAAATTTATGCGGCATTTGTGAATATGCCACTAAAAGAAAAGCTAGCATATTGACTATTTCAATATTTGTATATATAGCTCTATCACTCTTTTACACCACTAATACACCCAGAGGCCAGTCACTTTCTTTTCTCTTCATGTTATTTCCCCCCTATATTTCTAATTTGGTCCTCTCTGTTCTTCTCCCTGCACTCTGAAATCAAAAGAGAGCTAGGCAATCCCCTTGAATTCATTGCATTTTCTCATACAGGTCTTCTATATGTTACAAATAAGTGAGATGATCCTGTGTTTTTTCTTTTTTTAATTATCTTTATTTAAACACCGTGATTATAAATATAATTGTAGTTGTATGATTACAGTCATGTAAAGAACACCCCCCTTTACCAGTGCAGGATTCCCACCACCAATTTCCCAGATCTACCTACTCGCCACCCCACCGTGTTTTTTTCTTAAAAGCAGTGCTGCCAGTATGCCTCCATGGTTATCTTTTATGTAAAAATAATTAAAATTAAATATTTAAAAGTTTAGAAAAGTATGGAATCTTTTTTTTATAGTAGATCTACTTATCTTCTATTTCCATAAGTTAAATATTCATTGGATAAGACTCTTACAGATAAACAAGGGAAATATATATTCTGAGACAGTGGGATAATACAGAATATGGGAACTTGCCTTACAGGTAGGATGACCTGGGTTTGATTCCTGATATCCCAAGTCCACCAAGCCCACTTGGAGTGATTGCTGAGTGATAAATCCAGCATTATGTCCCCAAACACAGCCTAGTATTGCCCACAAACAAACAACAAAACAACCAAAGATGCAAGCAGGGCATTTTCTCCAGCTAGGAGTTCACCCAAATCTCAAGATGTGTACTCTTGACTTTGCTCCCTTTTGAGAATCTAAGGTTTTCTACTCTCTCTCTCTCTCTCTCTCTCTCTCTCTCTCTCTCTCTCTCTCTCTCTCTCTCTCTCTCTCTCTCTTTCTCTCTCTCTCTGTCTCTCTCTCTTTCTATCCTTCTCTCCTCTCCTCTCTTCCCCTCTCTCCTGTCATTTTTCTAAACATATTTCTCTTAATAAAACATTACTTATGACAGGAGAAATAGTACAGTGGGCAGGGCAATTGCTTTGTATTTGATGGACCTAGGTTTGATAAAAAATAACTACTTGGCTAACCTTCCACAACAGAAGGAATATAACTGAGTTTCTCTCAAAATATACACGAATATCCTTTAAGATATCTTTCCTCACAATAGAATAAATAAGAGCCTAAGATATAGCTCAATTAGCTGAGTACATGATTTGCATACAGAAAAATCTGTCGAGCACTGTCAGAAGTAACTTGTGAGCATTAAATCAGGAATAACCCCTGAGCACTGCTGGAAAAGATGTATATCAAAAATAAATGAACATAAACTTGACTATTGCAACTAGTTTCAACTTTAATAAGATGAGATAGACCTAATATTTACTTGTTAAAAAATCACCAGTGTGTTTATTTAAAGTGAATTTGTCTCACATAACCTTTTTAAAAATAGTTTTAGTAGAAAAAAATTTAAAAAAGGAGAGAGAATAAGCAAAAAGAAAGTGTTCAAGGCTTATTCAGAGTAAAAAAGTCTTTCAATAGCCTTCTTGAGAAATTTTTCATTACGTTTTAAGCATCTTAATCTTTTGACTCTCAATGCAATTAGGATCTTGGGAGAGTGAGAAGTCCTTACTCTCATTCTTTTGCATAAAAAATATTTAAGGCAATTTACTCTCAAAATAACATACATATAACATACACAGTTTTCCCAAATTATTATCATAAATCATTTTTATATTACAGATTCAAATATATCGCATTGAAAGAACCAACAAAGAATCACTGTCATCATCATTTATCAACTCTCTTATGATGCCCACACTTATTCTTGTGAAATCAAGTTATTATCACCTCTTCAGGATAAGGGAATAGCAAGATGGGAAGAGAGGAGAGTGATAGAGGTCTGTAGAGGTAAATGGTCAGCAAATGCTCATTTTAGCTCCAGGAGAACTTAAGTAAACCTTATGTAAATTCAAACTTTCAGCATACCCTAGACTAAACTGTTAAACATTTTTTTAAAAGCACAAAATCCTTATTTATAGCAGGAATGTTTGAAATTCAAAAGATAAATGCCAATTGGAATGCAAACATGTTCTAGGTAACTAATATGTAATGGGACACAGCTGTAATAATAGCCACTGAACCACAATCCTCTCTATATCATGTCATTAGTTGACTTGTTATAAGCCGATCTTCTAGCTCTTTTTATAAGAGCCACTGGGGTAAAAAATAAATATATCATGTACTGAACATCTGTGATTCTGTCACAACCCCACTAATATCAACTTTCAAGCTTGCATCTTAGACTACATAACAGACTTTTAAAAGTGTATCATAATAAAAATGTATATATTAAAAACTTATGGTTCTTTATTTTCAAAAGATAAAGGATGCAACAAGGCCTGGATGGTGCCCTTAAAAATTAAAAAAGTATTTCTTATTGTTTTACTGTATTCTGTTGGGTTCAAAGTCATATGTGTATACTTTAAGTAGAGACTCAAATTAATATTTTATATGTGAGCTATTAATTGAGAAAAGAAATGCCAAGTATCTAAGTTATTGACTAAGTGTCACAATTATTGAAACTGAAAAATATTACTTAAAAGTATCATTGGACATTTGAAAATAATTTGATCATATATAAGATCATTTCTTTTATATGATCAAATGTCAGATACAAAAACATTGCTATTCTCTAGATGAAAAATCAGTGGGGATGGAGCGATGGAGATAGAGGTAAAGCATCTGCTTTTCAAGTGTTAATTTAGGATGGACCTCAGTTAGATCCCCTTGCGTCCCATATGGTCTTCCAAGCCAGGAGTGATTTCTGAGCACATATACAAGAGTAACCCCTAAGTGTCAACGGGTGTGGCCCAAAAAACAAAAACAAAAAAGAAAACTCAGTAATTTGAAATAAAAGCCTTACCTATCAATACATAATATGTAAATTGCTACATCACATTAAGCTATATAATAAATAATATTATCAAGATTAGGTATGGCTTAAAAGGTTTTTTTTTTTTTTTGTTAAGATGCTAATGGTGAACGAATGGAACTCAGAAAGGGGTCATTCAAAATAATCTAGGCTGTATATAGTGAACAAGAGTAGGAGTAATAAATTTAATCATTAATGTCAGATTCTTAGCTTCTTTATATGGCAGTTTTATATAAAAATTCAATGGATGGAATTAAGGTGTAAAGAGAGACAAAAATGTATGAAACCAATGGCTTTGATAGGAAAACTTAGAAGAGGCTGCCATTGACTGAAATAGAAAGACATTTCGATTACTATTCCTTTATCATTAATTACCATTGAGGAATGTGGTATATTATTATTTCAATTTTAATTTGGCATATTAAAAGAATCTCAGCTATTAATAAGTATGTAGAAAATTATACTACATGTTCACATATGAAGCTCTATTTTTAAAAATGTGCATATATGTGACTATTTAAATGTACTTTTCTAAGATATGATTATATATAGATAAAACAAACTTTCAAAGAAGCAACTTAATGAAAACTGTAAATAATGAAAATAGCTATGTTATCTATATAGTACTGTCAGCTTGAATATTGTAGTATTGGAACTCTCTAGGTTCAAATTCTATTCAGACATTTCCACTTAAGTCACCTCTGAGAAGCAATCTACTCTTCTATAAATTAGGGTAACAAGAGTCATATTACAGAATTTTTACTGTATTAAGACTTTAAGACTTAAATACATATGAAATATCTAGTAGAATGATAGTTTTTATTTGCTGTTTCAAATAAAAAACATTCTGATTTTGTAGCTGTGTAACAGTTTATGGTAGAACAGAATCTAAGCATATAGAGACATACTATTTAATATATACTACTCATTTACACAAAATATAGTTACTAACTAAAATTTATCATCTTAATATATTATATGATTGTGAATACACTCAAGTAAATATATTCAGGTAATGTGTATATTATATTGAAGCATTTAGTATATCAGTTTACTATAAATATTTAGTAAATTAGTATATAGAATACTTAGTAGAGTATGTTTATTACCTAAGAATTCATAGAACTGGACTGGAAAGATCCTACAGTGCATAGGACACATGTCTCACATGCAGTATTTATGGGTTTGATCTGTGTCACCTCATAAGTTCTTCCATAGGTTGGCAGAAAAACTCTCCGAGCACAGAGCAAGCAATAATCCCTGATTATAATCAAGTCTGTCTCAAAATAACAAATTTATAGTAAGTAGTTTTTCAATATAACATGTGAAATATACATAAAGAAGGATTTTTATTAAGTATTTTCCAAGAACAGCTAAGATCTCATACCCCAACAGAAGTTTGCTGTAGATAATGTTAGCTTGTTGCTTTATATAACTTTACATGCCTGACATATTCCTGAATTTTAAATTGAATATAATACATGTTACTTTTAATAGATGATGTGTTATCTTTTGGAAGAAAAAATTGAGTCTCGTCTCAAACCTGGTGGTACATGGACACTATGATGAGTTACTGGAACTGAATCTGAAATTCCCACTTCAAAGCATGCACATGTCATTTGAGTCATTACGCCAGCTCCAGTAAGTAGGATCTTGCAATCAAATTATGCATAGAAGCCACATTTGCAAACCCTAATGTCCTAACAAACATTAGCACAGTCTAGTGAAAGCTGACAAACCATTACCTCATTAGTGCAAACTTGATGATGTGGAGTGATTCAATGGATAGCTTTAGCTACTTTTTCTCAGTGAAATATTATTAGTTGAATATTTTGCATTTTTATAAACCTGAATACTAAATTGACTTAATTATAAGTGGAATTAGTATTTATTTCCTAAATAATTTAAGACACATTTGCTTTTCTTACTAAAAATCTAGGGATAACTGACAAAGCATCACATCAAAAAATAGATTTAAAATATTTTCTTCAGTTGAAATGAATTAAAATAATTATACACAATTTGCCATTATCTGTGAATTCAAGTTAAGCCATTCATTGGGAGGATTCACTGAGTTGCTAAGCCTGTTGAAGTCTCTTGGCAGCTGGCCTTTCCTGTTTTTTCTTGGCCAAACCAATCAATTTCATGCTGATTTCTTAAATCCTTTAAGATCTACTAATACACTCAATGGAGAGCTCTTGAAGATAGTAGTCATATATTAATCATCATTGTATCCATAGACCATACAGCATAGTGCATGGCTTACATTAAAGGCTCAGGAAATGTTTTAGGAAAGGAAAATAAACAAATAAGCATATTATGTATCGCCAAGAAATTCAAGAGTTAATCTAAAAGTTATGTTCAGTAAGTGTTCCAAATATACATTAAAGGTATCATTACCACGTGTTGACTACTTGCTACATAAAACAAGCATTGCAGCTGCTTTTATATGGAGGCATCCTTATTTTCATCATATTGTAATGTAAATAAGATAGTAAAGAGTAACACTACATTAGTCCAAAAAATTTACTGGAATTTATACATTTTGTATAGCATTGCACTTTCTAAAATAATTTTTAAACATGCATGCAAATATAATAATAGTTATATGTAGAGAAAAGTTATAAATTGTAAATCTTAGTTGTTTCATTTAGATATTCTATTTTCTATTTTGAGTATTTAAGGAACATCTATTTTTATCTGAAATACTAGATATTAACTTAAATACTTTAAAATGGGGGCCGGGAAGGTGGCGCTAGAGGTAAGGTGTCTGCCTTACAAGCGCTAGCCAAGGAACGGACCGCGGTTCGATCCCCCGGCGTCCCATATGGTCCCCCCAAGCCAGGGGCGATTTCTGAGCACATAGCCAGGAGTAATCCCTGAGCGTCAAACGGGTGTGGCCCAAAAACCAAAAAAAAAAAAAAACTTTAAAATGGAAATATCAGCCATTTATAAAATTTAGTATTATTTTTTAATTTAGAGATAAATATTTCAAATAAAAACAATTCTGCTATATCAAATCAAATCAAGAGTGGTATATTAGGTTGTAAGACTTAGTTTTAGTTCTTCATTGAAAGTGAATATTTTGGGAGGCAACAAGCTTTACTAGCTGAAAGAAAGTTAGCATCATCCTTTTATTTATTTCATTCTTGGCAGGTTAGAAATCTACTTGAAATAATGTACCAACTATTTCTTAGAGGACATACATATAATTATCCATCTTTGTCCTATGTAGATGGTCAAAGGTGTCATAATACAAATCATAGAGAAATGTTAACAATTTTATAAGTTTTAAATCCTGACTGATCATTAGTGTTTTCTTTTTAAAAAAATGAATCCTTTCCTTAACCTGTGTGGGATATCCTTTAATTGAGTAATTATTTCTTCTTCTTCTTCTTCTTCTTCTTCTTCTTCTTCTTCTTCTTCTTCTTCTTCTTCTTCTTCTTCTTCTTCTTCTTCTTCTTCTTCTTCTTCTTCTTCTTCTTCTTCTTTCTTTCTTCTTCTTCTTCTTCTTCTTTTCTTCTTCTTCTTCTTCTTCTTCTTCTTCTTTTCTTCTTCTTCTTCTTCTTCTTTTCTTCTTCTTTCTTCTTCTTCTTCTCCTCTTCTTCTCTTCTTCTTTTCTTCTTCTTCTTCTTCTTCTTCTTCTTCTTCTTCTTCTTCTTCTCCTCCTCTTCTTCTTCTTCTTCTTCTTCTTCTTCTTCTTTTCTTCTTCTTCTTCTTCTTCTTCTTCTTCTTCTTCTTCTTCTTTTCTTCTTCTTCTTCTTCTTCTTCTTTTCTTCTTCTTCTTCTTCTTCTTTTCTTCTTCTTCTTCTTCTTCTTTTCTTCTTCTTTCTTCTTCTTCTTCTCCTCTTCTTCTCTTCTTCTTTTCTTCTTCTTCTTCTTCTTCTTCTTCTTCTTCTTCTTCTTCTTCTTCTTCTTCTTCTTCTTCTTCTTCTTCTTCTTCTTCTTCTTCTTCTTCTTCTTCTTCTTCTTCTCCTCCTCCTCCTCCTCTTCTTCTTCTTCTTCTTCTTCTTCTTCTTCTTCTTCTTCTTCTTCTTCTTCTTCTTCTTCTCCTTTTTCTCCTTATTATTAATTCTATTACTTTATGAGTACTTTTGGCTCTTATCTAAGACTCAGATTATGAAACAATATACAGTTGCCTATTAGACATTTTCATTAGACTTTTCAGTTGGCAATTACATGGTAGCAGAAAATGAAGCAGGACTGGTTTATAATATTAATGATTTTACACATATAAATAATAATTTTGATCAAAGTATAAGTAATTATATCAAAGTAGAAGTTTCAGTTTACCACTCACTTTAACATATTCATATTTACATACATTTTTATATAATTTATATATGAATGCATAAATTTAATTTTAATAAGTAATGCCTATATCCCTTAGGGAATATTTATATAATGGTTATGCAGAACAAGATCCATATGATTCTGTTGGAGACAGGACAAAATAACTTTTTTATATACCTCCTTAGTTACATATGTTCTGCTTTATTTTATTTAGTCTTCACAATAATCTGTTCAGTAAGATGGTACATTCAATTAAAAATGAATCGAGAGTTCAAGTAAAATTTTTAAACTTAATTTAACCTGTTATATAAATTGGAGATGTAAAAGGAAATTAATCAATTTTTTTCAATAAAAATAACTTTATTGGGGGCCGGCGAGGTGGCGCTAGAGGTAAGGTGTCTTGCAAACGCTAGCCAAGGAAGGACCGCGGTTCGATCCCCCAGCGTCCCATATGGTCCCCCCAAGCCAGGGGCAATTTCTGAGCACTTAGCCAGGAGTAACCCCTGAGCATCAAACAGTGTGGCCCTAAACCCCCCAAAATAACTTTATTGGTAACTTACAACATTCAAAATAATAATTAGAATTTGACATTGCCCTGTACTAATTTCCCTTTCCTTTAATTCATTAGATTTTTGATCATCTTTGTTGCAATTTAAAATATAGTGAATTACTGCTGGTGGGAATGTCATCTAGTCTAACACTTATGGAAAAAAAATCTGGAAATTCCTCAAAAAACTGGAAATTGAGCTCCCAATTGATCCAGCTATACCACTCCTAGGAATATGCCTAGGAGCTCAAAAATACAATTCAAAAATCCCTTCTTCACACCTATATTCCTTGCAGAACTACTTACTATAGCCAGACTCTGAGAACAACCAAGATGCCCTTCAACAGATGAAAGGTTAAACAAACTAAGGTACATATACACAATGAAATATTATGCAGCTGTCAGGAGAGATGAAGTCATGAAATTTTCCTTTACATGGATGGACATGGAGTCTATTATACTCAGTGAAATAAGTCGGAGGGAGAGAGAGAGAAAGACACAGAATAGTCTCACTCACCTATGGGTTTTAAAAAACATAAAATATATTGAAATAATTCCCAGAGATGAGGACTGGATCAAGATATGAAGCTCACCACAAAGAGTGATGAGTGCAGTTAGAGAAGTAACTATGCTGAGAACTATCATAACAATGTCAGTGAGTGAGGGATGTAGAAAGCTTGTCTGAAATACAAGGAGGGATTGGAGGAGGGAGGAGATAGGAGTATTGGTGATGGGAAGGTTGCACTGGTGAAGGAGAGTTTTCTTTTGATGACTGAAACGAATTACGATTATGTTTGTAATCATGGTGTTTAAAAAGAGAAAAAATAATACAATATAGTGAATTATTTATGTAATTAAACTAGAATCTAGTCAAAATATTTATAATAAGATCAAGAGATTACTATAAGTGACAATATTAGAGGAGCAAACCATCGAATGAAAGCAAACTCTCAATGAAAATTACTTAGTAGATAAAATTTTGACCAGAACAGACTTTATTTTGTGTTTTGTTACATTTAAGATATTTTTCTTTTTGAAATGGAAGTAGAAACATGTGTGAGGTTATTTTTAGATATAACAAATTGTAAAGATAAATTTTTAAACATTAATATAAATTACAATAATCCAAACAAACTATTGGAAGCCTGATGTATTGGTGCATGGTTTGCCAAGAAAAGTTGCTTGTTCAATAAGGCAATTCCTATTTCTATCTTTTAGCAATATTGCTCAACTTATATAAAATTCAATTTTATAACTCATATGATTGTAAATAATATTGTAGTTATTTTGAAAGATGATAATCATCATCATATATTATTTATTAGTCTTAGCAATTGTCCAAAGCCTTTAACCCAGAACCTCTGTAAAAGGAATATCCTAGAGTTATGAGTAATAACTCCAGACTTTTATAATCAAAGAAAGGACTTAACTATTTGTTGTTGTTGTTGTTTTTGTTTTTTGGGCCACACCCGTTTGATGCTCAGGGGTTACTCCTGGCTAAACACTCAGAAATTGCCCCTGGCTTGTGGGTACCATATGGGACGCTGGGGGATTGAACCATGGTCCTTCCTTGGCTAGCGCTTGCAAGGCAGACACCTTACCTCTAGCGCCGCCTTGCCGGCCCCAGGACTTAACTCCTAGAATCATATAAATTGTCTAAAGGATTGAATTATATAGTCATTTAATATACCAGAGGACAGAGTTAATCAAACTAAGAGGATTTAGGTCAGGAAAAATAATAAAACGTTAGCTTCCATTCTTTAAGGTTTGGAAACCTTCAGTTTGTTGTGAATCTTACAGAATTTATGAGACCCTGAATAGGAGGCAGTGTCATAACTTATTACTATTTCAATTTGAATACTTACTGCAACAATTTTATGGAACATGACAGTACAAAAAGTATTTAGTGGTACGGGAGAGGACCCAGGATGTGACTGAAAATATAAATAACCTAAAACAGGTAATCATTTCAATATTGTTATATCCTTGGTCATTTGCTTTAAACTTAATGAAAAGTGTTCAGCTACCTACTTTTTGTTAAATGTTATAAAATGGTGGTTTTCTTCCGTTTTAAAAAAGATTTTAAAATTAATTTGAAAAAAGCTCATGGGAGGATACCTGGTATCAGTCTAGTGGAAGGCAAGCACTCTACTTTCAAAAGAGAAATGTTTCTGACAATTTCTGGAATAGTGATTAAATAGCTATTTCCCAATATCACCAAGCTTCTATGCCTTTATTTCCTTCTTTCCAACTTCTCTAAAATCAAATATTTTTTTGAATTTGGCAAAAAATAATTAAATAAATAGTTCTTTAGATAACATGTATCTTTTTACAATTTGTATAATGATGCTAATTGATATGAATCATAATTAGAATACTGGCCCATGCCATAATTATGTCATAGCACAATAACTACTTAGAAGAATAAAAATAAAATAAGGTATTAAAATCATATAAAATTGTCTTACATATTGAATTATGGCAAAATTTTACTTCTGAAGGTAGAACATCTTTACCTTATAAATAGTTATTAAATATTCAATTAAATCTCACATTTTGCAATCTTCCCCTAATTTTTTCTAGATTTAGTTTAACTCAGGAGGGGAGAACATGCTCATGATATTGAAGTGTTGCTGCTATATCTGAAACTAAACATGTTCTGCTTTAGAAAATATGGATGGTTTCTTTAGTCCTCAGAAAATTACAGTGAAGATGACATATGAGCATAACATTCCTATTTTTCTTAACAGCTAGATGTTTAGTTTGCCCCACATTTCCTTCTTTAGCTGGTTGTGGATGTCTTTTCTACTAAATTGTTCTTTTGAACAATTGTTCTTTTGAAGACCCTTTATCTGGCAGGAAAAAATGAATCATAATGCTCCAGGCATATGTGTGCTCCAATAATTATATTAAGGATCAGGGAGGAAGGTGGGGTAAGAATTTAATTTAGTCCTGATATGCCTCAAATCATCCCTATTTGCTGATTATCCATGCTGTTTTGTTTTTAAGTTCATCTAAACAGTCTGAATAAATGTCAGGACAATATATGGTTCTATTTTTCTGCTTATTGCTCATGTTACAAATATGTAATATGCCTCCATACCAAGGGGCGATGACTGAAGGGCATCGTTAATGTGTTAAATGATGTGGAATGCTTCAGGCACACTATGACATATAACTTCTGACTGACAGTCCCTGATGCAAAGGTTTCTGCATCAATTTCAAAACAAAAGGAAAGAAGCTAAAAAAAAAAATACCAAGTAAAATAGAACAAGAAAAAACAAAATATATACCTCTTCACTGTAAACTCTGGATCTGATTCAAATTTGACTTATTTGCTGAAGAAAATAAAAGGTGAAAGCTTGAAATTTTTAAGATTTATTCATCACACAAGTGAAACAACAGATGGAAGAGTCAGAGTATTATCCTATATCATTCACTATTATAAAATAAAATTTTATTATGTTTTAAATTTTTGAGACTATAAAACATCTTTCAAATTATTAAAGTATCAGAATAGTTTCTTCTGTGTCTTATTAGCTTTTAGGGATTTTAACTGTAGTCCAGCAATGTATCCAGAGGGTCAATAGATATGTGTCCACAGTTTAATAGCACATCTGGTTCCTGACCTGATTTTCCATTATTTTGAAACATACACTTCAGAAATGCTAAAGTCTGGCTAGCTGGCTTTGACATGTAGCATTTCTCTGTCATATCAATGTATGCTATTTCTAAATCTCCAGAGAAAAGCAAAGTGGATAGAGAAAAAATATTTTTATGTCAGGAAAATAGAAGACATAGATATATCTTCTTATCAATGTAAAATATTAAAATGGACTCTAAACTTAGGCAAAGTTCTTTTGTAGGTTACGATTTTTTGAAATATGTTTCCTGTACTTCAGAACTTATTTCTTATTTCTTTTTTTTTTAAATAATACATTCTGTAATTGAATTGGTCATACAACGGACAACAAATACATAGACGTGAACTTCCATTGTGGGATATTGAGTATATCAATACTCACACTCACACTCACAAGGAACACTTGTGGCTTCAAATTGTAAAGACTGATTTAAACAATAATAGTAATAATAATAATAATTTCTTAGATGCTATTATTTTCATAAATTAATTGTTCTTCAACAGGAAATTATATAAAATAATAATTTGGGGAGTCAGAGTGATGGCACAGGTGGTGCATTTGCCTTACATGTGCTAACCTAGGATGGACCAAGGTTTGATTTCAGGTGTCCCATATGGTCCCCCAAGCCAGGGGCGATTTCTGAATACATAGACAGGAGTGATCTCTGAGCAACACCAAGGGTGGCCTCAAAACCAAAAAAAAAAAATAATAATAATAATTTTATTGTGAAAATTAGTTATCAATAAAGTTGGTATATAATCATATAGTAAAATTCCTAAAGAAATACCATTTTTAATAAAATAAACTGGCTGAAAATTTTATAGAAAATTATTCAAGAATCTACTCTTATGGAGAATAAGAAATAACATGTAGACACTAACAACAAACAGAACGATGTTTGTAATTATAGTGCTTAACTAAAGAAATTATTTTCATACAAAAAAACGATGCACTTTTGCCCCAGAGGCATTAGGGGAATAATTGACAAAAACTGACTATTAATATATACAATTACAGTGCACAATGATGTTAAGGCACTCATTTTGATAAACATACCAAATTTATATAAAAGGCATCACTGATTTTAGGAAATACATACTCAAGTATTTAAGCATAAAATGACATGAAAATTACTATTTATTTACATGGTTTAAAAAAGCAATATTTGGGTGTGTGAGAGAAAATAAAGCAGGTAACTTGCTTGCCTTGCATGCAGTTGATATCATTTGATCCCCATTTTACTATATGGTCCCCAAGCCCACCATGAATGTTCTATAAGTGAGAATCAAGATCCTGTAAGCCCTAAACAATTCTGGTGTGAGCAAAACAAAAACAAATACAAAAACAAAAAAATAATGTAGAGGAAATGGAGCTAGAGAAAATGAGGGCTGAAGAAAATACAGAGGTTAGGGAGCATGACCAGTTCAATCCTCGGCTTAAAGCAATGCTAGGTGCCCCAAGAATACCAAGACTCAAAGGGCTAGTGTAGTTTCATGACCTCATGTTTTTGCTTTAAAACTTTGGCCAAGTTATTGGAGAATCACTGGTGGATACCTATAAACTTCTGAACACCATTTGGTATCACCCCACTACATCCACCCATCACAATAGAAAATAAAAGTTAATTGTAAGAAAATATAATTTTGAAAGCATCAGTCTGTAAGGATATACACTGATTGGGATATTGACATTATTCTTAAGGACATGTGACATTGTTTACTTTTAAATGTTATAAGCGGGGGGAATGGGTATTATTGTCTGCCATGTATACACCAGTTTAAAGTTTCATCTCTGTCACCCTGTTCCCTGAGCCTAATAAGGAGAGATCTCTTAGCACAATTCCAGTATTAATGCCTGAATACAGCCGGGTGTGACCCCCAAATCTAAATAAAAATATTAAATAGGATGGGAAGAGCAAAGTTGAACTCACTAGTAAAAAAAATAAGAAAGTATTTTGCAGTGTACCATTTTATTTCAGTTAATTCACTATCACAGTACACATAGGAAATTATTTTACTAACTAGAATACTATTTTTTTGTTTGTTTTTATGAAGCCCTGAAATTGAAGAACACAAATGGAAGTTTGACATAGAAACTGAATGAAGGGCACACAAGTTCTCCTATGCTTTCTCCTATGTGTTCACATACTAGAACCTGCATTTGTTCCACTTCAACTCAAAAACTATAAAAACTGTATTTTTGGCTTTTAAAAATGTATGATTCTATAATTTGACCAGTTTTAGGAAATTTAACTCTATCTTTAATCCTTTGCCTTTTCCTACTGGTTGTGATGTTGGTAAAGAGGAAATGAAGGTTCCAATTTTTGGTTTTGAGGACTGTGTACATTGGGCTGTGCACAATATGTACTCTTGACTTTGCTGAAGGATCAATTTTTACCGTAATCAGGGAGCATGGGGTGCCATGTATTGGACCAGGTCAGCTGTATGGAAAGCAGGCACCCACTCACTGTACTATCTTTCTAGTTTGTCAGTACAACCTTCTAAATAGAGATTCCTTGGGCTATCAGTTTTTACTCATACTATCAGATTTTACCTCATAAGAATAACACAAGGTGTGATTGAAAGAATGACTTTAAGGACAAAATGCACCTTAATTCCATTTAGAAAATTTCAAGGGCCTTGAAAATTTTAGGATCTTGTGATATAATAATGATCCAGACCAAATATACTTTTTTTTTTTTATGGTTTTTGGGCCACACCCGGTGACGCTCAGGGATTACACCTGGCTATGCGCTCAGAAGTCGCTCCTGGCTTGGGGGACCATATGAGACGCCAGGGGATTGAACCACCATCCGTCCTAGGCTAGCACTGGCAAGCCTTACCTCTAGCGCCACCAAGCAGGCCCCGTACCTTTGTTGACATTAAATTACAATATCACAGAGTAAAAATCCTTACTTGAGTCTGAGAAAATAATGGATGAGACTAAATTTAGAGAAGCATAGGGATGATAAGTAAGAGCAGTTGAAGAATATTCCTAGAATTCCTTTTACAGAGGATTGAGATTCTAAAAATTGATTTAGTGTAAAGGCTGGTTAGAGGAGATATCTCAGCAAGATTTATCTCCAAGGGGGCTGGAGCACTGGCGCAAGCGGTAAGTCAGCTGCCTTGCATGTGCTAGCCTAGGATGGACCACAGTTCAGTCCTCCAGAGTCTCATATGGTCTCCCAAGCCAGGAGTGATTTCTGAGAGCATAATATGTAACCCCTGAGTGTCACCAGGTGTGGCTGAAAAACCAAATAAAAATAAAAAAAATATGTCTAAGGAATGTTTATTGTTTTTTATAGATTAATTTACTCCATATAATAAATTGCAGGATAGAAAAAAAAGAAAAATAGAAGTTGAATGTGGAGTTGGAGTTAGGAAATGTAAGTAAAAATTTGATCTTTATAAATATATGAAAATCATCTCAGATCTTTTTAAAATGGGGCATGATAACGTAGACCTTGCAATTTAAAAACTTGAAGATTATTAATCTGACATAATTGTCTGTTCTAAAATAATTTTAAAAATAAACAAGGAAGCTTTATGATGGAGATTGAAGAGATATTTCAATAGGGGAATCATCTGAAGAACTGAGAATTAAATTAGGGGACTGAGAGTAAATAAAATCAAAATAAAGTCAAGAAGTTACAACTTATATCAAAGATAACTTTGAAAATTTTTGAGTTTTAATCTGTAATTTTCTGAATGATTAATAGATTTATAGATATGATCATTAGAGAGATCATACTTTTTAATATCTTAGTAAAATGTCCTGAGAGCTAAGCACCAACATCCACATTAGTAACAAAATCCTCATCAGTTTAAAGGTAAGTTATCATGCAGTTATTGCATGGTTTTTGCATGGTGATCAAGAGAAAAATCAACAAACATAACCTTGCTTACTAAATCAAATGGAACAAGTTCAAATTTCCTCTTTCTATCTATGTTAAAGATAAATAAGTGATATTTGACTACCGTGGCATCATATCTGTCACAGCCATATCTTTTCAGTAGTAGGGAGCTCATTTTTCAAGGCTACCAGCCCAGTAACCTCCACAAGAACAAAAATAAAGCAAAATAAACACTCTTTGGAGAAAATGCAATTCTTTTAATGTTGCTTATGTTTCTTACCATTACCACGGAAAGACACCACAGTGATCTCTATGTGCCTAATCACAAAACTGATAAAGACAATCTAAAACAAATATCAAGTGAATCAGAATGCATAGTGTGGACAAATATCACTTCTCTATTTCTGTCTCAACCTGTGATGAGCACAACCCCATTTATTTATTTGATTTTTTGTTTGTTTAATATTTGGTACTTCTCTTGTTTGCACCTTTAACTATCTCCATTCACTGTATATATATATATATGTATATATATATGTATATATATAATTTTCTACTTCCTGCTAAACAGAAAGTCAGAGAGCAGGATGTAAAAGGTACAGGGAGTCCTTGCTTATTTTTCAAACTTTAATATTTGGCTAAATAGATTATTTAATTCAATTTATTTATTTGTTTTGATTTTGTTTCTGGGCCATATTAGATGATTCTCAAGGCTTACTCCTAGTTCTGCACGCAGGAATTACTTCTGGCAGTTTGCTTGTGGGACTATATGAAATGCCTGAACTTGAACCCCTGTTGGTTTCTAAGGCAAGCACCTTACCAGTTGGTTGTACTTTCTCAATGGTCCCTGAGGAAATTATATTTGGTAAATTGCATGACACTACTACTTTTTCTTTCATTTATATAATTACACCTAAATCATAAATTTTTAAATAGCATAGTCATACAATTTATGATAAAGTTTAAATATAACTAACTGATGGGGACAGAGCGGTGGCACAACTGTAGGGCATTTGCCTTGCATATGCCAGAATAGACCTCAGTTCGATTCCCGGGGTGTCCTATATGGTCCCTGAAGCCAGGAACGATTTCTGCATAGCCAGGAGTAACCTCTGAGTATCACCAGTGTTATATATATATAATATATATCTATATATATATTATATATATATATTTGAAGACACACAATAACAGAAAGATTGATCTGGAATCTAGCTTTAAGAAGCAGATAGTACAGATTTATAATGTATATGAAAATAGTGATGGCACACCTCATTTAAATTATTATTTTCCATTAATCCATTTGAATACCAGGAAAGTGAAAGAATAATTTCTTTTCTTACATTATAAGAGAACAAAAGAATGTGATGAAAGCATATAAGCATAAAGGAAATATATACATTTTAACGTTGATTTTTCATATTCAAGAAATCTATCAATTGGCATGGCTGGAACCAGGAGAAAAGAGATATGACAAATATATGTACATTTTTATTATCCACATATTACTTTTAGACTTAGAATATGGGAAATATTTGTAGGAACTTTTAAGATAAAGTCATTAGGTGCTACTATGAGGATAATTGAGGAGATAACTAGTACACACATTTCTATATTAATCTAATAAGTGGTTAGCGCTACTAATCAGGATAGAAATAATAAAAATATTCAAATAGTTTATGAGTATGAGAATCATACTCATGCTAATTTGAGAATATTATTCTGTTAGATAATTATAGCATACCTTTCATATTTTAATTAAAATTTCTAATTTTTAAACATTTAAGAGAAAAGAAGATGATGAATACGGGCAATTGTTTTTACTTCCTAAAAAACCTTTCCTAGCAAATGGGAAAATTTGGACAACTTCCCACACTTTTTTTTTTTTTTTTTTGGTTTTTTTTTTTTTTTGGGCCACACCCGGTGACGCTCAGGGGTTACTCCTGGCTATGCGCTCAGAAGTCGCTCCTGGCTTGGGGGACCATATGGGACGCTGGGGGATCGAACCGCGGTCCGTCTCCTAGGCTAGCGCAGGTAAGGCTTACCTTACCTCCAGCGCCACCGCCCGGCCCCTTCCCACACTTTTTTAATCATATTTTATATGCAATTTACATTAGTCTTCCATGACTTTATCTTATAACCAGGAGATTTGATAAAATCACTAGAAGGAATAGAGAGGATGATACAATTTAAGGCAAATATAGAAAAGAAGCGGAGCTTACATTCTTTCACATATAGGTCAGAGATGAACTTACCTGAGAGAAAATGATGCTCTCAGAGGCATCATGTCTTTTTCTTCACCCTTTGTAGTACCAACATTTGCGTATAAAAATGCAATTGAGCACTTTTATTCAAGCTAAATTGAACAGCTTGAATACAGCCCTAATCATGAAAACTTGCAGTAATAATATGAAAATCAGTTAATTTATCACTGGAACATTTCTGATCAATCCAAATATACTTACTATTTATTCATCACATTTATAAACTAGGCTGCTAGTATAGTGGTTTCATGCAATATTCTCTTTAGTTACCAAAAGTAAAAATATGTGTTGTTTTGTTTCTAAAGAATATCATTAATATGCCTCTATGGAATAATATATAATACTATATTATGTATAGTCTCATCTATATGTCTATGAGATTTACAAGTAAAATTAAATAATTCTAAAGTCCAAAGCTTTTTTTTGAAAGTCGAAACATATTTTTGGGGTGGTACTGAGGATGGGGAGAGAGAGGATAAGAAAGAGGGTTGGAGTAAAAAGAGCAAGGCCTTCTTCAAAGGTCAAGAGAGCCCTAATACACAGTCCACTATAAAAGTAGGAAAGTCCATATCTCAAGAGTGGAGATCCTGGCAATGTGTTCCAGTACCATGTACTCAGGCAGCACATGCATGTCACACTGTTTATTTTTCTTAAAGCTAAAGTAAACAAAATCACAAGAACTATCACTGAATTAAAAAACAGAAAACTTGAAGAATGATGGAATGAGATTCATCAGAGTAAAAAAATAGAAGTTATTCTGAATGTAAGAGAAAGGTATGTGTTAGGTTTGTATGGTTGTTGAATTTCTCCATTCTGTTTAATACATCTTAAAATTTTCTAATTGGTTATG
Organism: Suncus etruscus; assembly: GCF_024139225.1. Taxonomy (NCBI): domain Eukaryota; kingdom Metazoa; phylum Chordata; class Mammalia; order Eulipotyphla; family Soricidae; genus Suncus; species Suncus etruscus. The sequence goes on along the minus strand of NC_064860.1, from coordinate 75,341,949 downwards.
CTTTTGTTTGTTTGCTTGATTGTTTTTATTTTCTTTTTTTTTTTTTTGCTACACCAGTGGTAATGAGGGGTTACTCCTGGCAGTTTTGGAGATTATAAAATACTGCTGATATAGCCCTGGTTGGGTGCATGCAATGCAAATAACCTGTGTGTATGCTATCACATGATCCACAAATTTGACATTTTTTTTTTTTTTGGATTTTGGGCCACACCCAGTGACACTCAGGGGTTACTCCTGGCTTTGCACTCAGAAATTGCTCCCAACTTGGGAAACCATATGGGACGCTGGGGATCGAACTGCAGTCTGTCCTAGGTTAGCTGAGTGCAAGGCAAATGCCCTACCACTGTACCACTGCTCTGGCCTCTGGACATTTTTTAACTAGGAAAAATTGTGACTTAGTTAAACCTTCTAATATTTTATATCAGTAAAATTTCTAGATTAATGATACTTACTATCCTTCACTGACATGTTATAATTATAACTTTACATGTTATAATTATCTGGACTAGTCCAAAAATATATTTATATGTTTATATAGCTAACTGTTATTTGATAAAGTTTATATTCTTAATTTAAATTAATCATTAATTAAAATATAATATTCAGAGCTTCTATGGAACATACTAAAATTCTATAAAATTTGATATACTTATAAATTAAACAAAGATAAATTAATTCCCTAATAGATGGCTACTTCTTATAAAACAAGTTTCCATGCCTGCTAATCATTTTGAAATATGAAAATGTTTTTATACGTGTTATCTTCAAAAATCCAAATACTTAAGTTACCAAGTTTGAAAGCAATAAATTTACCACATTAAAAGAATCTATGACTTTTGAATTATTATCAATAGGGTAATTGAATTGAGTTGTTTAATATCTCATAACTGTTTACAAGAGAGTTCAGAGAAAACTCTGTATTTTCCTTTCAAGCTTTCTCCTTTTTACCTACTTGTTCCCACTTTTGTCCAAACCTTTACTTGAATCTGGGAGAGTAACAGATGGAAGCTTCCATTTTGTACTCACCAGCCTGGTTAGTGGTGATGCTGACGGCAGCAAACTGTCTTGGTGTAGAGCTCAGTTCAGACACCCCATTAATGGCATCGATCTCAAAGGTGTAGTTAGTGTGTGCCAGGAGGTCTGTCACTGTCACTGTGGTGTTGGTTAGTCCAAACTGTCGAGGGAGGAAGTGGACATTTGGACTGCATGGTTCACACTGTTTTACATTCCACCCACATTTTTTACATATGATGTTGAAGGTAACATCTTTCCGGCCTCCTGTGTCTAGGGGCCAACTCCAGTCCAGGATAACAGAAGTTTCGTTTATATTAGAGATAACATTTCTTGGTGCAGATGGAGCTCCTGCAAAGTAGTTCAACAAAGATTAATGAGCTTCACTTCTGTTTTCTACTACAAAGGAAATAGATAATTTACAATGGAACTGTATGAAGTAAATAACCATCTTGTCTTTATTATCTTCTTTTAATCTGTCCTTAGAGGATTCATAAGATTATAGACACATGTATTCTAGTACTCTGTCCTCCCTAAGCTAGGAAGAGAGAATCTTGAATCAAAGTTTCAGAAAGCTTCAAGAAGTCTAATAAAGGAATTCCCAACCAAAGTCAATGCCCTTGAGAATAGTTATGAAAACTTTAGTATTAGCTTTATAAATCTTAGTTCTTCTCCCTATGACCTACGACCAACATAGAACAAGAGGGAATAGAAATGTAAAAACACAAGTCTCATGCCAATTACCTCCCCAATTCTGTCAAATGTAATGTAGGATCTAAAAGAAGATAAAGAAATTTAAATTTTCCTTTCTTTATTGGGGCCATTTTGGAGGAAGAGCTTTACAAACTAATTTAGTTTGGGTGATAAATGTTGTATTTGAGGTGAGGCAGCATGGAGAATGAAGCAGAGAAAGCGCTCAATTTGCACATGAATAACAAAAGAAAATGTGCCAAATGCTTAAAATAAGCAAAACAAAAACAATTAAAAAACAACTAAAAACAACTACACATGCACATTTAAACAAAATAAAATAAAATAAACATAAAAGCATGGGTTGCAGCAAAACTACTCACGGGTACAAGCCATGGATGGAGGGTCTTTGTCTGCTCGGAAGTAATTATTCTCACACCTGCAGTTGACTGAACCATCTTCATAAGTAGAACTGTGAGGTGGGCATTTGGCACACTTCATATTACCATCTGAAGCCTTGTAGAAGCCTGGTCGACAAGCTATAAACAAAATGACTCTTTAAAAATCTGTGATAATTTGGAAAATGTAACGATGAAAAATACAAAGCAGATTTGAAGATGTTGGGTTCATGACTTCATGATGAATCAACTCCTATTTTTTCCTCCAAGAACTTGCAGAAGCAATAGTATGGACTGGTGTAGTTTTTATACATACATGTTTAAATTTGTACCAAATATTAAAGGAGAAAAGTAACCTACAAGATTTAGATTATTTTGGCAGGAGAGTGTAATGAAATTTCCAGCTCATGTTTTCACAGCTTTGCTTGGCATTGGAATATTTGTGGAGAAAATAAAGCAAAGTCATGTCATCATAAAGGCATCTACTTTTAAAACATGATTCAATGTGCATATTATCTGAACTTCAGTTAACACTTTATTACATACTCACTTGTTTTCTAATTGGGTTCTGTGTATATAATTTTATTCCACAAATTATAGGCCATAAGAGGAAAAAACATGTTTTTATCTATATTTTAAGAAGTTTAATGCATAGGTCTCAAAGGTAATGATTACGTTATTGCCTTGCCATTTTCATTCAATAACTTCTATAACAAAGACCTAATAAAAAGTTTCTAATGCATCCTCTCTCTTTATATGAAATACATTGGAAGATAAAGCTTTAATTTAAGCTGGTAGGCTTTTAAGTTGTTAGATTATATTTTATTAAATAATCTTATGCTACTTTTTGATCTTTTTAGACATATTTTAGATTAGATAGTTTTTAAAAATAATTATTATCAAAATAATTAAAGTAATAATTTAGTATTTATTATTTGATACATATTTAATAAGTTCCCTATTGGAATATTTTTGCAAGATTCAAAATGCATCATTTTATTTCTTCAAGTTCACATTTTACTTACAATGCAAATATAAGAAAAATTCTATCATGAAGTCTCTCAATATATCTCATGAAAATTAGGGTATAGTTTTAAAGTTTTTTTGCAAATCATTTTCTAAAGTCAATATTTTAAAATTAATTAGTTAAGTTTGTTGTTTTTGTTTTAGGACCACACCCGGTGATGTTCATGGATTACTTCTGGCTATGTGATCAGAAATCACTTCTGGCTTAGGGGACAATATGGGACACGGGCATTGAACTGTGTCAGTCCTAGTCTAGCGTGCACAAGGCAGATGCCTTACTGCTTGCGCCACCACTCCAGCCCCAGTTAAAATTTTTATCTTTTTTTTTTTTTTTTTTTTTTGGTTTTTGGGCCACACCCGGTAATGCTCAGAGGTTACTCCTGGCTATGTGCTCAGAAGTTGCTCCTGGCTTGGGGGACCATATGGGACACAGGGGATCGAACCACGGTTCATCCAAGGCTAGCGCAGGCAAGGCAGGCACCTTACCTTTAGCGCCACCGCCCAGCCCCTAAAATTTTTATCTTTAAAACAATTGTTCTGCTACATTAAGATTTGTTGGCTTAAAGTATTTACATAAAATAAGCTCTATTGCTAATCTTTTTTATATTTTCAACAATTTTTATATCAATGTATATAACATTGCTTGGATTAAAGTGAAATTATGAGAACAAATTTATTGATTGTATCAATAAATAGTGATTTAATAATTTTAATAGCATATTTTACTTTTGTAAATTTTTATAAGACACATGCAGAGATAAGCATTAAAATAAGAAATGGCAGGCATCCTGAGTCATATCACAAGTACCTATACCCACTATGAACAAGATCCCAAATCAAATATCCAGTACCACCGCCTCCTATAAGCACTACTTAGAGTGATTTCTATGTAAAAAAAAATAAATAAAAAAGTAAAAATAAAAAAACTTAAGAATTATAATGTTTATTAATCTAGTTTTTCTGCCAATAAGTTCCTTAAAATGTCTCTTAGATAATTTTACAGCATAATAAAGAACCACTTAAATTCTATCATCTTAAGCAAAATGAACTAGTTATAAATTTGAGCATTGTCATTAAACATCGGTTAGAAACCTCTACTCATATCTCATATCATATTGTCTCATTAGAAAACGATTTTAAGTATAAATAAACTACGAACATGACTTCTGGTTTCAATTTTGCTCATCACTGAATGCTTTTTCATTTCTAAGAGTGTTTTGCTAAGTCTTTGAAATATTAACTCAGGAGACTCCAGTTTATTTGTTATTTTGTTTACTTCTCAGACTTATTTGAGGCTTTTCTATCTTCTGTGACATATAAGAATTGGCTAAGTATTCAATTCTTTTTGTTAACATTATCAATGACTATATAGTATGTGATACTTTTAAAAAGGACTGAAAATCGTGAATTCACTTCTTAGCTACAACACTATAATAAATAGTAACTTAATAATGAATTAACAAGAGATTAAATGTATGATTCTCACTACCTACTTTAGATTAAATAACAAAAAATGGATGATCATAAAAACGCTTGTCTTAGATACATATATTCTATAAAATAATAATGTCATACATAGACTTCTATTCATTTACTTTGTAAGCCTTGCAGATAGTAATTCTGTAAGTCATATCCATTCCCAAAGAATCCTTTCAATATAAAGTTGGAAATAGATAGTTATTATGTATAGGGTATATGTATATGTATATACATGTAATTAGGTATAGTAAATATGTAAGGACACTCCAATATGGTTAAGTATTTAAAGATAGTTCACAGAGGAAGCACATTTGAGAAAGATCTTGAAGGCTAGTAGGAAAAGACCGTAAAAACTTAAACATACAAATAAATGAATGTGAAAATATATTATGTCCAGTGGACATTACTGACAACATAATGAATATCTAAATCCTGATTCTTCTTTTATATATATTCTTACTTCTTTCCAAGTTTTTTTCAGCTAAGTGTTCTTACTCAGATTTCTTGCAAATAGGAATAGATGGCCCCATTTAAGGTAAAATATATGGTTAAAAACTTAAACAGAAACCCGATGTCAATATTTGGGATATTGTTCCTTAGCAGAGTTTCCAAATGCAATTGATGGCACTTATCATATACTCTATTTCCTAGCCTTTATAATGGCCATAATCAGTTACATGTGATAATAAGTAAAGACCAAGAATATCAGGTCAATATGTACCTTTCACTGTTTGATATGTAAAAATTTATCTCAATAATTCATGATTGGTCAGAAAAAAAAACATGAACTTAAATTACTGTGCTTAACTTTCTTTTTGCTCCCTTTCAAAAAAAGTATTTCTTAGTAAACTACAGAATAGAGAGATCAGCTGATATTTATTAATTCATAGAATCATAGTCTAAGAAATCTCATTTCGCTGACTGGCTTGTATTGCAATCGAGTGTACTGGAGTCTGAAAAGTTAGATGCTGCACAGAGAGAAACTTCCTGAATCTTTGGAATTAATATGTTGAGACTTATTGCATTCTAATAATATTCAAACAGAAATGTTTTAATAAACTGAACAGCACATATTTAAAACATGTATCCAAATGACAACTTCAAATGCTACAATATATATAATTTTGATTTATACATAATGCTCTTGTAACCAAGTACTAATATTTTTATAGATTTTATAATCCCAGGGTAGTAAAGCTAACATATAGCTTTTTATAGGAGAAAACTGTGTAGTAGTGCTCACATTTACTGGGAGACATTCCCTCTCATAATATGCCCTTCTGGCTTACCTAGGCCTAAGAATGCAGTGCAAAATGCATTCAGTGATACTATTGATCATTAGGTTCAATTTCTGATTCTCAGGGACCTTAGGTATATACGCCTAAATACAGAATAATAAATGATAATTATGTGGCATCATAGATCGAATTATATAAGATTCTTTACATAGAATTTAAATGTAAGACCCAAATATATGATTCTAAAGACAGAAACAGTAACTACAACTTTGGGAGACCTATAAGGATTTTTATTTAAGAAAATGATATTTGGTTTTGGGGGTAAGATTTTACTTTAGCTCTGTACTTTGCAAGGGACCATATGAGGTACCAGGGATAGAACCTAGTTTGACCACATGCAAGGTAAGTATTCTACCATTTAAACTATTGCTATTAATCTTTTATTTGTTTCTTTAATCTCATAAAAACTTTTGACTACATTTTATCTTTGATAGTGTGTTGATAAATGATGTTGATAAAGTATGATGATCTATATACAAATACTAATAACCATTGCATTATAGGATGTAGCACCATCACAAAATGCTTTAGATACCAAGAAAATACTTTATATATTTAGAATACATTTATTTACATTAAATAATTATATCAGTCTCTGAAGGATCCTACATTATTTTTTATGGCAAGTTGTGTAGTGATAAATGTCACAATCCATATACATATTTTTGGATAATCCCAGCAGTGCTTAGGGATTTCTCCTGATTCTGCTCTAAGGGGACAATATGTGTTGTTGAATTTGAACAATTATTGGACAAGTGCACCTTATGTACTGTGCTATCACTCTGGCCCCTCACATCTAATATTAACCAGACAAATTCTGTATATTATTTCCATTTTAGAAATAGTCCACCTACCTTGAGAATGTGACTGACTACTAAGGTATATTTCAATGTGAGATTCTCATGTTTCATTCGGAATAATATCCTGATTTCTCTTTTACTCCTCACGTTAAATTTTAAGATGTTTTATAAATTCTACATGAAGAAAAGTACTGAAATGGGAAGTACCTTTCTACTGTTAATATATCTGTGTCAGAAAAGTCAGAAATTTTATTTTTATTTAATGTTTCTGTATTCCAGGGTTAAACCCTGATCAATCAGGAGGGAGAAGTGATTTCCTATTTATTTTATGTGCACAGAATATAAAATTTTCTAGCACCTCATTACAGATCAGATATATTACAATATATTTTTGTTTTATTTTATTTTATTTAGGGACTGAACCCTGTGGTGCTCAGGAGTTCCGCACTGATGAATCACGATTCTGGCTGTGTTCAACGGACCACAAGCAATGCTGGGGGATCGAACCTGTGTCAGCCCCTTGGAAGGCAAGCACCATAATTGTTATACTATCTCTCCAGTTAGAGCATATTTTTATTTTTTTTAGTTCTTTTTGGGCCACGCCCTTTTGATGCTTAGGAGTTACTCCTGGCTAAGTGCTCAGAAATTGCCCCTGGCTTTGGGGGACCATATGGGACGCCGGGGGATCAAACTGCGGTCTTTCCTTGGCTAGCGCTTGCAAAGCAGACACCTTATCTCTTGTGCCACATCTCCGGCCCCTCTAGAGCATATTATTAACCTGCAACCAATTGTCCCATCTAAGCATAAATTTTATTATTTGTTTAATGATGGATATTTACTAATTTATCTTGAAAATTATCTTAATCTATATACTGTGGAAGGCTAATACTTCAACAAAATAAAAAAAAATCCCAAAGATTAAATGTATATACAAAATATAATATCCTCTGTATTCTCATCATTGTATTTTTAATTAAAATTATCCATTGAAAGGCCAGATCTATAATACGGCCTTCTATACTACCAACCTTGATACAATCCCCTGCATTACACATAGTTGCTGAGAATCTCCAGGATTGATTCCTAAGAGCAGAGTCCAGAGAATTACCAGGCGTGTTTCTATTTTGCAAATAGGAACAAACAAAAACAAAACCTAAACATTATCCATTGACAGCCCAGAGTTACAGTATAAAGATTAGGGTTTTTGCCTTGCATGTGGTTGACTTGAGTTTGATTCATGGCATATAGCTGACACCCCATTTACTGCATGAGCCCCTCCAGGAGTAAACTCTAAGAGCCAAGAGTAAATACTAAGCACTACTGAGTATGGCCACCAAATCAAACACATAGAATAAATCAATTATCAACTTATGTAGGACAACAATAAAAAACAACAACAAAAACCAAAATGATAAGACAATACTTTTTTTCGTAATTAATTTTACTTAATTAGAATTTTTTTTGGTCTACCATACCCTCCCCTTTGCATGATTTCTACCTCATAATTGTACTATAAAGTTTAGATTCCAAATGCATAACGGTACCTTTATTTGGACAGTTTCCATTATGATTCTAGTCAACTACATATTACATATCAATACAATGCATGTTTTGGGCAATCTCTACTATAAAAATACAAGTGGTCAGCATAACGAGCAGTATTGAGTGAGATATCTATAATGTACTTAAAGAAAAGGCTCAATAGGTTGGTTGGTTGACAAACAGGGATAGATTTCCAGAATTTTTTTTCATCTTTTTGATGAAGGAAGTAAGAGCAGAACAGTTCCCCTCTTCTCAAGTGAGTATCCATAATGATTCACATGATAAAACACTTTAGGAAGGAAACTAAATAACACCTCAAATCTAGTGCTGTTCAACGATAGTTTTGTTTCTTGCATAGTGGTTTATTATAGAGTATGAGTTAATTTTAATTTGGGCTGAGCAACTTATATAGCCGGGTTCTTATTCACAAGTTACCATTCACAAGTTTCTTTATATTAAAAATAAAAGGAATTTCTCTATTGCCCTAATCATTTATCAGTGGGGTACAACTCTATTTCAGCTAACTTTCCCCTACATTTTCTTCAAAATTCTATTGTCAATTCAATAAACATGATGTTTTGATCTGTTTAGATCATTAAAATGAAAATGTAATAAAAGCAATACATATTCAAAAAGGCATTTTTTCTGGTTTTAATCACTGAAAAATTAAAAAAACTACCACACAGTTCCCCACTATTATACTTTTATCTTAACCAAAACATAAAAACTTATAATATATAATGTTTTATAATTTTATATGCATTTTAAATAAAATGATCTCTAGAGATAAGATATCTTATGGACTACAGTAAAGAGTATTGATATTATTGTTTTAACTTTTTAAAATATAAGTTGATAAGATCTTATGTTTTTCTGTTAATTATTAAGAAAACAAGCACATACTACTAACACAATTTAAAAGACTACTATAATGCAGTTTTATTTGCCCCTCCCCTTTTTTGCTCAATTAAATTTTTAGGCAATGGTTATTCATTGAACAAATTTCTGAACTTCTGAAAAACAAAAACCACAGGATAGACCAGAGTACAACAATAACAAGGAAATGCTTACCAAAAGCTGATTTTCCATTGAGAAACTCCAGAAATATGGATAAATAATAGAAGGAAGCCAAAATAATGACAACTAGTAGTGAATGAATTAGAAGTATTTTAGGACCTTACTAAGATCATGTTTATGAGGAAGAAACAATGAAACAGGAAATCAATTCTCTGGGACAGAATAAGGTCAAATATCAGACTACCAGCTTGGAAAATAATAAAGACAGAAATAACAGAATAGGGAGTTCTATAAGCACAGCATATATTATGACTAATAATCATAGAAAAGCTTCAAGATAGAATCTTGGCCACCATCCCAAGGCACATAGCATACTTTTCCTCTAAGTTGTAATTGATGGCTTTGAGCTATGCTGATACAGAGAATGGGTAAAGTCTCCATAGTGAAAGGAAAACAAATGTCCCCCCATAAACTATGGTGGCTACTGTTGAAAGAAACTGGACAGCCTTTCAATTGCAAAGTGAATTTTGTCTCCAGTTGACTAATGTGGTTGACTTCTAAGAGAAAACATGGTCCTAATTAAGGGTTAAAAGTCTCATTTCAATTTGAATTAACTTTAAATTAAGAAAAAAAAAACACAACAAAGCTGTTGGTAAATAACGCCTTTTTGTATTCAGCCTTAGCTTCATATACACAAGGCTATATTATCAATTCCCAGCCATAAACACAAACTAATGACCAGAACCAGCACTGACTAAACAGATGATTTCCTGGCCTTGCAATTCCAGGCCTGACAAGATCTATTTGCCAGTACAAGGTCAAAGCAACTGTTTATTTCCAAAATGAGCTGCACTCCACAATCTTACAGGAACTCTATTCTTTGCCATTTGAATAGAGGTACAATGCTTTGAGGCCTTTCAATACACTGGAAGTGGCTACTTTCAGTCATTAAATCCTGCCTGCAATGTGCAGCATTTACAAAGTGATCAAGTGTTTCCTTCTTCTGTTCCTTCCACTGTTCAATAAAAAGGCCCAAGGCAAAATGCCACCACATTATTAAACACAACAGAATCAATCACAATCTAGTGTGCTTCAAAGATCGTTTAGTAACAAGACTTCATTGTGTTGGCTGTTGTTTCATTAGGTTTAGCAAGACAGGTGCCAGTTATACAGAAATATGTCCAGTTGTAACTTCTTTGCAAAAAAGAATAAAGTAGTACCCAGTTGCAGGACTTCAAGTTGTGCTAGTTTCTCAATTGTCTTTCACTTTAAAGGATGAGTTCTAGGTCTTATGACTGCACTTGTTCAACATTTCTATTTTTATTTACCAATATCTGTATCTAATCACATTAAGCAGGCACCCTGTTTTAACACCCAGAGTACACACACCATCCTTTCCCTAATCCCCTTACCCTGTTTTACCTAAACACAGAAGCACACACCCTGCTATAATCCTCTTTCACATCCTACCTGGTTGGCTGACACAGAGTCCACACCTTACACTCCCTAATATAAATATCCATTTTCCACCTACAATAAACTGAGTTACTCTCCGAATGTGGCTGGGCTGGTGGATGTTTCTTTGTGAGTGATCTACTGGCCTATGATCTGACCTCACCAGTGACTTCTATATCCAGGGACTCTGACCTCACCAGTGACATTTACATCTTGCGATCTGACCATGACAGCTTCATTTACAAATGTATACAAAATGATATGTAGTAATTCAAGCACAAACACTCAGGGCAATATATAAAATTAGCAACAAAAATATTGTCAGGTAGAGAGAGAGTGAGACAGAGCTGGAGACTAGAGAAAGATGATTGTAGAGACAGAATACAGACATAAGTAAAAACAGAGAATATGGGACCATTGAGATATTACTGAAGGTTCTTGTCTTGCATGTGGCTTCCAGAAATAGAACCTTGGCAGTCACATGCAAGACAAGAACCTTCAGTAATACATGTGGAGGCAACCTGGAAAAACTTTTTAGAAAAGTGTTTGAGGGGCCTGGAGCGATAGCACAACAGTAGGGATTTTGCCTTGCTTGTGGTCAACACAGGACGGACCCTGGTTCATATTCCTTATGGTCCCCCAAGTCTACCAGAGCAACTTCTGATAACTTCAGGTTACCCCTAAATGCTGCCGGTTGTGAACCAAAAAAAACAAACAAACAAAAAAAAAAAGAAAATAGAAATAAAAATAAAAAATGAGAAATTTAGTTTAAAAAAGTGATTGAATATTTATACCTAAATAAAATTTTAAGATAAAAAAAGTCTGTTTCTAAGAAAGAACTTTTGAGGATTACTTTTGCGATTAATATGCTCAATGGTGGGATTTTTTTCCCCAAAAACACTTGAACTATTGATAAATACTTTTCAATATAAGTTAAATTTAAGTGATTAGTATGCTCACTATAAATTTTTAATTACTCCAATTAGGAGTGATATGGCATTAAAAAATTACTTGTCCCCCTCATGACTCTGTTGACACAGTTGTGATGACCAGGATTACATACAAAATTGGCTAAGGTGTTAGAAGGTGGGAGAGAGAGAGAGGTAAGGGAGGGGGGATAGAAAGAGAGAGGGATGGTGGAAGAGACCTTAGGGTACTCTCATTTTGTATGATAGTTTTCTTAACTCAAATGTTTCACAAAGGGCTGCACAAGCTTATTTGAAGTTGTTTTCAATGAACTGTTTCAGTGCTTAAGCATATGATTACTGGGTTTTTCACCCTTTATTTGTGTGGTTTTCACACACTTAGCTACTGTGTGGCCAAACATTGCTTTTAGTTCTGGGAATTTTAGACTGCAGAGCTGTAGACACAAAAAGCAGAATTGCCAGAATCATGCTGGGTACATTTGGCAAAACCAGAGAATTAATTTAGACTCATGGTTCCAAGACAGGTGGTTATTCACTGAGTCATCTCCATGCCTGCTATTGAGAAATATCATAAAAACAATTTAAATTTTACATGCTATTTTCAAAGATATCTATGTATGTGTTGGATTTAAATACACACATCATTACCTCTTTTTTTTATCTCAGTCCCTCTTTAACCTACTCATGTAAATTTACACTTACATTCTCATTACATTTTTTAGCTATTTTTTAAAAATACTTCTATTATCTATGATTTTATATTTTCTTCTTTTATCTTTAAAATTTCAGTGAGAGGATGGTGGCACTCAGGGGTTACTCCTGGCTCTACACTCAGAAATCACTCCTGGCAGGCTTGGGGGGCCATATAGGATGCTGGGATTTGAACCACCGTCCTTCTGCATGCAAGGCAAACATCTTTCCTCCATGTTATGTATGCCACAGGCCACAGAGAGGATGGAGAATTATGATTGAGTACAAATATTGATAGTCTAGTAATTTAAATTTCACAATTTTGAACTTAATTATATCTATACTTGAAATGATTTATAGGGAAAAATAATCTAATCTAGGATTTTAAGTGCTTCACCTGAAAAAAGGTAGAGAACTACAAGGAAAATAATTCTTGATTATATGATTATATCTGTACTTTTTTTTCCTATATCAGTGATAGTTTTGTTTTATATATTTTATTTAAATACCTTGATTACATACATGATTGTGTTTGGGTTTCAGTCATGTAAAGAACACCACCCATCACCAGTGCAACGTTCCCATCACCAATGTGCCAAATCTCCCTCCTCCCCATCCAAGCCCCGCCTGTACTCTAGACAGGCTTTCCATTTCCCTCAGACATTCTCATTATTAGAACAGTTCAAAATGTAGTTATTTCTCTAAACTCGTCACTCTTTGTGGTGAGCTTCCTGAGGTGAGCTGTAACTTCCAACTCCTTTCACTTTTGTGTCTAAAAATTATTATTGCAAGAATATCTTTCATTTCTCTTAAAACCCATAGATGAGTGAGGCCATTGTGCATTTTTCTCTCTCTCTCTCTCTGACTTATTTCACTCAGCATAATAGATTCTGTGTACATCCATGTATAGGAAAATTTCATGACTTTATCTCTCCTGACAGCTGCATAATATTCCATTGTGTATATGTACCACGGTTTCTTTAGCCATTCTTCTGTTGAAGGGCATCTTGGTTGTTTCCAGAGTCTTACTATATGGTAAATAGTGCTGCAATGAATATAGGTGTAAGGAAGGGGTTTTTGTATTGTATTTTTGTGTTCCTAGGGTATATTTCTAGGAGTGGTATAGCTGGATCGTACTTTTCAACCACTCATTTAATCTTTTCACACCATGGAATTGGGAATGTGCAAGTGTTCTGTATCTCTTGAAATCAAGAAAAGACAGTAACATGGTAAAATAATGTGAGGGAAAAAAATCTGCAGACAAAAAGAGTTTATCTTTGCATGTTTTAAAATAGGTGTGTGTGTGTGAGAGAGAGAGAGAGAAAGAGAGAGAGGACAGAGTGAGAGAAAGAGAATTTCTCTATTTTAGACACAGTATATTTTGAAAGATTTTCTCATTGCCTGCAGTGATAATTATGTATTCCATCAATCTTTTGCAACAACTCTTTATAATGTTGTTGACTGATTTGAGTATTTCTTGTAGGATAACTGTATGATATACTCAAAATTTGATTTTAGACAAGGCTAGAAAAATAAGGATTTGAGAAGCAAAGAGAATATTAGATCATATCTTATCTTAGCAGTTAAAAAATAACCAGAATGTATTACACATTTGCAACATCTTCCTGACTTACTAATATCTAAAGAAAACATTTCAATCATTTGTAAGGATTATAATAATACCACTAAAAATCTGTGTCTAGCACTGCACTTATGTTTCAATTATTTATTAACAATATCATGTAAGACAGTCATGTTTTCCCCCTGGAGGAAATAGCTGAGACATAACAAAGCTAAACATGTTTGGCAACTGATTCAGCTATTAAATTTTGTGACTGAAAATCAAGTCTAAGCCTCTAATCTTCTTAGATCTAGCTACTTGTGTGTTTCTGCATCTATTTTCTTCTTATTATAATAGATTTGGAAGTGACAAGCAATGTATATTAACATGGATCCATTTCACTAAAGTTAATCTAACAATTCATATAAATGTACTCTGAAAATATGTACTCAAGAAAATGTACTCAAGAGAATAAGTCACCACATTTTTTTCATATAATTGTTGATAGAAATTTGTCAAGTAAAAATTTTCAATTTGTAATTGAGTAGCTAATTGAGTCAATGGCTCTGATAAAAGATATTTTAGTCATTAAGAACAGAAAATACGGGCCCGGAGAGATAGCACAGCGGCGTTTGCCTTGCAAGCAGCCGATCCAGGACCAAAGGTGGTTGGTTCGAATCCCGGTGTCCCATATGGTCCCCCGTGCCTGCCAGGAGCTATTTCTGAGCAGACAGCCAGGAGTAACCCCTGAGCACTGCCAGGTGTGACCCCCCCAAAAAAAAACAAAAAAAAAAACAACAAAAAATACTTAATTTGTAGATTTGCTAGTAAAGAATTTGTGTTATATATTTTGAGCAAAATCTGCGTATTTACCATAGAATTAAGTATCTAATTTCTCTACACTGTTAACTAAACCATAACATAAATCTTTTTATAAAAAAGATTTAAAAGATTTAAACCATAACATAAATCTTTTTATAAAAAAGCTTTAAAAGATTTTGTTATAAAAACAAAGCAAAAGAAAACTTAACAGAGGCCCAAATGATAGCACAATGTAGTTTGGGAAATAGCCTTGCATGCAGGGACCCAGGTTTGATTCCTTGCACCACTTATAGTCACCCAAGCTGACCACAAGACCAGGAATGAACTGTAAGCATATCCAGGTGTACTTCACCAACATCCCAAGACATAAAAAGTTTGATGACATTTCAGTTCATCTCTTAAGTCTATTAGATATTAGCTCTCAAATAGATAGGAAGATAAAAATTTTTGCAAGACAAATAACCTACCTACCCTCTGTGCTATGGATCAGAACTTTTTTTTAAACTTCAATTAAGTCTCATTTTATTTTAATTTAAAGTTTTGGGGTGTCACACTTAGCAGTGCTCAGAGCTTCCTCCTACTTCTGTATTTAGGAATCACTCATGCCCATGCTCAAGAAAATATATGTGAATGCAAATATCTAAGTAGGGTCTACTATGGAAAATATTGCACTATTTAACCTGCACAGTGTTTTTATTATCCTTGTAAGAGTTAGAGTTCATTGCATAAGGACAGGACTAAATATCACAATTAATTTGTATGTTATTTATTAATTAGAAAATGAATGAATATTTGAGCATTGATAATTGTATAGGTTATAGTGAGTGAGCTAATTTAAATAAATAAATATTTGTTCTTCTAAAGTATTTGGTGTTTGTGGCATGTGTAAAGAAGTGATTCCAGTGGTTTTTTCACATTAAGAAATAATGAGGGGCCAGTGAGGTGACGCTAGAGGTAAGGTGTCTGCCTTGCAAGCGCTAGTCAAGGAAGGCCTGCTGTTCGATCCCCCGGCATCCCATTTGGTCCCTCCAATCCAGGGGCAATTTCTGAGTGCTTAGCCAGGAGTAATCCCTGAGCATCAAATGGGTGTGACCAAAAAAAAAAAAGGAAAAAAGAAAACAAGAAAAAAAAAAGAAAAAAAATGACTTTACTTTTCTTTATCATATAGGTTTATTTTATTAAATTCCAATCAATTTGATTATGAAAAAAGATGAGGATTTCCAGAGAAGATACCATAATCAAGCAATAGATACATTTTTTAATTTTAATTTTAATTTTATATTATTAGATTTTGCATTATGTCCAACAATGGGTTTATTCCTGGCTCTGTACTCAGGAATTATTCTTGGCAGTGATTAGGTGAGCAGATAGGATATCTGTAATTGGAAAGAAGCCAGCTGTATACAAGATAGCACCTTACCAGTTCCACTATCTTTCCATTATCTATATAATTATTTTATGTAAAAAAAAAGTCACACTTGTGATATTTTTGTATTATAGATAAATTAGAAAAAAGTATTTTTACTGAGTTGGGAAATACTCTGTATTACTAACAAGTAAACAATAATAACGATTCTGCGTTGTTTAAAATTTAACAATTGACATTAAACCAGAAAATATGACTTTTCAGGAACTTTCATGAATGCCTGTTTATTTATTATAAATTAGGAAAAGTTAAATTATTTTTAAAATTAATAAAATGCATCATGATTATAAGAACAAAGGTTAAAATGAAGTAGAAAATCGTAGGAGGTAGTATTTTGATATGTATATTATAATTGGTGAGATTACAGAGTCATACTGCTCAAACTCAAATTTTATTTTATTCTATTTTATTTTATTGTCTTTTGGGCCAACCTGGCAGTGCTCAGGGTTAGTTTGGGTTTTGTGCTCAGAAATTGCTCCTCCATGGGGCCGGAGAGATAGCATGAGGTAAGGCATTTGCCTTGCATGCAGAAGGCCGGTGGTTTGAATCCCGGCATTCTATATGGTCTCTTGAAACTGCCAGGAGCGATTTCTTTTATTTTATTTTATTATTTTTTTTTTTGGTTTTTGGGCCACACCCAGTAACGCTCAGGGGTTACTCCTGGCTATGTGCTCAGAAGTTGCTCCTGGCTTGGGGGACCATATGGGACACCGGGGGATCGAACCGCGGTCCGTCCAAGGTTAGCGCAGGCAAGGCAGGCACCTTACCTTTAGCGCCACCGCCCGGCCCCAGGAGCGATTTCTTTATTTCTTCTTCTTCTTCTTCTTCTTCTTCTTCTTCTTCTTCTTCTTCTTCTTCTTCTTCTTCTTCTTCTTCTTCTTCTTCTTCTTCTTCTTCTTCTTCTTCTTCTTCTTCTTCTTCTTCTTCTTCTTCTTCTTCTTCTTCTTCTTCTTCTTCTTCTTCTTCTTCTCTTCTTCTTCTTCTTCTTCTTCTTCTTCTTCTTCTTCTTCTTCTTCTTCTTCTTCTTCTTCTTCTTCTTCTTCTTCTTCTTCTTCTTCTTCTTCTTCTTCTTCTTCTTCTTCTTCTTCTTCTTCTTCTTCTTCTTCTTCTTCTTCTTCTTCTTCTTCTTCTTCTTCTTCTTCTTCTTCTTCTTCTTCTTCTTCTTCTTCTTCTTCTTCTTCTTCTTCTTCTTCCTTCTTCTTCTTCTTCTTCTTCTTCTTCTTCTTCTTCTTCTTCTTCTTCTTCTTCTTCTTCTTCTTCTTCTTCTTCTTCTTCTTCTTCTTCTTCTTCTTCTTCTTTTTTTTTTTTTTTTTTTTTTTTGGTTTTTGGGCCACACGGCGGCGTTGCTCAGGGGATACTTCTGGCTGTCTGCTCAGAAATAGCTCCTGGCAGGTACGGGGGAGCATATGGGACACCGGGATTCGAACCAACCACCTTTGGTCCTGGATCGGCTGCTTGCAAGGCAAACACCGCTGTGCTATCTCTCCGGGCCCGTGATCCTGCCAGGTGCGATTTCTGAGCCTAGAGCTAGTAGTAACGCCTGAGCGCTGCCGGCTGTGACCCCAGCACCCCCCAAAAACAAACAAACAAACAAAAAAGAAATTGCTCCTGGCAGGCTCGGTAGACCATATGGGATTCCAGCAATCTAACCTGGATCTGTCACAGATCCGCTGTGTGCAAGGCAAACACCCTACCACTGTGCTATCACTCTGGGCCCTCAAACTCAAATCTTGACTCTGTTAATATCTAACTGAACAAATTACAAAGTTTATTTATGTCTTGGCTTTTCTGCTTCGACAAAATAGGATAGCAAATAGTACTACTATGATTCTGAACAAATAAATTTGCAGTATAATACATTTCTAATACAACAGATTACTTAGAATCAATATAGATTTAATCAATAATACTTTATATAATGCAAACTAATTTCTACACAACATCAGTACACTTGCCAATTTATTTTAAGCAATACAAATTGTTATCTGAAGATGTAAGTGTGCATTCAATTTTGTTTTGAATTGCATTTCCTTAAAATTGTTAAAGTCAGAAGTTTTAGAGGACCCACAGCAATATTTCACAAAATAGCACTTTTTTCCTATATGTCATTAATAGATTCTTATTTAATATTTTATAATAAAAATAGTTCTATTTAGGCAATAGGTGATGAGAGAACCAGTTGAGAAAGAATGCCATAAGTAAAGGAAATAACTCATCCAGAATTGGTATTCATACTACTCCAGAATAGAATGTATCTTAGTCTTTCTTTTAGCTAATATTTCAATAATATCTTGTAATCTGGACAATTTATTTTTTAAAAAAAATACATTTAAACAATGTGATTACCAAGTTGTCCAAAAATAGTTTCAGGTTTTATTGTTGCAATATCAGTTTCACTAACATTGTGACATAACCTCTTACCAAGACTTAGTTTCTGACCTACCATATTTTTCAAACCATAAAATGCACTTTTCCCCCCAAACAAGTGTGTCCTATGGAGCGAATGTCATATGGAGCTGAAGCCTGAGTGAAGGAGAGGACAACATTTAAAAACTATGTACGTCTATGGTCAGATGAATCTTATATGGCGAAAAATATGGTACCCACCAAACCTGTTCTCTTAGTAGCCACAAAATAGTTTGCTTCATATTGATCATTATCACATAAACTAAACTTAAAACTCCTCTTGCAATGATAATCCCCTTTGTAGTGGGAGCTATTGCTCGAGGAACAGCAACCTTGACAACTTCTATTGATATATTTCGTATATATGCATTTATATTTTTCAAAGGAGAAGAAAATTTGTCCTGACATCTGATTAATATTACATTTCTTTCCCTTTTACTTGTCCAAATCTATATTATGTTGGAACTGACCATTTCTTCATGTCTAGCTTTTTAAAAGGCTAATAAAAAGAAATTGACTAAAGACAATTTAAATATTAAAAGAGTATAAACCACATAAGTTAATATAAATTTAAGCGTGAAAAATAATATTTTACATATCTAAGAGAACACTTGAAGCTGCAGCTAAGTGTTGTAAACTAGAACTTGAATGCGATTTTTTGACATTAATTTTGTTTTAATATTCCAAAAGTAGCAAAATATAAAGTTTATTAATTTTTTGTTAATTTAACATTTATATATTCAATATAAAATATAGTGATTAATTAATATTTCTAAACTTTTCTTTTTTCAAGATAGTTTATAAGGCCCTATTGTGCTTTTCCCTCCTATTGTGTCTTAATATTTTTTCTCTAGCCTTTTCTCAGATAATCAGGATTACTTGATAATAGATAATAGATATTTTTAGATTAACAGTCTTACAGTGGCCAATTTATTGTTTTGTTTTTGGGTCACATCTGGCAATACTCAGGGTTTACTCCTGGTTCTGCGCTCAGAAAACGCTCCTGGCAGGCACGAGGGAACTCTGGTATGTCAGGATTTGAACCACTACCGTCTGACCTGAATCGGCTGTGTGCAAGGAAAATGCCTTACATTGAGTAGACTATTTTTTTACATTTTTTGTTTGTTTGTTTTACATTTGAAAAAGTATACCTTAATTAAGCAGCTTTGCATCATTTTTTAGAAACAAAATTCAATTTTAATGATTAGTCATTTAAATTTTAGCTATAAGTATAGCTCCTTATTCAACTCTATCCTTCCATAGAGAAGCAAGAATCACCACATCTATAATGAACTAGACATGTCTTCTAGACCGAAATGACACTACATGTCTGGGTGTTGAAGAAAAATTGTCATATTACTGAGATCTGTTATCCAGGGTGGAGGAGATGAATCTTACTGACACCAGATCTTATTCATCTAGCTCATAATACTACTTTCATTTTGTTTACAGAAAATAACTTTAACATCAATCAATTAGTTAAATGATTGATTAGCTCCTGAGTTGATTTAACCTGGATTATATGAATATTTTAATTCATTTTCCTCTACAAAAATGTTCCAATATAGAAATTTGATTATAATCTGATGTGGCAGTTATGGGAAATTTCTTTGTAAGTAGTAGATAAAAACAAGCATCTCTCACTAATTTTTATTATCCACATTTTTTATCTATTATTTATTGCAAGTATGAGACTCATTTCATACTAACATTTTTAGAAATTGTTACTCTATAAAGAATTTTTTGTTTTTGGTTTTGGTTTTTCTGGGCCACACCCAGCGGTGCTCAGGCACTACTCCTGGCTCTGCTCTTAGAAACCAATCCTGGCAGGCTGGGGGGACCCTATGTGATGCTGGGGATTGAACACGGGTCCTTTCTGGGTTGGCCATGTGAAAGGCAAATCCCCTCCAGCTGTGCTATCACTTGGCCTATATATATATATATATATATCTAAATTATTCATTGATAGTTTACCATTTATCAAATTTTAGAAACATGTTTAAATAACATCATTTACAAATTTCTAGATTATTTTTAAAAGAACAGTTTTCTGGGCTGTTGCACTCTCTCTTCATTCCTGGTAACCTAATAAATAAATTTTACTTTAAATATATTATGCATACAATTAGATTTAAATAAGGATTAAAACTCTTTTCATGTCCTTTGTTTTTTAACAAGCAATATAAAGTAAATTTGATTTTGCATGCTAATGAGACAAGCTTGGGGAAACTAGGGACCCTGGTGGATGAAAGGAAGGTCATTCTTGTGGTGAAACTGGTATTGGAACGTTGAATGCCGGCATGCCTGAAATAATTATGGACAACTTTGTATATCATTTTGTTTAAATTATAAAACACAACACATTGGATTGCGTTATTTAAAGGGCAATATTCTGGAATAAGTAAATGTCTGACTACTAGGCATTGGTCTCGTAGGATTAAAAGATGACACAAGATTCTTCAATGATTACATTGGAGACCATGTTTCCCCTAAAGCAAAGATAATATCCCTGTAGTCCCCTTCCGTTTCTTATCTCAAGTTACTCTTTCATTTGCTGAATTTTTTTCCCTCTCTGTGTCAGCTATAACTTGAAAATTAAACACCTTTGGGACGCTAGGGAAAAATATGAGATGAAACGATTTCAACCACAGCTGGAGACCACTAAAATGCTGCTTCAACAGATGAAGTGAAAGGCTTGGGAATCAAGGGAGGACCATAACAGGGACTTAGCATTTTTATCTTGTTTGCTCCATTATTTTTTTGAATTTTAGTACCCAAGGATATGTCTTTTATTCTTCTAAAATGCCATTAATAAAAAGAATCAAAATTGGAATAGTCACTCTTCTTAGATAATAATTTTTTCAATGAGAATTCTGAGTGATAAAATTCTGAATATTTTGAACATTGTTTAAAAACATCATTTTAAAAATAAGCTTTTTATAAGTGTTATATATATATTTGTATAAGCTTATTTACAAGTGATATATATAACAACTTCATGTAGAGACTTATCCAAATATTTTAAATTGAATTATTAAAATGTTTATAGCCATATAAACCTCTACTGAAAATCTAATAATCATTTCTATGGAATTAATATGACTGCTTATATTGATACATATTGAAGGTATTTCAAGATTTGATAGCTTTATACACTCTGAGACCCAGTGTTCACAGAAGATGAATTTTACTCTGAATAGGGCAAGTAAATTTATAAACTAAGGCTTTGACAAAAATCACATTGTTTTTAGCTTCCACATGTTTCCCTTTTCTTCTTAAGTAGTGTGTTAATTATTATGTGATTCTCTTATTAGTTTTGAAGTTTTGTATATTTTTATTTTAAAGTATTGTATATTTTTTCTCTCTGTAGAATTTTTAGCACTATTAAATCATATCTATTAGAGAGTGATCATTTACTTATTTTTGATTATTGCTATTTTAACACTATTTGGCATAGCACTATAAATTAGGGGATATACAGAGATGGCAGATAGGGTGGTTTCTTTGCAAGTGGACAAATCATATTAGATCACTAGAACCATATATTGTCTTTTTGAGCAAACCCAGGAGTGGTCATTGAAGACAGAGCCAAAAGTAAACCAGGAGTAGTGTCAGATATGCCCACCTAAACAAATTAAAAAATAAAGAATGTTAATATTTATTGACTTAGGTATACTTCATACAAATATATAATGTATTTGTATGTATTTTAATTAATTATCATAGATACCATATCACTTTATAAATGATATTAATGAACAAAGAGAGTGATATCAACTTTGAGAAAAAATAACAATGCCTGAATTTTGGTACTTGAAAATATCACTGGATATAAAAGGAAGTGATAAATGACCACAATATTAGTGGTTAATATTTTAATAAACTCATGTACAGGATAAAAATGTTCTAAATAAAATATTAAAAGTGCAATAAGCAGGAAAATTGAAATGAGTACATAATTTTTCTAAAGATCAGCAATGTTCTGTTTAGAATTTTGTGTGTGTGTCATATTCTGATTCAACGAAAATATATGCAATTAACGTACAAAAAAGCATTTATATAAAGTATTTTATCTGTTCAAATATATGCAGAATATCTTATTACCAATAACAATCCCATTATTTATATCTCTATAGCATTCTTTGGAGAACTGATTTTTGTGTTATTACCCAATGTGAGCATTGACATTTTGACATTTCCATTAGAAGCACACTTAAGGTGTTGATGAAAATGATCTTCTGTTTAGAAACATATGAATTTTAACATAGATATAATCAAAGTAGCTTTTACATATTCTGTTGCTTTTCATGTAGCAATTTACATGAAAAATTAGATCATAAATCATAGTTATATTATTAGCAACAAATGAGGATCTAGATACATAGGGGCTATTTAGAAATCTCATTATTTAACATAAGCAGTGTGAAATGGAAAGGATTGAAAGCAGCCAGGAGATATTAAATGTACAAAATAAATTACTCTCTCCACTTTTGTCCCAGTTCACAGTAAAAAAAATCCAATAAAATTATCAGAGATTGCTTAGGAAAGAAATTAGTTTGATTACCATAACAATATAAAAACTACATCTAAATATTTTATTTCAAAAAGAGGACAGTTGTCATTTTTATATGAAGTATGATTTTTCTTCATCAAGTTTTTTTGAAAGTATCTCTTCTTAAAAAAAAAAAGTATTTCTTTGTTTTTACCGTGTTTTATAACCAGATCTAATTGTACAATATGATGTTACCAAAAATCAATAGCAAAATAATCATGTGATCCACCATTTCCCCAAATTAAATTTGACTGGGTCATGCAATATGCTGATGTCTGGAATGTAAGTAATATACTATGTTATTGACGCCTGTCAAATAACGGAAATTGTTACAAATTAATTCATCCCCCCCTAATTAACCCTTGAGCAATATTGTATGCATTCCAGACAAGTACTGTTTTGCTCTGGCAATAAAACTAGAAAGGGCAATATTTTAAACTATAAAATTGCCTTTTAAGCCACTTAGAAACCTCAAAGAATATGTAGAAGTGATGTAAAGGAATGTATTACCTCATCTGCTTGAATTATTTTTGGTCTGATACAAAAGTTCTCTTTTTATTATGAAATTAATCCTAGAAAAGGTCTAGTCTTATCTGCCTTTGGATATTGAGTAGGTTAAATATTTTTTATTACCGTATTTTATTATTAAGAAGAAATTTATAGACATTGGAATAAGAATGAGAAAGCATTAAGATCATTATGTTTTAAAGCAAAATGACTATTTTTTCCTTTTTAGGATATATTCTTTTTTTAAAGTATACAGGTATACTTTGACACTGTTTCATAAACATTATAAACATATGGACTAGTTTTTATTTATTTTTTAAACAACAGTTAGATTGAAATATTTTTATGGTATTTTTGTGATTCCCTTAGGATATAATCTAAATATAATCCTCCCCACAGCTATCGCTAATAGGTTTGCTTTCTTCATTTTAGCAAGGCAGGACTAGATTTGAATATAATAATATGAAATACTAGTTTGCTCTGATGTCTTAAATCCATTATAATTTTGTTTTGTTTTGGTTTGTTTTGTTTTGTTTTTTGGGGGGGCACACCTGGCGGTGCTCAGGGGTTACTCCTGGCTGTCTGCTCAGAAATAGCTCCTGGCAGGCACGGGGGACCATGTGGGACACCGGGATTCGAACCAACCACCTCTGGTCCTGGATCGGCTGCTTGCAAGGCAAACGCCGCTGTGCTATCTCTCGGGCCTCAAATCCATTATACTTTTATATTTTATCTTTTCTTTCCCTATTATTAGTTCAAAAACACTATTATACCATACATTCTAGTTCTCTTAACTCATTCTTAACACACATTCTGAGAGAAATTATTTGTGAAAATATTTGAACTTATTTTAATCTGAATTTCTGTAATCATGTTGATTACACTCAAATATACATTTTGTTGTTTATTATCATTACAAATATTAGTTTGGAGGGCCACAAGGGGCATTGCTCTTGTCTCTGTGCTACATGGTCTTTTTATGTGGTGTTTGGGACCATGCAAGGGTTGAACCTGGATCACAGCTCCAGCCAAACACCTTACCTGCTATTCTATCTCTCCTCTAATACACTTTTAAATTTCAGATTTTCCTAATTTTGTAATCATTTCATATTTTACTATGTTAGCTAAATGAAGAAAATGGTATTGAGTTGCTGGTGCAAGAGCATAGACATAGTAAAATTAGGTGCTGGAGAGATCTATGTCTTTGCCACTTTCTAGTGATATCAGAAAAATTATTCTAGTTATCTGAACTTTGTTTCTAACATGTGTTCTGAGGATATATTGATGATAAAAATGTCTACCTTAATGGGTTATTGTGAGCACTGTTAGTGGTCCTCAAACTATGACCCGCAGGCCACATATTGTATTTGTATCTGTTTTGTTTCTTCATTGCAGAATAAGATATATGCAGTGTGCATAAGAATTCGTTCATAAGTTTTGTTTTTACTATAGTCAGACCCTCCAATGGTCTGAGGGACAGTGAACTGGCCCCCTGTTTAAAAATTTGAGGACCCCTGACTAAAATGACCGTTTCTGAAATTTTTAGAATGGATGTTTACTTGAAAAGAGAGCTCTTAATATTATATAAGTTTGCAGTTGAAACTTTTGCTACTTTGAATCCATATCAAGCTTTGGTGAAATATTAGCATTTTAAACTATATATTTTAACAGGCAATAAATGACCGAAGTATTTGAACTCTAAGAATTTCATTTTCCACACAGGTATTAAACACCATTAAGAAAAAAAACTGTAGAAAATTTTCAAAGATAATGCTTATCTTTTCTTAAAATACATAATAATCAAGAAGGTTGTTTTCAGTTAATTTTCATATTAGATATATTAAATTTATACATATATACATATATATACTCACATGTGTATTCAGAAAGCACATGCACGAGAAAGAAAGGGAGGGGATTTAGTTCCTTTATTTTGAAAGATCTTGTCAGAATGCATTAGTGAAATATCATATCTGATAACAAGTAATATAAAATGATACCCCACTGGTTGGAATGTCATTGATGTGATGTCCTGTTGTTCTTGACACCACAGAAGAGGATCAAAGCATCTTTCACGGTGATAAAGCTGGCAATATAGATGGAAAATAATGCCAGAGAGATTGATTATGTGTTAACATTCCCACCTGGTGTCATGAAAATAACACACGACATCCACAATTCAGGATGAAAATAATGTTTAAAGATAACTCAGTAGGCCTCTAAGATTTGTTTTCTTAAGGAGCAATGCCAACTAGAATATGCCACTTTAAAATGATAATTAAACTTTTCAAAAAATCATGCAGCGTCTATCACATACCTACCATGTTATTTAAAGTGCATCATTTTACATTCAGATTTGTAATGATATTAAAATTAAAATCTATAAAAATATATGTGTGGCAAATTAAGTAAAGTCTTAAAGAATAGTAATCCTCCCTAAATTGAACACATTTTCAAGATATAAATGTTAATTTTTAATTTTTTTCATTGTTAAATTTTTTCTTTTTGGGGGGGATTGGGCCACACTTGGTGACGCTTAGGGATTACTCCTGTCTATGCTCTCAGAAATTGCTCCTGGTTTAAGGAACCATATGGGATGCCGGGATTGAACCGAGGTGCATCCTGGATCAGCTGTGTAAAAGGCAAACACCCTACAGCTGTGCTATCTTTCCGGTCCCCTAAATGTTACATTTTTTAAAAGAAATCTCTGATCTCTGGTTTTGAGCACTTGAAGATAGTAGGATATTAGGGAAGATTCTCCCAAAACAAGTTAAAATATCATTGCTTGAGCTTATTAGTGGTCCATATTTGCATGAATCACAATTATTCACAGAACTCAGAGTTTTCATTAGTTCCTAAAAGTGCCTGAAGTTTTGTTGTCTACTGAGTTTTGTACTGTAGTTCTTCTACCAAGTATTCCACTATGTAAAATGGGTGATCCACAAAGTATTACCTCCAATTTCTTTCTATCTTTATACATACACATACCCTATACAAAATATTTAATTTCAATAACTTAAAATAAAAATAATTTGACACATATTCACACCTATTTAACACACAAACATATATATGTATAGGTACATATATATATGTATATTTTCCCCCCAAAATCATACATTAAGAAGTAATTTTTTGACTAAATACAAATGATGCAATGAATTGACACGCATTTTTAGCTTTCGGCTTTATGGTCCACTTGAAGGAACTATGTTTATATTCTGTAGCCTGCCATTTATCTATGTGCCAGATATTGGAATGCATCTTATGTTACCAATGAGGTCATCACTGGCATCATGCTGAGAGCAGCAGGAACATTCAAACCCTGAAAATAGGGCACTATAATGACAGCACATGTCTTAATTTTTATTCTTATGTAACATATTTCTATCAATGTTTACACTATAATCAGCGTGTTTTATTTCATTGATATACATAATGTCAATTTAAATTATCATTTATCATTATCATTATTTAAATTCTCAATTTACATTACATCAGCTTTGATTTTCTTCATATTAAAGATGTAAGGAAATATCTTATTCAAATGCAAGTGATCCTCATCGCCCATAGTTTCTTTTTCTTTTCGTTTTATTTCTTTTTTGTTTGTTTGTTTTAGGGCCACACCGATGACACTCAGGGGTTACTCCTGGATTTGCGCTCAGATCGCTTCTGGCTTGGGGGGCCATATGGGATGCCGGAGAATTGAACCTCAGTCCATCCTGGGTCAGCCGCATGCAAAGCAAATGCCCTATTACTGCACTATTGCTCTGGCCCCTCATGGCCCATAGTTTCTATAAAATTTAACCCAAAAAATTACTCATATAGTTTCAATGTCATCATAAAATACAAAAATAATAAAATATTAAACAAAATATTGATTTAAATGAGGAAAACAAATTTGTATATATCAAGTTTCTTACTTTATTGAAGATAATGTTGATGATTTTAAAATGAAGAGAAATTGATCTCTCGAGACATATTTCACCCATGTTGAACTCTAATAGTAAAACATTTAAGTATAAACTAATGGACAAAATATCTGCAGACATTTAGCATAGCAAAAAACAACATAAATGTTCATTGTAATATGTGTTTATATATTATGTATTTACAACATCAAATTATTATTTAAATGAGTGAAATTCTAAGTTGATACCAACATAAATATACTTTGGATTTTTTTTTTTTTTGGTGATTTTGAATCACTCCTGACAGTGCTTGGGTTTTACTTTTAGCTCTGTATTCAAAGATCAGCCCTGGCAAAGCTCATGTAACTTGTGTTACCAAAGATCAAACCCAGGTAAACTATGTGCAAGGCAAGATACCTACATACTTATCGATTCCTCAAACCACAAATATAGAATTTTATAAGAATATCTTATTTTCAAAATTAGATGCCTCCTATAATAGCAAGATAATACATTACCTTATTTTAGTATTAATACATTTAAACATGCCATCTTTAGAAAGCTGTAAAGACACATAGAGCTAAATTGTCATAATTATTTTCTTTTATTGTCCTGGTACAGGTTCCTATCATTTCCTTAAATAAGTTATTAAGTTTTGGGGACTGGGATTGAAAACATGTCAGGAAGATTGGGGACATTCCCAACAACACTTGACCAATAAAGGCTAATTGCTCATCACGATAATATGATACTGTCCAGACTTAGTAGAGCATGGGGTTACCAGGGTTATCTGTAGCAGTCCTGGGAATGTGGAAATGACAAACCCTACTGGGGATTGCACTTGGGGTCACACATATACAAAGCATAGACATTAATTTTCTCCTCTCTGCTCAGGCTCCCAGTAAAGTTATTTAAAATTCTTGTAATTGTTTAAGTTTGATGCTTGTTTAGGATTTTTCAACCTATTTAAATCTGTTGAAAAGCACCAATTCTGAATACATGTCAATGTACTGGCAGTTTTACCCAAAAGGTAGATCATTATTTTCCAAATTTGTGTACCTGTGACAGGCTTCCCTCTGTGTATTGGTGGTTATAAAAAGACAGCACTAGTCTCTGCTTGATTACATGAGTGATCTATATTTATATATGATAATATGGCTTAAAAGTAGAAAATTAATAATCAACACTAAAAATAATGGTCTGAGACATAATAGTGATATCAAGATGTTTTCTCTCATGTGGCCAACCTATGCACAACCCCTGTAATCCATATAAACTCTTTCCTGCCAGGAGTGATCCCTGAGCAAAATACCAGATGTAAGTCTGAATAATGCCTGGTGTGACCTTATAACAAAAACAAGTGTTAAAAATGGTGAAAATTGGAAGCTAATATACAATCAAATAGTAGCATGAGGACAATAGAATAACAACATTAAAACCATACCAAACTTTAAGGTAATAAATGGTATTAGCCTGAAAGAGGCACAAAGTTAAATAAACCCACTATAACAGGTAAACTCATCTAGTCCCAAACATATAGTACAAATAAAAAGAAAAACATTTACAAAATTTAAAACCATATCAATATTAGAAAAAATTATTAAACAACATTTTTAACACACTACTTCCTTTTCTAGGTGGGAAAACTATAGAATTTAATTTTCATGCTACATAGCAGAGAATAAACTCTCAAATTTTAGGTTAGATATAAAAATCATTTTCCCATCACATAAATTGTCATTAATATATGAATAATTTTAAAAATAAGTACATTATTTTTCTAACACATGTTATTTAGCAAAGAGTTGTATTATATATTGATTTTATAATTACCTGAGGGCATAATATATTTGAACAAAAGGATTAAAACTATTCCAACCAGAATATATTACTAGAGGACTGTGCTAATGTCAAGAAATTCATTGCCTAAAAATTTAATAAGACATGTAGGTTTTATACCTCCATTTCTGAGATATTAATTGACTTTCAATTTAATTTCTGGGATTTCTTTGTGTGTGTGTGTGTGTGTGTGTGTGTGTGTGTCTATGTGTGTGTTTTTCTTTCTTTTTAGTAAATCATTATTGAGTTCTACTATCTCCAAAGCCACTTTTCTACATTCTTGGCAATTTTATGTCAGACAACAAATCTCATAGTATTTATTTTCAGACATTACATGGAAAATATTCAATGTTACCTTGCCAAGTATGAAGTGTTGGAAATTCATTTGTCTGTGCCAATGTAGAATAATCTTAGGTCAAAAAACATTGGAAATATTAATGAAATAGGCACTTAATAAAAAATATTAGAATTGGCATTTGAAGAATAAAGACAAGCCATATTTGCTAACACAAAATTAATAAACAGAGATTTTTTAAGAGCCAATTGTTGACTTTGACCATTAATAAAAGATATTTGTAGTCCTTGGATGAATATTATACACATCTGAAAATACTGAAACATTTCCTGACTCAAGTATGATTATAATTTATTTTTCCAATCTAAATGAATGATATACATGGAAACAATGTAGAATAAATCAAATCACTGCATTATTCAAATCACAATATCACATTTGGTCCCACAAAAGACACAAACCTGTGCAGGACTTCCATTGACTAACAGAGTAAATATCAAAAATAAGAAAAATAAATTATTATTTCACCAGAAAATCTGCTGCTGGACCAGAGAAATGATACAATACTTAAGGTGCATATCTTGCAAGGACCCAACTTAGTTTTCTTGCACTGCAGGCTTCCAGCATTTCTGGGAGTGGCCCTCAAATTCCAAGGCTCTGCAGAAGGTCTGTATAATCCCTATTCCACAGATCTCCCAAACACTACTTGAGAGACTCCCCAACAACTGCATTTCCTAGCCAAATTTTATTTCCCTGAATGTCAATATTTCTAGGACAAAGAATAAGATGTTGAAATTCAATGCTCCTATTTTAAATTCCCAATGTAATACAGAGCCTAAAATAGTGTTTTCTGTTAACATTGGAAGAAACATGCACAGCATATGTTAGTGCCCATATTGTGATCATCAGTCCCTATTCGTCTGTGTCACTCCAGCCTGTGCTAGGGACCATCTGAGTTGATGACAATTGAACCCAGTCATTGACACAGTAAGACAAACCCAAGAGATAGTCAGTGAATATTTTAAAATTTCAATTCTATATAGTAAAAAGAAAAAAATTATAGTTTAATGTAAATGAACATCTCTCTGAAGATGTTTAACCAGAGAATTAAATTATATTCGATATTCCTTATTCTAACAAATTAAATATAGTTTTCTTCAAAACTTTAATTCACATTATTTAGAGTGACAAAAGTAGGACATGACAGAAGTATTATTAATAACTAGAATAATTTTTAAAAATTGTGGAGGAAATGCATTGAATTCTTTATGAAAAGAACAGTACACCCAAATATCTACAAGATTTTTAAGCCTTTAGGGCTGTTAAATATTTTAATTAAAAATGTAGAAATTTTGGTAGATTATTCATCATTCAGAAAACAAGAATTTTGTGATGAAATTAAAAATCTTCCATTTATGGATAGCAAAGAGCAATATATAGCTCAATATAATATAGCTCAAAGGGCTGGGTGTTTACTTAGTATTAGGAGCCCAAGCATGATCAACACAGTTATTTCCAAAACTGTACTAGGTACAACCTCAAGACAGAGTAGCTGAAGACTGGTAAAGTAGCAAAGATCATCAAACAAATAAACAAAATGATAACAATAATAGTAAATATTAACATGACTGTTGCTTTCTCTAATATCTTATTATTTAAGTATATTATGGTTCAGAAAAAGAAATTACATGAAAGGGTTTAAAAACCATATTCTCTTCCATATGCTTAACACAATTTAACACAGGTCCAATACACAATTCATAGTTATATAAGTGAAGCAAGATACATTTTATTTGCCAATACTCATTAAGTAATTTATTCAATATTATAATCATGATTATATTATATGGCATCAATATGGAATTTCAATAACTTTGTACATTACTGTATATTTATATATTTTAATTTAAATTTCTTCATCTCATATGCATTAGCTTGATATATTAAGCAAAATAAGGGAAGAAATAAAATAAATGCTTAATAATCAAAACATTATTTTCACATGTTTGCTTTAAGTAAATTTTCTTTTGGAACTGCATATTTGCTCTTTACAAAGCATAACAATGTATATGACTTGCTTCATGACTCTTTCCATACTTCTTTGGCTAATAATTCGGATTAATAATAATAGTAATCCAAGCATTTAATTACTTTGAATCTTAATCAGTATGGACAACTATTCTAATGAAACCATTCATTCTGAGACGCCCCCCCCCCCTTCATTCCTACAAAAGAAGACTTGAAAAGTGATTTTTCAGGAAAGGGTTGTAAACTGCATGAAGTCACTTCACCTGGCAAGTGCCATTTGTGGAGTAGTAGAAGAAAGCTTTTTACTCTCATTTTTCATTCATAGTCAAACCACAGGATGTTCAGGATGAAATAGATTCAAAACCACAGAGCTTTTTCTGAGGATTACTCACAATTTGCTATGAATAGATGGCTAGACTAAGCTTAGGTGAACTCACCTGAAAAACATAGAAACTGATCATAAATAATACCTAATCCTTAGTGATTAATTTTCCTGTCACTATGCAGATCATATCTTTTGCTTTTCAGATGCCTCACCAATTATTTGACTATAATTTGTCACACAGGACTTAAATTTGTTCAGAGCACTTTCTGTGATATGTGTTAAGAGGCTAAATGTGGAAAATTAAATTTTCTGCAAGCAAGTGCTTAAATAAATTTTATTTTAAACCACATATTGTTCTATTGTTTATAGAATAAATACCCTTTGCATTCAATTTCAGAATGACGTTTTTTATAAACGATCTTCAAGTGACCATTTATGTTCACAAATGTTTTAGAATCCAGACATTTCAAGAATTTTGACTTTACCACTGGTACTATTTTTTATCATTAAATCAATTATTGAATTTTCTTTATTCAAATCTTACCAGATAATAAATATTAAAACTTTTTAAATATTTTATCCTTTGCTTATTTAAATAGTCATTATTAAGGTATGTAAAATAATGCCTGCAAAAGTATAACATTGGAGGTAACCGCTAGCCCCAGCCTCCTATTTTTAAATTTACTATTTAATCCCATCTGAGAAGTAGAGTTCATGATTATTACCTTTTTTACATACCATTTGACCTTAATTTTCTTTTCAATTTATTAGAATCAAAGAAGATACTAGCAGTAGTTTTCTTTGAAAAAAATTTTTTTATTCACTATATAACAGGATAAATCAAATTGTTTTGTATATACATAGTAAGGAGACAGAATACTTCAGGACAGAAGTGGTCAATTATGTTTTTTTGGGGGTCCCACTGGGAAGTGCTCAGGAGTTACTTCTGGCTCTGTGTTAAGGAATTACTTCTGGTCTCAGGAGAGAGTGGATGCAGGGGATCAAATCTGAATTAAACATAGGAAAGGCAAACATCCTATGCCCTACCCACTGAATTAATAATAGGTTTCAAGAGTAGTCTTAGAGTTAAGATAACAAACTAGTTATACAATCAATACAAACATAAAATAAATGAAGACAAGTACTAAGATCAAAAGGCACAGGAAATAATGCTCTACATCACGAATCATTAGGGAGATACAAATCTCATCTCATGCCACAAAAATTGGTACACATCACAAAGAACAAAAACAATCTGTACTGGTGGGGATGTGGAGAGAAAGGAACTCTCATTCACTGTTGGTGGGAATGTCTTCTAGTCCAGCCTTTATAGAAAACAATATGGAGATTCCTCAAAAAACTAGAATTTCAACTCTCATATGATCCAGCTATCCCACCGCTAGGGATACCCTAGGAACACAAAAGTGCAATACAAAAATCCCTTCCTCACACCTATGTTCATTGCAGTGCTATTTACAATAGCCAGAATATAGAAACAACCCAAGTGTCCAGCAACAGATGAGTGGTTAAAGAAACTGTGGGACAGCTACACAATGGAAATGAACTCATGAAATTTGCTTATACGTGGATGAACATGGAGAATATTATGCTGAGTTTAATGGGTCAGAGGGAGAGAGATAGAGAATAGTTTCACTCATGTGGTATTTAAGAAAAATAGGAAGACCTTATGGTGATAATACCCAGAAACAACAAAGATGCAGGCTGAAAGGACCAGCCCATGATGTGAAGTTTAGTGCAAAGAATGGTAAGCGCATTTAGAGAAACAACTGCACTAACAACTACCAATAATAATAATACCAACAATAATAATGAGAGATAGAAATAGCCTCTCAAAAAAAGGCAGGGGGTGTGGTGGAGGAAGATAAAGAACATTGCTGGAAAGTTGTACTGATGAAGGGTGGTATACATTTGATGACTGAAACTCAATTACAAACAAATTTGTAACATGTTTTTTTAAGAAATTATTTTTCAAAAAGGAAAGACATTTGTATTAGTTCTTCTAAAAATCATGAATCTCACACAAGGAATAGAATGATTAAATTTTATTGCTATAATATATTAAGAATATATTAAGAATAACATCAGAGGTGTTTAAAGTAGTATAGTTCTATATAAGAATAAAGTAATATTGATAACTACATATAATGTTTATATATGTATAAATTAATTATATTATTTATTCTAATTTGAATGGTGGGTTTCAAATAGAACATTTATAATTTTGAACTTTAATCTTATAAATCTGATTCATCTGTTTCTTGATATTGCCCTCATCTTAACCTTAGATGTCCCCTCTTTCTCCTTTAGAGAAACTCATATTTTTTATTAAACCTTTTTTTTATTAAACCTTTCTCTTATTTTTCTTCTCATATTGCTCTAAGTAAGTTTTCTAAAAGAAAACAGTTTATTAATTTAAAAAGTATAGAACAAACAAATGTATAAATCTTCATAGCATTTAACTAATGAAAATTTATATAAGTTTTGTATTCTACTAATAGTTGGCATAATTTGTGTCAAATTATGCTTTTCTTGCCTTTTACCTTTCATTCTGATCTATAGCAACTAACATGATTTTATTAATTCACAGGGAGGGCTTCAGTACTTATTTAGAATATAAAGATAACCACAATAGAACAAATCAAGAGAAAGGAGAACAAAGAAATAAGATAAATTTGAGAAATATTGAATTTAAGTTGGGTAAATATTTAACAATAACTTGTTACTGAAAACACAGAAGCATGCATCCATCTTCAAATTGCTAAAGGCTGCAGTAGAATGTCATCAGAAATAAATTGCAAAGTAATCATGAAAATTAATAGTATTTTTATTATATATCCAGCAAAGATCAACACGAAAGAAAGATGCTCATTAACCTAAAGCCAGGTCAGGAAACACTTTGCTTTATAAGTTTATCAAATATTTATTGAGTAGTAAGTATGCGTCATCAATTTCCAAGGAGCTAGTGATAATAAGAACCCTCGCCCCCCCCTGGAGTTAACATTGTAGTGTGAAGCAGAAGAGAAGTAAATGAGAAAAGGTGGAAATGAAGTAGAAAATAATTAATGAATGCTACAAATATTATCATTTTTACATTATATACAAAATAAATAAAAATATCAAGTTAAAGCATGAATGGAGAATCTGAGAAAAGTACATTACATAATGTAATACTGTAATGGAACTGAGCAATTACTTAAGGGGATTAAAAAATTATAAATGCAAATATCTAGAGAATATTATTTTTGGCCTAGTGAACAATCAAGACATAGACCCCAGACAATACATTCCATCTGGGGAGGTTTTGAATGTCATGACGATTCAACTTGATAGAGAAAATTATAAGCTATGAGCCCCAAAAATCAAATTAGCTAGCGATTCAAAGTCGATGGAAGGATCTGGTTTTCTCAACAAATGGGAGCTGCTTTGGCGGGTATAAAGACAAATGAAATTTGGATACTTATAAAACCATCACTATAGCTCTATTGTAAAGAGATGGCATAAGTGTAAGAGTGACTACAAATTGAGGCTAATATAAATTCTACACTGAGATATCTAGGAAGTGGGAGATTGTTGCTAAAAGACCAAGTTTGCTGAAAGTGTTAGTGATGAAAACTTTATCAAAAGTCACATCTGGTTCTAAATATTCAAGGACTTTTCAATTTGCACCCAAGTGAGTAGCAAAGCAGGGCAACAGATACCCCAGGGCTTAAAAGTTCTGTTAGATATGGTTTCAACAGATTGTCAATAAGAAAGAAAATGATTTAAAGATGTTTAATATTTTAAAAATCAGCAAGAATAAAAATGAGCATATTTTTTCTAAATCTTTATTTTAATGCTTATTTGGTGATAAAGGACAATACCTGAAGGAACTTTACATTGAAACTCACTTGACAACTGTGTCAAACTATGTAGAGAAGAAAAAAAAAAAAGTTGAACTGTGTTGGAGTAGAGAAAGTTATCTTTGCTGAAGTGCTCTATTTCTTACTGGTGGAAGAATTCACTATATATATATATGTTTATATATGTATATAATACATATTTATATTGGGTATGTATACTTCGTATATAGGATATATATATAGTAAACAAAAAGCATATATGTAAATACAATATATTTTTTGCTTGCTTTATTTATTTTTTTTTGTTTTTGGGGCCACACCTGTGAATGTTCAGAGCTTATTCCTGATTCTGTACACAAAGATTCCTCCTGGTAGGACTCAGGGGATGATATGTGGTGCCTGGATCAAATCCAGTCAATGTTTTACACACTATGAAAAACAGCTGTTTAAATTTCAGTATCCATATACATGATGTAGCATATTTTTTTAAATTACACGATTATTTGAAATGTTCCTAGATAATTAGTCTCTAAAAATTGGCATAATTTACTCCTTCACTTTTATGCAATGAATTAAAAATTATAAACATATTCATAGGAGCAATCAGAAAGCATTACATTCAAATCTAATTTAACAACTTGTTCTTTCCATCTCTTTATTTTATCTTTACTTCTTAAATTCCATTTTTATTCCTTTCTTCATTCTTTAAATACTCTACCTCCTTTCTTCTTTATTTTCAGATAACACATTTTTTCATTTTATGATCACATTAAATGAAAAAAGTATTTAATTCTGGTACTGGAAAGAAAATTTAATGACAACAGTGAACAAAAGACAAAAATATCAATTAAGCATTAAAACAGTAAAAGCAATTTGAAATAGCAGACAAATTTATTTTAATAATCAGGTCATATAGATGAAAGCAAGAAGAAACTAGAAAGTACAATATTCTTTTACATGATTATCCAGTAATTCCATTATATTAAACAATGGGTCTGCTTTGAAAAGCTATTGTTGCTTAGCATAAGGGATAGAAAAGAGTAATAAAGTTAAGCTTTAAAGAGATTGTCAACAAGTAAAGACCCATTATGATTCTAAATTAAAAATTTGAAATACAAATTAAAAGGGGTTTTTGAAGAGTTTTTAAGCATCTTAAATATTGTGGGGAGAAGAATATTAGAAAAATAAGCAGTCATGATCTACACATGAAATGAATAACACATGGTACTCTTTACTCATGTACACTATCTTTCACCACTTTGCCCCTGTTTGCAGTTCCTTAATCAATTCCACCTACTCATTTTCTTATTCTCAACTCATAAAGTTAATATAGATTCAGAATCCCAAAACAAATATGAAATAAATGATTTTTTTTTACCTTCTACTCTGCACTCAGGAATTATTCCTGGCTGGCTTGAGGGACCCTATGGGACGCAGGGTTCAAACCCAGGAGCCTCCATGAAAGGTGAATTCCTTACTTTTTTCACTATAGCTCAGGCCTGTGTTTACAATTTTGTGAAGATTATTTGTATTCATCATAGTCTATATATACAAGAAAATATATCCCTAATGATTTTCCTAAAAGGTACACATTTACTCTTATATTTCTTCATCACTGTTTTCTTAATGCCCTAACATATCTTTCAAGTATAGGTTTTGTTGTTCTGATCTTCTTAGAAAATAAAAACAAAATAAAGTACATTTTAATAAAATACATTTGCGAAACAAATCATTACTTTAATTATTAATATTTTATGATATTTTATGAGTAACTTTCAAATTATATCAATGTCCTTTATATAACATTTAAATCTATAACAAATATAACAAATAAATGGAAAATATTAATACTCAGTACTTAAATTTAGGTACCATGTTTCTGTTGTATAATGTGAAATCTATTTTTAATGAAAGTAATATTTTTAGCCCTCTGAGTACTAGTACTAGTACTAGTAAGTAAGTACTAGTCCCTGTTAAGTAAACAGTAAATTTTCTAATTTAGCATGATCTATATTTTGTTACTGTAATTGACACAACCAGTTTTTTTTAACCTAAAAGCTATCATAGTATATTATGCCAAATTCAAATTATTGTGGGGACCAAAAATCAGAAAACCCAGGAAATTACATATATATCTTAAAATGTCACGGAAACTAAAAACATTTTCATAAATCCCATTTTGAAATTGTCAAAACAGAAAGTTTATAAGGCATATGAGAAAAAAGTTAAAATCCAGGACTTTTGTTGCCCTAAATTAGTCTTGTTTGATAAATCTTTTGACTCATGTAATTATTAACCACTAAAATAAAAGTAACATAGTCTGTAGAAGAAAAAAATGTGTTGCAATTTTAAAGTTATTGAGATATCTTAGAAATTAAATATGGCAATAAGGTTAGAAATCATTTACTGTGGAATTTATTTGAAAGGTGATTTTTTTCTTTTTTTTATTTTATTTTTCTTTTAAGAAATTGGCCTCACCACATAGGATTTCCTTTATTAAAATAAATGGGAAATGCTATTGACTCAGTATATCTTAGCACACAGTAGTATGCTATTGTGGTTTAAAACTCTAATTTCTGAAAAAAACCTTTGGATTTTGGTTCCAATTCTTATTATCTAAACGACATTCAGTAAATTTCAGGCAATGGATAAAATTGTAAAAAGTATTACATGCAATTATCTTAAAAAAGGACTATTTATCTTGGTTTATGGAGCATAGTATGCATGAATAAACCAGTTCTTCCTTTTTATCTCAATTTTAAGAGTAAATATATTTTTATATATCCGGTTGAGAAAGTGTGGCATTATCTACATAGTATGGGGCTTTATTATTCACATTTAAAATATAATTGAGTAATTGATTAAAATATAAGAATTGCAATTCTGTTATATATATATATATATATTTTTTTTTACTGTGGCTCAAACACTAATAATAAATAATATTTTTTTTAAATTTTATTTTTGGTTAGGTCTATTACGTTATGTTAGATTTTTTTGATGTTCAGAAAAAAAGAAGATTATTTTCTTGAGATGAGGCTTTGGACAAGACCTGGCAATGCTCAGATCTATTTCCTATGTCTATGTCCAGGGATCATTTCTGGCAGGCTAAGAGAACTTATGTGGTACCAGGGATCAAACCCAGTTTGGCTTGTGCTAGGCAAAAAAACCATATACCCAGATAATACCTGGGACACTATGTACTGCCTGAGTAGCCACATCAAACCAAAATTCTAATAATAATGAGGAAAAAACACAAATAACTTATACTAAAAGTAAAGAAAATGACATGTAAAATATTTTACAATATTAGTAAACTAATAATATGTGAACATTTGTAGAATTTTATTCTATTTGTCTACTGAGATGAAATGTAAAAATTCTTTGAGACAACTGTTAAGATTCACTTAAGCTTAATTAAATAATATCAATTAAATTACTTGAGGGAAGATAAAATTATTAATATAACAATAATTCAATATTTATTTCATTAGTTATGTGTTGTCTTCAGATACTTAATTTATCTTTAATCTAAATACAAATAATTGCATAGTTCAAAGAAAATTTCATAGAAACAGCATGATCATTTCAACAAACTGATGAAACAGTAATAATTTGTATGATTCCAATGTATCTATAATTTGTATCCAATACAAAAATGAAGCATTTAAATTACTATAAACCTTAAACTCTAAAGTTTATAGAGAAGAATAAGAGAGAGAATCATTTTGACCTTGTGGTAAGATGGGGTTGGCAACTTGCAATTTCTAAACTTTAAGCTTATCTCAACTTCCCATCTATTTTCTATTATATGTGTTCTAACAATGCTTTTTATATTCTTACATTGTTGAAGGAATATTATCAAGTATCAGAATATTTAAAACATATAAAGATGTCTATAATTAAAATATTAGTCAATCATGATTGAATGAAAGCTAGGGGCCGGCGAGGTGGCACTAGAGGTAAGATGTGTGCCTTGCAAGTGCTAGTCAAGGAAGGACCGCAGTTGGATCCCCCGGCGTCCCATTTGATCCTCCCAAGCCAGGGGCAATTTCTGAGAGCTTAGCCAGGAGTAACCCCTGAGCATCAAACTGGTGTGGCCCGAAAAATCAAAAAAAAAAAAAAAAAAGAAAGAAAAAAAGAAACTAAGCTACATTCATTCATGTTTTTTCATTGCTACTTTCATATTATAGTGATAAAAGACGAGTTAAGGCAGACAGAAAATTTTAAATCAATTATAATCTTCCTTTTCATTAGTTTCTCAGCCTCTAGGACAGATAAATATACTCAGGCATGACATAAAATACTCAAATATGACAAAAAATTATGATAAAGAGTAAATTTAAGGGCTGGAGCGGTGGTGAAACTGGTAGGGCGCTTTCCTTGCACATTCTGACCTAGGACAGACCGCAGTTCAATCCCCCTGCATCCCATATGGTCCCCCAAGCCAACAATTTCTGAGTGCATAGCCATGAGTAACCCCGGAGCATCAGGGGTTACTAACCAACTAGGGGAAATTATTTGTGAATCAAAACAAAATTAATTCTTTTTAGTATACATAAATACATAAATGTATAAGTATTTATAAAATATGAATATAAATATCTGTACATATAAAGTATTTTAAAAAATATGTCACATCTCAAAAGAGTGACCAGCTCATCACAATAAAAGATATATTGATGACAGACAGCACACTTAAATCTTCATCATCATTGTTCTGTGGAAAATTTATAATGTTTTAAGTTTTGTAGTTAAGGTAGTAAATTTGAAGTACGCTAACATTTATAGATTCAATTAGCTCTTAATCTCACCACCACAAAAGTGCCTAATATCTTCATTTATTTCCTTACATCATTTTTAGTTCACTTCTTCATTCTCCCCATCTACTAATCTCAGGGTTCATTCACTCTAGGTTTGTACTTAGGGGTTACTCCTGATAATATTCAGGGAATAATATATGGTACCTGAGATTTGAATAATGGTCAGCTGTATGCAAGTTAGACTTTTACCTTCTGAACTATCTCTCCAACCCAAAACCAACATTTGGCCATCATTATTGTCTATCATCTTTATTATTTATATACTACAGATGGATAAGATCTGATATTTGTCCTTCTTTCTCTGACATATTTCACTTAACAGATACCTAGTTACCTCTGTTAACTCTGTAGTTCCACCTATGTTTCAGTAAACTGCAAGGATCCATCTTTCTGTATTATATTCCATCTTGTGTATAAGCTATTTTCTTAGTAGCCTAGTTTTTTGATGTGTGTGCTGCTTCTGTGTCACTTTCTTAAAAGTTTAAATAATACTAGGTGTTTATGGCCCAATCTTTGGCAACTCCAAAGAAAGTGAAATCAATGATGATGTATGCACATGAGTAATAAGATACAATTATTTAAAATGTGGGTTACATATCATCAGCTATCTTTTTTTCTTTTAATTTTTATTGTGGCCAAAGTGAAATACAAATCTTTCACAGTAATATTTAAGGTACATAGTGACAATGAATTAGGGGCATTCCCACCGCCAGTGATGTCCTCCCTCTACCCCTGTTCCTAGCATGTATTCCATATCTCCTCTTTTATCCCCCAGAATACTAGTGTAACTGGTCCCCACTTGTACAGCTTGCTGTGGATTAGGTATAAATTTTGTTGTTATTTACTTTGGGTTTGATGTTTAGGTTTGATCATGTTTTATTTCCACTAAATGTTCATGTGAGTATCTAGACCTGGTACCATCCATTTTTCCTCCTCAATTTATGAGGTTGAACAAGATGATTCAAGCAATGTGGTTCTGTCGGAGATACAGAAAAAGAGAGAGGAAAAGGAGAAAGAAAAAAATCAGGAGGAGTCCTTCTAGGTGTTAATCATCAGCTATCTTATGTATATGTGATAGTGTGTGTATAAGAAAGAAAACAATATTAAATATATTAAATTCATGTTAATAATGAAAATAGGAAGTGCATATCTTCAAAGATAGGCTCTGTTTTCTTTTGATCAAATATAGTAAGATTTTTTATTTTATATATATAACTTTTGAAAATGTTAGATTGTGTTAATAATTTCAGAAAGTATATAATAATAAATAGTGCATAACAATGTTTCCTAAGTAAAAATAGGTAAATTAATTTTAAGGTGTCTTATTTATCTCTCTACAATTCTTGAATTATTAAATATATTTGAGGAATCTTGGGGCCAAAATGGTAGCACAGTCATAGGGTTTTTAACCTTGCATGTGGCTAACAAAGAATGGAACAGAATTCTATCCCTTTCATCCCGTATGGTCCCCAAGCAAGGAGAGATTTCTCAGAGCAGAGCCAGGAGTAACCCCTGAGTATGACCAAATGTGGCTGAAAAAGAAACAAAAAGAATTGAGGCATTTGAAAAATAGCATAAAAAACACTATGCTTGTTTTGAATGTGTCAGAACAATTAAAAGAATCGGGTCTCCCAGAAACATAATGAAAGACTCTGTCCCAGGCTCCATCCTAGGAGCAACATAATGACCAAGATCACCAACTACAGAAGATGAATTAAAACGACACTTAAGAAGCAGAACTGCTAGAACCACAAAGAAAGCCTTCATCATAAGCTCCATTCCTTGAGCTGCACAGTCACCAAGATCTCTAGAGACAGAGGACTGATTTTACCATCCTTGACAAAGCAGAAGTCTTCCATACACTACAAAAGAACCGAGGGGAGAGTAAATGATCATGCAAGGAGTCTATAGTTAATCCCATGACAGTATACTTCAGGGATGGAGAAACCCTGTACCTCCTATGCCAAGGGAATTCCCTCTACAATATCCCCAATAATTACTGTGCCTGTGCAAGGGGAAAAAGAAAAAAAAAAAGTACAAAATAATAATTTTTCCACGTATATATTTAGTGATTGTTTTTGACGTCTTTATTTTGGTATAAACATT
Organism: Suncus etruscus; assembly: GCF_024139225.1. Classification (NCBI taxonomy): domain Eukaryota; kingdom Metazoa; phylum Chordata; class Mammalia; order Eulipotyphla; family Soricidae; genus Suncus; species Suncus etruscus. The sequence continues at coordinate 75,299,156 of NC_064860.1, read as the reverse complement.
GAAGTTGATGTCTCCTTTTTTATTTTATATTATTTTATCTTATCTTTCTCTTTCCTTTTGCATTCTGGCATGATTTGAATTCAGAACCAAGACTATTGTGTGGTGCTTCTCTTTATTGCTGTAGGGCCCACTGGATATTTAATTTGACATTTATTTTTGTATCGTTATGGTATTTCAATTACCTTTTTCATGTTCTCTCTCAAACTGAGGCTGATAGCCACTAGAAGGACTCTGCCCATTTTCAGCATATTTTTATTAATTTTTTTTATTTTTTGCTTAATCTTTACCCCATTCTATTGCCTTTCTTCCCTCAAACAAAACCACATAACTCGATTTATCTAGGTTAGCCTCTCAAATAGAGAGAGAAACAAGGGAGGACACCAGGACCAAACAGATGTATGATCACTGATAATAAGCTAGACAAAGAGGGGACCTCCTACTCTAGCAGCTGGGGGGTGATGGTGGGGAAATGGGTTGCAGAAAGGGAACAGGGAAGGGAGGAGGACAAATTTGGTGGTGGGTAGTCCCCTGATTCAATGTCAATATGTACCTAAAATACTAATGTGAAAGATATGTAAGCCACTATAATCAAAATAAAAATTAAAAAAAAAAAGAATGGGGAACATTAGTCCAAAAATATCTGAAATCTTATTGGCATCAGAATCTCGTATGTTAACTTTAATTTTGCTGCCACTTAGGTTACATTTATGTTCATTTCCCAGTCACTGGTAGCACTATGTATTCTGATTAAGCTTATTTTAAAGGAATCTAGGAATCATACACTATCACAAGTCTATTAAAGAAATAGGTATCTTCCTTTCTTTTGGCAAGCTAGCACATCCCATAAAATAGACTAAACTTTTAGCTTCACAGAGTAGAAAGTTCTAATCTTTTGAGTGACGGAGTCATAAAGTGGAGCAAATGATCCTTACATATAATCTCATGCAACATCACACTTCAAGGTCCTCAGTGATTATTTTAGCAATAATTCTTCATGTAATTTCCTTCAATTGACCATGCTATATCTTATATTTTCCCCCACTACTCATTTTATTATATGACAATTGTGTAAATAGCTTTCATTTTTTAATCATTTTACTATTTTAGAAGACTGGTATAAAACAGCTGATGTTAATTTATAAAACAAATGCAAAGTCCCTATCAGTCTATCTACTTTTCTTTGTTTCATCTCCTACTTTTAATCTATAAAATATCATTTTTTCTTATACAACATATTGCCCATTTTTTGCAGTACTTATTAGAATGGAACCATTTTCCTCTGAAACACAATAGCTAAATAGAAATGTGTATAAAATATGCCATTGACTTTCTTAGATATGTTATTTTACTTACAGAGTTCTATAATCAACTTACTTGAGTAGCAGGTGGAAATCTTGACCAACTTTTGCATTAAGTAAATGATGAAGTGGGGATGGGAAGGATTTAGTGATATACTAATAGTCAGTGTGTATATACTTTACCTGTACTTGAATTTTTGTCTTAATTAAGGATAAAATTTGAGTGATGAATCATAAATTATATTAAAAATAAACCATAAATAAGGCACAAAGCCAGTTTGTAAGTGCTTAGAGTATGTTGGAAGAAAAAAAAAAACATCTGCTGACATTCAGTGCAGTTGATTTGTAGTATGTCTAGTGCTTTTTCTCAAATAAATCATGTATCAAAAATGTTCATGATTCATCTTTCTTGTTAAGAAAAACAATGTCAAAAATAAGCAAATTGTATCATGGCAAATGGATTCGATTTTGTGCTAAGGAAAAATATCATGAAAACTAGACACAATATACATCTGACAATGGATTAATATCCAATATATATAATAATAATTCACAAAACTCACAACAGTGTCGATGCATTCCAAAGAAGACATACAACCACAAGAAAATTTGCAAGTCATCAGTTATTATAAGGGAAATGAAAATGAAAATGAGACATGATGTCATTTCCTACTATTAGTCTACTTCAAAAGGACAGATTGGACAAGTGGCTGGTGAGGATAATTAGAAGAAGGAACTCTATTAATGTTGGTAGGAATTTAACCTAGTTAGGCTTCTATGAAAAACAGAATGGAGTTTCTCAAAACAATGAAAATAGAACCATAATGTGACCTAACAAAATTCTATGGAAAACAGACTAGAGCTTTTTAAAACAATGAAAATAGAAACATCATGTGACCTAATAAATCCAAGGCATTTACCTAAGGACTGAAAACACTATGTTAAAACTTTGAAGATGGATGTTCATTATAAATCTGCAATAGCCAAAATGTAGAAACAACACACATTTTCAAAATTTTAACAATTTAGTAGATATTATGTAGATAAGAAAAGATGAAAAAATATTTTATTTTCAAATGTAATCATAATTTAGGTCATCATTGTAAACATAACACATTTAAAATAGTATTAAAGTTATGTTCTTGTACATAATTACCACACCAGTCTTCCCAATAGGGGCATTACTTTTTTGATATTATTTTCAGTAAAACTTATCATTTCTCTGCCCACACACACATGTAAACACAATCAGAGATAAGTTTATCAGGTTCAATAGGCTATGGTATAAAACCATTGTCACTTGCAGTGGTCATACTGTGTTAATATTTTACAACTGAAACTTATAAGCTATAGAAGACTTGTTCCCTCAATTATAGTAAATTTAAATATTAAATAAATAAATTCAAAAGCATATGTATTAAAGTATTTATTGTACCTAACAATATAAATTTATGGATTTAAATAATTACAAGATTATGTGCAATAGCTCTAAGCGGAAAAGTTTACTTCAAATATTAATTATAAAAACATATCACTATATAATTTTAATTAGCCCAAACAATCCCACAATAACACAAAAGTCCAATTCATCTTGCAAGGCTAAATGCTTAAAATTATTGTTTAAATTTACCAGATAAATGTGGTCATAATTTACAAATATGGCTCAACTGAAATCACAATTACTTTTGTTAGCAAAACATGTGCTTCAAATTTGCTTTCAATTGTATCAGAAAAGTAAAATTAAGATCATTAAGAGGCTGGAGAGATAACGCAGCAGTAGGGTGCTTGCCTTGCATGCGGCTGACCCAGGACCTGGGTTCGATTCCCAGCGTCCCATATAGTCCCCCAAGGAAGGAGCGATTTCTGAGCGCATAGCCAGGAGTAACCCCTGAGCATCACCGGGTGTGACCAAAAAAACAAAAACAAAAAATAAAAGATAGAGAGAATCGTTAAAATATAATGAACATTGTTTAAATTTCTCTCTTCATATTTTGCTATTAGATTATTTTTATGAGGGTGTATATATATATATGAATATATATTTCCCAAGTTTGCATGCTTTTCAAAAATATATTTTTATCTACGGGATTATTATTCGACACATCTTGTCACAAAAGATTAAAAAATATCAGATTGAGTTTAACAAAACATCTTAGACAATGATCAAAATTTTATTACAGTGATATTGCTTGATGAATTCACTAAAGCTTCAATTATTCTTATCTGTAATTATATAATAATATACTTGTAAAATAATGTCATGAAGAAGTGCATCCTTACATTTGTTTTTTAAAAGGATTAAAAATGCAGAGGTGGGAGGTCAGAATCGTAGTACAGCAGGTAGGGCATTTACTTTGCATGTGGACAACCTAGGATTGATCCCAGCATCCCACATGGTATCTGGAACATTTGCAGGCATGACTCCTAAGTTCAGAGCACCACCAGGTGTGGTTTGTAAACAGACAAAAACAAAAATCTATAGATGTGAACATTTTGAGAAGACCAGAACTATCTGTATAGAGTTAATAAGCTCATATTATGCATTATTTGTCATTGGGTTTGACTCCAAATATGAGAGAGGATAACTCCTAAACTGACAGCTAACCAGCATGCTGTAATACATCAGACAGAGGTAAATTTTCAAGTGAAATTTATTTGATGCTTAAAATAAGAAAAACAGGGGCTGGAGTGATAACAGAGAAGTAGGGTGTTTCCCTTGCTTGCGGCCGAACCAGGGATAGAATTGGATTTGATTCCTGGCACACCATATGGTTCACTGAACCTGCCAGGATTGATTTCTGAGCACAGAGCTAGGAGTAACCACTGAGCACAACCATGTGTGGCTGAAAAAATAAATAAATAATAGAAAGAGAAACATACTACACCCACAATGTTTGTAACTAGAATACTCATAATAAAGACAATTTACTAAAATTCAATGTAAAGAAAACAATGTTTATAAATAAAACTTTTGTATAAAGTAATGAAAGATTGGCAGAAAAGAAAGAGGTACAAACATACTATTATCCTCCTTGTACATTTGTATTTCTCTGCTTGTTTTTTTCTATTTCTCTTAATTCTGAACTTCCATAACCTGCTAATTTGAGTGTAAGCATATGCATATATTTTTTACTAAAGAAAAATTTTAAAGTATATTACATAATTTATATATATGTAATTTAAATTATAGACTATAATCACAAATAATCAGTAGTATAAGTCAATATATTATTTTATATATAACCAATGAGTATGAATATATAATATTTAAATTGTTAAATTTCTCTATTTGATAGAACATATATGGTATATAGAATACATACAATGTCACACATATGTACATATTTACATACCATCTTAGAATGAGAGATTTAATATGTTAAATATTGTTTCAAGACTCTGAAATAAACTTCCCTGATACAGCCTTTCCACTCCATGATATTATGAAAGATGATTTAAATTCACTATATAAATTATTTTTCATAGAATAGTTTCAAAATTAAATTCTGAAATAATTTATTTTAATACAATTTATAATATCAAATTTATTCATACATATGTAAAATTAATTAGCATCTGGTGTGTTAGTAGATATAAAGTATAAAGTTAAAGACAAGTCCCACATCCTTTTTTATCAACCAACACTAAAGATATTTTCCTTGCACTAGAGATATTTCCATTAAAAATTCTTTTATCAATAGTTTTTAAGAAGTATATATTTGGGGCTGGATTGATAATACCAAGGATAGGACTTTTACTTTGAACAATGATGCCCCAATTTTGACTTCCAGCATCCTATATGGTCTCTTGAGCCAGCAAGGAGTGATTCCGTTTTTAAATTTGTATATCTTTTATTAAGCACCATGATTGCAAACGTGTTTGTAATTAGATTTCAATTATACTTCAAAATTTATTAATAATAGGTGGATACTTTGATCATTTTAAGTCCCTATTATTTTAGTGCCTTGCTTTCTAAAGTTAAGCATATTAATAATAACTACACCAACAGTATTCTAATGACTGTCTAGATTATAGTCTTTTATCACTGTTACAAAGTAGTTCTATTAAAATCAGCTTTTACTAATGTAATTGTTATATCATAATTAATATGTCCATGAGCAATACTGTACATTAATATAAGATAAAGGTGTCTTACAAATTCCTTAAGAAGAAAACATTGAAAAAGCATTTATGTATATGCCTTACAGTTTGAGTTTTAGATATGTTATCCTGACATTTTTTTCTAAACCACAATTGCCTCATTTTTTCTAACACTGAGAAAAGCAATATAACTTATGTAACCATTATGATATTTTTCATATATCTATTAATGCTCAGGCTTTGTATAGAAAATATTTTATATCAGGCTATCTGTAGGAACTTTTCATTTCATTTGACAGCTGAATGAATTTTCAGGTTACAGTTTACCATTTGCCACTAGCACAGAAGAATTTACTAAAGTCCTTGTTAGGTTTAACATAGCCAGCAATAATAGAGCATTGAAGTCTATAACACTTTTCATTACATAGTGCTTGCTGTGCTTGTCCATGCACAGTATTTTAAAATAGATATATAGTACACTCTACATCCACTCAAGGATTCAGGATAATGTTTATGAAAATGGCTATAAATGTCAAAATTATACAGCATCGGAGTCCTGTATTTGTGTCAGGAAGGATATTACCAGTTTAAGACTATAATCATTCATGTCCTACCAAGTAATGGCATGGCACATCCATTTAGAAAGATGTTCTACTCACAGAGATTATCTTAAAAGGACAAGAATATGTACACAAGTCTGAACATACAAAATTTATTGTTCATGCAAGAAATTTCTTTTTTTCGTGGCAGTCAGAAAACATAAATATCAAACAAAAATTAACCCATTCTTTAAAAATTTTTAGGACAAAACTTTAATCAAAAAACATGAACATCTCAAACTGTTTTCAATTGTCTGAGCCACTTTGTTTTGGGCCTACATATGATGGTGCAGTGGGAACCTACCTGTGTCTGCACTAAGGGATCATTTGGAAGGATTTGGAGAGCATTTATGGGGTTACAGGGATTGAACCCAAGGTATTCAGATTCAAGGAAATCACCACAATGCCTGAACTATTCTCTGGAGCCTATTTTTAAATTATATTTATTTTCTATTATTTATATTACCTAGTAATCTTCATTTCATTCCAGATATGTAGATATCAAGTTTCCATTGCTAACATGTTTTCCAATTTTGTAACAGTTTGAAACTTTTACTAATTATACTAAAAGTCTAAAAGTCTAAAGTTGTAGTCTTCAGAACGATGCTAGAAAAAATTTAGAAAAATTGTATTTCCCAATTTAATTGCATATGTAAAATGAATATAAATGCCTTTGGAAACTATTTTGCATCTTTTTTTGGTATCCCACCTGTCAGTTTTCAGGGTTTATTTCTCACAGTTTATTCCTATCAGTTTATTCCTAATATTCTTAGTTTATTCCTAGTTTATTACTCAGGAGACCATATACAGTGTTGGAGATTAAACAGGATCATTAATTTTCCAGGTAAATTCCTTAACTTCTGTACAATCTTTCCATCCTCAGTGTGTTATTCTTACCATTTTATTTTGTGTTTCCACAAAATTTAATATATTTTATAATTTTATTTTATTAATATATTTTAAGTATTATAATTACAAACATATTTTTAGTTGAGTTTCAGTTATAAAACAATACACCACCCTTCACCAGTGCAATGTGTTCAATTTTTATTTTTATTTTATTTTATTTTTTTTTTGGTTTTTGGGCCACACCCGGTGACGCTCAGGGGTTACTCCTGGCTATGCGCTCAGAAGTCGCTCCTGGCTTGGGGGACCATATGGGACGCCAGGGGATCGAACCGCGGTCCGTCTCCTAGGCTAGCGCAGGTAAGGCAGGCACCTTACCTCGAGCGCCACAGCCCGGCCCCTCAATTTTTATTTTTAAATGTAGGTCTAAAGGCAATATAGCAACCTAAGATACATTATCCTCTTAGAATTTTGTTTTAGTTTTCAGAAAAAATATCTGAATATTTAATAATTTAATAAACTTTCCCCCCTCACAAGTAAAACTCATGGTCAATGTCTTACCTTGGGAGAATCTGTCAATTTAAAGAAATGTTAGGTAACAATCCCTAGAAGTTCTCTGTAATTTAAATGAATTTATTTTGTACAAAAAACAATAGGCAAGGTTTAGAATACACAGTTAACTATTATTTTTATCTTGTTCTTATTTCATCAATGATTATAAGGTTTTTTTTTAATTAAAATTATAAAGCCAATAAAGAAGAGTATAGGGGCTAATGTAAAAAACATGCCTTGCATACTGCTGACACAGTTACATTCTAGACACCAAACTGTCACCTCTCCATGGCCAAATACAGCTCTAAAGACCCTTGAGAACTACCAGGTATAGTTTTGGAATTTCCAAAGCCTTATGGGGTTGAGGTAGAGTGCAGATAATTTTCTGAACTACAATGAATAAGCAGCACTAAAACTTTGACTATTATTTATTTGCTGGAAATTAGACAAGAATATCAAAAGATTTCCCCAAATAGGGAAAAGAAAAAAGTCAAGGATTGTTTAATAAATTAACTTCTGAAGATTTTTCAAAAACTATCAGTTTCTGCAACTAAAGTAAATAAATTTACTGTCATAATAAAAGACAGATTATAATGATATATAGGTGGACCAAAAATACAAAAAGTGAATAAGATATTTTCATTTTCTTCATTTGGAGGGCTTTACTGAATATTCATGACCAACCACACTGTCAGTACCATGTAAGAACCTGAGGATAAAATGTTGCTTGGACCCTGTGGTATGGGCCACCACTGGTGCTATGACACTAAAGCCACATAGTGGTGTTAAGATGACAATATGATGTGAAGAATTGAACCTGAAGAGTTCACTAGCAAGTGCCTTAATTGCTATAGTATCTCCTGGTCCTGAATAAGATACTTTTTTTTTTTTATCAAAATAGGATAAAATTGCGCTGGAACAATAGTACAGGAAAGGCATTTGTCTTGCAAACAACCTACCCAGGTCCATCTCCTGAAACCCATGTGATTTACAAAGTTTTCAGGGTGAAACAAGTGAAGATTCACCCTTGGACACAGTCAGGTATGAAACCAATACTCAATAGAAATGGAAAGAGAAGAAAGAAAAGAAGAAAGAAAGAAAGAAAGAAAGAAAGAAAGAAAGAAAGAAAGAAAGAAAGAAAGAAAGAAAGAAAGAAAGAAAGAAAGAAAGAAAGAAAGAAAGAAAGAAAGAAAGAAAGAAAGAAAGAAAGAAAGAAAGAAAGAAAGAAGAAAGAAAGAAAGAAAGAAAGAAAGAAAGAAAGAAAGAAAGAAAGAAAGAAAGAAAGAAAGAAAGAGGAAGGAAGAAGGAAGGAAGGAAGGAAGGAAGGAAGGAAGGAAGGAAGGAAGGAAGGAAGGAAGGAAGGAAGGAAGGAAGGAAGGAAGGAAGGAAGGAAGGAAGGAAGGAAGGAAGGAAGGAAGTGAGGGAGGAGGGAGGGAGGGAGGGAGGGAGGAGGAGGAGGGAGGAGGGAGGGAGGGAGGAAGGAAGGAAGGAGGGAGGGAGGAAGGAAGGAGGGAGGGAGGGAGGAAGGAAGGAAGGAGGGAGGGAGGAAGGAAGGAAGGAAGGAAGATGAAAGAAAAGGAAGAAAAAAAGAAAGAAGACAAGTCTATACAGTATTGTAAACGAGCATTATATAATTAATTCTAATCTTTCAAATTTCAAGAATCTAGGTGCAGTTCTTTCACAGTGTCCCTGCTTGTCTACTCCATGATCTCTTGATTTGTTTGTAACCTTCCTTATTAAGCCATGCTTTTATTTTGATTATATCAACTTTGATGTCAAAGCACAGCAAGAATAAACATAAATTGGATGGCAGATCTCATCTGATCAAAACACCACTGATACAAATTCTACTCAGAGTAAAAGCAACACAACAGAGCTATTAGTTCCCCTCGATATGCCATTAAAGGTAATGATCATAGTCATTTCTGTCACTACTAATGGAAAAGTTCATATGAATGGCTGAGTAGAGCTTTACCTTCCCATTATTTAGGAAGAGACATTGGGAAAGGTATTTTTCAAAATGAAGCTAAAAAGCCCTCTTGAATAAAAGGTACATGGTATATATTCCATATGCTGTATAAACATTTTCCGAGTAAAAATTCTTAGGAACTTATGATTAGTCAACAATATTATTGGTAAATTCTATATTAGAGTATAGCTATTTTACTTCTACACTAGCCATCATAATAAGTAACATGTTAAATATATTTAGTGAATTTTCATATATTTTATTTTAAATGTTTCTTCAGAGTGGCTTTAAAAATAGAGCAGGAGGGGCCGGAGAGATAGCATGGAGGTAAGGCGTTTGCCTTTCATGCAGGAGGTCATCAGTTCAAATCCCGGCGTCCCATATGGTCCCCTGTGCCTGCCAGGAGCAATTTCTGAGCCTGGAGCCAGGAATAACCCCTGAGCACTGCCGGGTGTGACCCAAAAAAACCACAAAAAAAAAAAAATAGAGCAGGAGCCTAAGAGACTTTATATAGGTCTTCCACTTGATTTAATCTCTGGTGCCTGTGGTCCTCCAATCACTAATTGTTGGAGAATTGTGATTCCCAAGTTTATGGTCAGGATTAAACCATGGGTATAGCCTGTTGTGACTCCAAAATAAAATAAACAGAAACAATGTGATTATATCAAGCATTATGATTTTAATAAATTATTTCTCTTTTTTTTCCTTAAAGACTGACCAAAAATGTCAGAGAAGTCAAAATAGTATCTATATTTACTTAACTCTGTATTTAAATATAAATATATATTTAGATATAAATGTATTTTGAACCTCTAAATGATGTAAGTTGAAAGATCTGATGAATAAATATTTATGTACACTGTGTATAACCTCATGTATATATTTAGTTAATAGGGCTTATATATATTTATTATTAGTAGTATTATTATGAGGGGATATTTGTGATTATAATCACAAAATACAATTGTTCCCAATTCTGTGAAAATAACTCAAAAGTTATTCTGATAATAATTTGACATCTCATTGTTGATATTTATTGTTTTATGTAGGACCTATGATTACAGTATGCTCGTTGTTGAATGGTTAATTACAGATATAAAACCTAAATAAACACAATACTCATAGTTTCTACACTATTGCTATCCCTTATAATTGCACCACTTAAAACTATGGCATTCCTTATTGCAGCTGAAACCCAGTGGTACCAATATTGATTCCCTGAAATCAATCATCCTCTCCAGAATAGTCCTCTCAGTTCTGACAAATGAGAATATAAACATGACTTTACCCTGTTCAGGCTTGTAGATACATTTGAACTACAAAACAGTGAGATGATAGTGACAATGTTGCCTCTCTCCTAACTGCAGTTCTACTGTTCTTTTTAATTATCTGGCATTGGAGCCAGAGGGTAAGGCATTTGCCTTGCATGCAGCCAATCCAGGGCAGACAGCGGTTCAAATCCCGACATCCCATATGGTCCCTTCCGTGCCTAGCAGGAGCAATTTCTGAGCACAGAGCCAGGAGTAACCCCTGAGCATTGCTGGGTCTTACCCAAAAACAAACACACAAACAATTATCTGACATCTTAATAGATTACTATGAACATTGAGATGTTATAATTTATAGCAAAATCACATAGTTGTAGACTGACTATATATAACCAGGTATTGCTTAGTTTCATTCTAAAGTTTACACAAATTTATACCTCAAAATATCAATATTCTCTATGAAATAGTGTTAAAATATTATTTAACATGGACAGTAATAATTACAAGAGTATAAGCATTTTCAGCAATCTATTAGTATTTTCAGGAATTAATTGCTTATAATTTTGGCTATTTATGCTATTCCATCTATTCTATCAGGTATATATGTAGTCATGTACACAATATTTTATATTGTACCTCCCTCTTCATATACTTATTTAGACACACATAAAAAATGTTAAGGAATTTTGAGTAATTTTAGAACTTTTATGTTTTCTGAGCTTATGAAAGGAATGAATAAGATTTACACAATATCATAATTAAAATATAGTATACTATCATAATTTAATGAGTTTTATGAATATATATTTTGAAGATGATATATCAGTTCATATCATACTTAATATGAAGCCATTTTCCCAGTACTTTAATGGTACTGAGATTAAAATTTAACACATTTACTTTTTCTCTAAGATCGTTGCCTTTTTTTGCCAAATGAGACTGAAATGAAAGTCAATTTATTCTGATGAATAGAATACTTATCCTACCTATGCTTTAGTATTGTACCCAAGAAGTATTAGAGAAAACATTCTTATGACAAGTGACATTGTGAAGGAATCCTTAGTTGTTAAATCTTTTAATATCAGTTAACTAGTCTTAAACTAAAATTGAATTTATTGACTAGATAATTTAGTTGAATTTAACCAAATTGGGTAATTATTAGAATAAATAATATCATTTGTTGATATTTAAATAAAATTCACTCAGTAATAATAGGCAGCTATAAGTATACAAGTTAGTCAAGGACAATTTGCAGAATCTGAATTAAACTTATTTATAATTGAAGATGGCCGAGTAGAATTTTGCTTTTTTGCTGATTTTTCTCTATTTTAAGAATGAAATATTTCATATATCTCACTTAGAAGAAAATATGTTTTCTTCCAACCTATTATTTAAAGCGAGAGTATTTTCCTTACCTGAATGTTATTCTGTGCCTGTATGCACACTTTGATAAAAAAAAAAAAGTATCTAAAAAAGCAGTGTAATTTTGTTGACATAGCATTTACTTGCAAAAACTACTTAAATTTTAAATAAAAGGCTACTCTCGAATTTAATGATACAAAATCTGCCATTTAAAAACACGAGGCCACCATATAAACATTTGGTTCAAATTTGCCACAGTTTAAACTACCATTAAGCAAGTCTAATACATATTTAAGAATCCACAAGTTAAAGATGCAGTTCTCAACACTTAAATGTAAACTTAGCTGTTTCCCTCCCCCAATGTGAAGCCCTTAAGGGTAATGAAATGTATGCTCTTTATAAAAGTTAATTTGCATTCATTTTAGAGCATTTCTTCTGGGAAATTAAGACAAATCTTTAGGGACAGGGGCCTAGACATTAGCAAGACTATCTGAGAAGCTGATAATTTAGATATACACCTTTTTAATACGATTTATCAAAATCTTAAAATAGTAGAGGCACCTTTCAATTTATCCCTAATTTGCTTATTCGTGGTTATGGGTTATGAAGTAAGGGAGGAGAGGAGTAGTCAAAAATAGGATTTTTTTTTACATGAAGTCTACAAGATCACAAAGTAGAGGAAGCCCACAAGCCTTCTGGAATGTCCTCCCGCTGGGTGTCCACATGGCATTCCACTCAGCCCATGAAACGCAGGATTGTTTAGCAATGGCAGAAACTGGGAGCAAAGAGAGCACTTTGTTGCAAAGGTTTGCGTTTAATGAAGTTAGTAAACCAATCATGTTTCCATGACTCTTCCTGACAGGTTGGTAAAGCCAAGTTTTTCCAGCTTTAACCACCTACCGAGCAAAGACCTGCTTCCAAAGACTTTTGGCAAGATGCAGGCTGCCTGCATGCCTCTGAGGACCTGCAAACTTGATACCCTATCTCAATAACGTCACAATATGAATAATCAATCTTTCCAAATGAAAAGTAAAGCAGGAAACACTCACATATATACATCTACATGCATTTAAATACATGTACAGATATTATAAGCATGTATATATATAACTTTTTAGTTTGGAGTAAAACTCTTTTTTCAAATAAAAACTCTCCTTTCAACTCTGCTGAAAGAAAAGAAGTTGAAGTTTATTTTAAAGTACTGCAAGGGAACTATATATTATGTATTAGAAATTAATTTTAAAGTATACACCCATCAGAAAGCTTGTAAAAACAAAAACCTCAATCTAAAGCAAAATATATTGGGAGAAACAACAACCTCCTGATTGTAGTATGGAAGGAAAGATTATTAAAAAATTTTTATAATGAGAGAACTCCTGTGTAAATTATTTTTAAATAGGTAAAATAAATAATAAATTATTTAAATAATAGAATAAATTTACCTTACTGTGAAAGTGAACAATTAAAAAAGAGAGAAATTGAGAGAGAGAGGAAGAATAAGAACACTAGAGCATCAATTTATGTAGAAATATGTAATACATCCATATCATTTTTTCCAGGTAAAATGGTTGGCTTAGAGTTTTAGCTATAAGCTTGTAAAATAAAACTTCCCTATAACACATCTTGAAATGCATAATAAAACTTGCTTGATTTAAAATATAACATATTTTAACATCTTAGAATTACTACTATTGCAATCTAGTTTTCAAGGTAAGTTTGTTAAACAAGTATTTATGGTTCATTCTACAAATTTTCGTGTAACTTTAAATTTTTTTAAATTTCAGGTTTAAAGTCTAGTTACCTAATGTAATCATATGGTAAATAGATTTGCATGCATTAAATACAATAGTTATGATGGCTAGATATACACTAAAAAGCTTGAAATTATAGTGTTATAACTGAATTTTAGATATAAATGCTTCAATAAATATTGTTTTTTACTAATCTTCATTAAGACAAGAGATTTATTAATTTGGAGAGTAGTAGTTTTTAGAGAAAATAATTTAATACTAGATTATCCCCTGACGTAAAAATTAGTAATAGTAAACAGTGAAATAAGCAAACAGTTATAGCTTAACCATAGGTCATTCAACGTTTATCTAGTTTTTTTCAAGAGGTAGAAAAAGTGACAAGCAAAGCTCTTTAATATCCATACAATTAACATGAGTATTTTAAACATGATATTTTAAATAAGATTTAAATACTGAAAAACATTAAATGTAGCAATAATATTATTTTGGAAAGTATGAAAGTTCTACTTTCTAATCATCCAGCACTATTTTACATAGATCAGATGTAAAATATCTTACATAATTTCTATAAAATAGTTCTGGATGGCTTAAAAGTACTCTCTAATACAGAATACTTAAATAGTACTTAATACATAATACTTAAAAACAAAATACTTCAACTACTCTCTATAATAAATATAAAGCCCTCTAACGATATAGGAAAATGCACCATTTCCTGGCTTCTTTGGGTATCTGGACCCCTGAGAGTTGTGTTCAGATTAGAGCCATAAATCTTTTTCTAGAATACAGAATTTCTGGTGAAACTTTCACTCTCAATCAAATCTATTTCGTATTCTTCCTACAAATAACATCTAAAAGTTAGAGGAAGGACTGTTATCAATCTCTGCTGCTTTAAACTCTAGTGTTTATAATTTATATGCACATTTTAAATTGCCATATTAAAAATAGAAGAGAACATGTTATCTCACAATACTGTATTATCAGAACATTAATTAAGAACACTGCAAAGAAATTTGCAAAAATCATTCTCTCACAGTCAGGCATCCCATTTAGACACTCTTTCTACTCTATCAAAATTCATCTAGTTTGAAGGTTTTACTAGTGACAGGTCAAATCAATAATTTAAACACCCAGTATATGCAACCTCACTATGTACCATGAAATGATCTACAGACATCTTATCTAAGAAAAAAATGGGATTAATAGGTGTTTGGAGCCTTTTAATGCTCTCACTTATTCTATAAAAGTTTGATGTATTTGTAATAGATGACTTTCATGACATTGACAAATCAATCAGAACAAGTTCTTAGAAGAGAAATTAACTATATATGATCTGAATCATGGGTATTATAGGAGATGCACATCCTTGAAAATATCTCTTTTTTAAATGTAAATTTTGCCATTTTCTGACTGAGTTAACACTTTTGCTTATAAGCATTTTCTAGAATTTTTTCCTTTGTTCTCTCGTGAGATCTATGCCTCACTGACTGCTACTTATTCTAAGTGCTTCAGCTCAGATAATATTTTCCACAGTTCTACAAGTATATTTCCTGAATTTTGTACAATTTGCATTTTATTGTGTTGCATTTGATTCTCTCTGAGGAATCTCTAACAAGAATCTCAAAGTTTCTCTAAGTGAGAAAAGGTAATTTATTTATACTATTTTCAACAAAGTCCATTGCTTCATTCACTCTTAAGAACATACTCACTGCATATAGAAAACCAAAATTGTATAGATGAGATACAATAATTAAAGTATAAAGATTTCTACATGAAAGCAATCATTTAATATTATACTCTGCCATCTATTATGAATCATTTTCATATATTAATGACAAAGGAATGTAGTTGGAAAAAATAATTTTGTGAGTGCAAGCAAGTACATTGTAAATGGGCATTTACAGATGGCACATTTGTAAAAATCATTTTCCCCATATTTCATTTGAAAGTTTTTGCATTGAAGAGAGATCAGATCGCAAATTCTCAATTATGACACAATAAAGGTTGGTGCTTGCACAGGTTTAGAACTTTAATAGCAAAATCACCAATCCATATTTTTTCATCTATATATTGCAGAGATTTAGGAAATATAATTGTGGCAGAAATTCAATTTATTTTTTTTTACAAAATTCTTATGATTTAGAAACATTACAGCTTGCGGCTAATAAGTTGTTCTTTCTTTTGTCATGTATCCTTGATTTTAGAAACTGTCAAAGATCTTTGAAGGGTACACATTTCTAAGGAAAGTAGCATACATAATTGTCACTGCTTCACAAATACAGGTACATAAAAGTAAATTGCAGGAATTTCGTTTTGATCTGTGCAAACTAATGTTATGAAAAATAAACTTTGGAGTCAAATCACAGTGACATTTTTCCACTTAATTTAACTAATAACAGGATATTTAATTTGACAATCAGTGTAACCATTATTTGTCTAGGTATTTTCCCTATTCCCCCCCCCCCCTTTTTTTTTTTTTTGTGGTTTTTGGGTCACAACCGGCAGTGCTCAGGGGTTACTCCTGGCTCCATGCTCAGAAATTGCTCCTGGCAGGCACGGGGGACCATATGGGACGCTGGGATTCGAACCGATGACCTCTTGCATGAAAGGCAAACGCCTTACCTCCATGCTATCTCTCCAGCCCCCCTATTCCCCTTTTAATTGAGAATGTACAACTCTCAGTACTGTTAATGACTGCTTTAAGTACACATCATTCCAACATCACATCCTCCAAATGAGTGCCCAATTCTCTCCACTAGTGTGTCATGGGTCCCTCCCATCTTAGTTCCCTGAGGTTCTATAGACCAATTCTTCAGTTCTGAGGCCATAGACAATTTGTTATTTCCCTACTGTATTTTTTTTAAATCACACACATGAGAGAGGGTATTCAAAGTATGCACCTTTGCTTGTGGCTTCACTCATCATGATACCTTCTAATTCATCAATGCCATGGAAAATGGCATGATTTCATCTTTCTCTTAAAGCTAGGTATAGTAGTAAGTGTTTATGAATATCCATAGTTGTCAAATCTTCTATTATGTTGTTTTAAATTTTAGGGGATCTTGACAATTATACATAATTATGCAATTAACAAAGTTCTAAAGATTTCTTTCAGGAATGGTTGATTTTGGCCCTATGGGTAGATGCCAAGAAGTAAAATTTTTGGGTCATATGAAAACTTAATTTTTATATTTTTCATCCAAAGAGGTCGAATCAATCTACATTCATACAGATGATAAGTAAAGATTTGTCCCCCCCCACTCCTTTCTAGCAATGAGCCTTTTTATGGTTTCTAAACTCAAAGCTATCAAGTAATATCTTTTTTTGTTTTTAAATTATTTAAATATTTTTCTGAGATACAGGGGACTACATTTTAACTTCTCTCTCTCTCTCTCTCTCTCTCTCTATATATATATATATATATATATATATATATGTATTGCAAGGGTTTATCTTTTGTCTCTATTTTGTTTTGTTGTTAATTTATTCAGCTGCTTCATCTATTTTGAATATTAACTATCAAACAAGTGCTTGACAAAAATGTTCCCCTAGTTTGTCAGGTATTTTATTTTGTTTTAGGGCCAGACTTATCCCTGGCTCTGAGCTCAGACCTCATTCCTCTTAAGGTTTGGCGTACCATCTAGGGTGCCAGATATTGAACCCTGTTGGCTGCATGCAAAGTGAACACTCTACCCATTGTACTTTATAAAGATACATGCCTTAAAGATTCCCAGACATGTATCTCCTTAAATGTGCTGTTAGTTTAATTTTTATTTATGGGTTTTGAAAATAGATATGTTAGTGCTGTGGGTTCCTAGTTCCATAGTCATGGATTACCACTGGAAGGCTCAGGAAACCAGATAAGCTGTGAGGATGAATGCTGGGTTAGTTGAATGCAAGACAAGCACCTTACATACTATACTATTGCTCCAATCCTTCATATGTCTTTTTATCCAGTTTTCATTTCTTTTGTGATGTGGATCTTTTTAATTTGATGTAGTCCCACTTATTTATCTTCGCTTTTGTTTGCTTGTCCTATACAGGCAGTAAATGAGGTTATTCTAGAGTCAGTGTCATTAAGAGGCTTGCCTAAGTTTCCACAAAATTTTATGAACTTGAGGTATGCTATGGAGTCTTTAATCAGTCAAGAGCACATATGAATGTAGGACCCGAACACAAAAAAATCAAAACCAAAATCAGAAAATTAGCTATGTGTAATAGCACTAAATATTTTCACATAGCTTTATTTTGCTATTCAATTTTCCATTAGAGTGGCTCTTATTGTCATAATTATAAATAAGTTTGGTTGAAATGGACAAGAGATAAAGTAATTGACTACTGGTATATAGACAAGTTTTTATGCAGTCTCTAAGTAGGTAAATATTTAACTTTGTCATTTTTTTTATCTTTTTGGTTTTTTGTTTTGTTTTGTTTTGTTTGGGGGGGGGGTCACACCTAGCAGTGCTCAGGCGTTACTCCTGGCTCCACGCTCAGAAATCGCTCCTGGCAGTCTCGGGCAAACGCCTTACCTTCATGTTATCTCTCCGGCCCCTCATTACTTTTTAAATACAACCACAAGTCTAGGTTTTACACCTGTATTCTCAATCAGGGATCGATCATTTCTAGTGGAGCATAGGTAACTGTATAGGGTTCCATAGATGGTACCTGAGTTGACCATCTGCAATGTAAGTGCCTTACCCACTGTACTATCTCTCTGACCCCATAACTGGTAGCATATTTTGAATAAATAATAGTAAAGTATAAATTGAGGCAAAACTATATTTCTACAGCCTTTTAAGATTATTTTAGAACTTTTAGTTGCAATTTTATTATTTATATGTATTTATATTATTTCATTTACTATACTAGTAAAATGAGCCTTAGAGAGAGAAAAATGTTTTCAAGTGATTAGGGATATTGTAAAGAGTTATAATGAGAAATAAATTTCTTTGTCTGATGACACTTATAGAAAGCACATGAATAAGCCAAACTTTTTATTTTAAAGATAATAGGTTAATTTAGACATAATAAATAATTTTCTGAGATAAGAAAGAAATTCAGTTCCATAAATATAATCAACTAAAATTTATAACCTATCATTAAAAATAAAAACAAATTTATTTAAAGCCATAATTTATTTCAAGAGCCAGAACTTATTTCAAATAAGAGTGTTTAATTATAAATTAATTACATTGACCATTTAAGATTGGCAATGTCATAATGTAGTAAACAAATAATCTTATTTTAAACCTCTTTATATTACTAAATTGTGAAAGATAATTCATCTTTACCTACTTATATACAGTTCTTTTCTGTATTTCATGGCCATTGTTAACCATGACAGTATATGAATATATATATATGTATATATATATATATGGACAAAGTGAAAAGTAAATTTAATTGGATATCATGTAAAATATCAAAGTGTATATCACTTAACATTGCTCTACATCTCATTATAAGCACACACAATTAAATAAAAATATTGATGACAAGGGCTTTATTTTTATTTCTAGAATATACTAATGGATTAAAATTCTTGACACTTATAACAAAGCTAATTTCAATAGATAAGACGTTAGTTTAAATGATAGTGTGAACTTAATACAGTTTCTCAAAGTCACAGGTGTATAACATAAAACTGAATTATTTTTATTAAAATGTCCTAATTTAAATTATAAACACATTATTTTTTAATGTTTTTAAAGATTACTATAAAATCTATAGTTTATTTTAAACAAAAGTAGATAAAAATTAAGTTGACATATTCCCACCCTATATTCAGCATGTTATTTTTCATTTTTCCTATTCCTTATATTTTCTCCCTCTTCTTTGAATGCAGATCTCAAGACTAAAAGTATCTTAAAGCCTGAAACTACTAAATACGATAGAAGATAGAATTCATCCAGTAAAATATACTGAGAAAATTTTATTCATTAAAGTAACCAAAAAACTTACTATGAACACCTTTAGAAATATATCCAACTCCATTGTACACTGAACAAAATAAACCTACTTTGAGTTTTTAAAAACGCAATACTGTATTTCAAGTTTTAACTTAAGATTTTAATGTTTTCTTTTGATGTGTGTCTTCCTGGATACACTAGAGGTCATTATATTTTAGATTCCTTTTGTGTACCTAATGGATCTTCAGTATTTAGTGTTCTCTAAAGAGTACAATAAACCAATTTTGCGGTTTCCAAGCATAAGCAGAGACTATAAAAATATCAACAAGAAAATAATATATGCAGAGGATAACCTACTTTGCATGCACAAAATTTAGAAATATGTCAAAAGGTTGACACTAATATTCCATATTAATCTTCCTATTGTTTATTTTTTTAAATTATTGCTGCAATTTGAGCCATATTATGATAAAGGGGCCATTTTTTTTTGTTTTTAAATCAAATCACAGTCTTAGAAGGAAATAAAATAAAATCAATGGATAAAGGCAATTTTTGAGGAACTAATGTTTGAAACTGGTATTAAAGCGATTTTAAAAGATACAATAATGAAGGACAATGAAGGATAACATTTATATTTAAATATAAACTTAAATTTATTGCAACTAAGATAAAAGAACTAAGTACATGAGAATGCATATTTAAAATAGTTAAGGTTGACTAAATTTAAACTCAAACCACAAATTCAAAATACTTTGTATGGTCACAAAAGAGAAGTGAAGGTCGGACTGTCTGCAGATCAGAAGCTGTCCACAGGGATAATACTGTTAGTCATAAAAACAGGTGGGCCAACAGCTGGCCCCAAACAGACGGGTACAAATGAGAAGGAAGTGGGCAGAAATATTATCAAAAAGGAAACTGAAAAAAATATTTTATAGTCTACAGTCAAATGTAATCCACTAACCAAGCATTTTAAAAATCAAGTAGGAATTGACAAAGAGAATGAATAATAGTAGTACTAGTATTGACAACAACAATTGTAATTTGAGATCTCAGTTACTGGTCATTATTGTTGGGCACTATAAAACTGTTTTATACATTAAATCAATGGTATCTTATCGAATAGCTCCAATTTTTTGCATATTAAATTATGCTTGTATTTAGTATTCACAATAGTTAGGCTACCTGCCTGAGGCCAGCTCTATTTACATTGTAATGCTCCTGAAATCCTAAATAGAGAATGTTGTTATTATTATTCACATTCTAAAGATTGTCTATCTGGTACAGGAATAGATCAATGCCTTAATGTCACACAGTTCATAACTAAAATCTTGTTATTCAACCTAGTATTGCATCTCTAGATCTTTGTTCTAACTTTGGTTCTAAGAATACGGCAATCATCAAAATTACCAGTATCTGTAAAACATAAGGCTGGGCTCCATATACCAAGTTTCTAAAGCAGTTGGCCTGAATTGAAATTCAAGAATTTAAATTCAATTGAAATCCAAGAATAAATTTAAAAGTTTAAATTTATGACCAAACTGGAGCAAAAGTATAGAGAATAGGGATCTTGCCTTGCATCAGCTGACATGAATTTTGATCCGTGTCAACCATTACAGTTGCCTGAGTACATCAGAAAGGAGCCCTAAGCATCGAGTTTGAAGTCCTGAGAGCAGAGCCTAGAGTGAGCCTTGATTACTGCCCAAAGGGGCCCCAAAATGAAACAAAAATATATTTTTATTATACACTCCAGTGATGAAAATACTATTGGTTTAGGTTCTGTAATCTGTTCTTCTGTGGTTATGAAAACATCACTTATATTTTTTCTAAATTAAATGCTCAGTCTCTGTGATATGTGAAAATAAATTAATCTTAAGATTATTTAGAAAACTGAATAGCCAAATAACACTGTACCTACAATATAATATACAATAAATGTAAGAAAAATCTTATTATTGGGTCATAAAGTTACAGAGAGAACATTGAGTAAGACTGTGATTTTAAAGAGCAAGTAAATAAGTAATAGTCCTGTCAAAAATATTATTTTTATTCTAGTTTTATGCACTTAAAAAAACCTAGATTTGACCTCAGATGTCTTTTTTTTTCTGACTTGTAAATAAGAAAAATCAAATAATTTACCACAACACAGGAAGGTTGGAAAATACCTTGTAAAATTATTTTATAGCACTTTGTGAAAATAATGGACTGTATAAAAGCTAATAATAAATTTCACCTTTCTCAAAGAACATTGTAAATTTTCTATCTTAGCTGATTTACTGCTAAAGCTAAAGTGCTAAAGTTACATGCATTTTTAAAAAAAAAATCAGCACAGTTAGGCTTACTCTTTTAATATATCATCAATGTAATTTATAAGAGAACACATGTCTATAGTGCTTTAAAATAACACTCAATTCTACTCTTACAAACACATGCATAATTTAGCAATAATCCAGTGGCTTCAAAATAATAAAATAAATAAAAACAGATTACACATGAAGAAATTTAGAAAAGAAGAAATCACATAATGGAATTTGCGGAAAGGTCAAGTATCTTTAAAATGCCGAGTTTGTACAGATCTTAAAGATGAACAATCTGACCCTTATTATTTCTTCCTAAACAAGGAAGATTAGCCATATGAACAGACATATCTTTCATCAGCAATAGCATTAAGAAGCACATGTTTCTAGAAAGAAGTAAATTGATCTGTTGGGGGCAGTATGAAGCTGCCAGGACACTAGTACAGTAGGTGTCAGAAGTCTTGAAATTGATCCCTCTTAAATACTATTACATGCTACAAACTTGTGTGACCTAGAGAAAGTTAATTATTTTTCTGGATATTAAAATGAATATTTTTTAAAATAGATTACAATTAACTTTATAATCCATTTGTAAACTACATATCTGAGCATTCTAATAAGAACTTCATCTAAAGTTTTCATTGCTAAACATTGAAAACAAATTAATACTAATGAGAGCTTTGAACCAATGACCATTACAACAAAACATCCTTCTAATCTAATGCAGACTATTTGATAAAATGCTATCGGTGCCCTCCACAAATTTAAACTCACACCACTAATATTAAGGATATCTAGTATATCATTTAAAATATCTTTTTCTTAACTATCATTTTTGAAAATCAAAAAGTTAATTTAAATAAAAATAAGAATACAATTATAAACAAGTCACTATTGAAATGGCATTGGACCATACCAAAACAACCTTCATAAAGTTATGTTTTTAGTCAGCTGTGAAAAGTAATATATTATTGCAAAGTTTATTATCTACCTTTCTCACACTGAAGTATGTGTAAGATTTATATAACACATTTAATCCTTTTTTTCTATTATGTTTTTTCCAATTTATAAGGAAACCACAGAAAGGCTATGCCTTGTGTCCATCCATGTTGCACTTGCCTTTCTTTTTTTAAACAAGAACAGGATTTCAAACTGAATAAATCAAATTTCTTCCTCTTTGCCTGAGAGAGTAACATCTGAATTATATAGCGTTAAATAGCCAAGGATAATTAATTATATGCTTGGAGTCAACCTTTATTCACTTCCAACTCAAGTACACATACCTCTATTTTAATGCATTTACAAAGAAAATTGCAGTGATATTTATCTTAAAGTTCTCATGGTCATATAGTTTACTATAACTTTTACAATTTAATCATCACCAAGAGAAGAATACCGTTTCTCCGCTGTATATATTTTTTTCAATTTTATCTTTACATTTAAATTTTTCCCTATATTCCTACATGCTATTTGCTTTTATTATTTAACTTTTTCTATAACTATTTGTTTGATTGTTTTGGAGTATGGAGTTTAAACTGGAGTATGTGGGAGGTAAGGCAAGAATCATTAACTTATACTATCTAATCTCAGAAACTGTATTTCTCACTTTTTCTTTTTTTGTTGTTGTTTTAAATTCCAGCTTTTTTTATTTATTTTCTTATCTTTATTAAACCCCTTGATTACAAATATGATTGTACGGTAGTTGTATGATTTCAGTCATGTAAAGAACACCCCCCATCACCAGTGCAACATTCCTACCACCAATGTCCCAAATCTCCCTCCTTTCCACCTCAACCCAGCCTGTACTCGAGAAAGGCTTTAGAAAAAAAGAGAAGAAATGGTAAGCAGCATCGTTTTTAAATAAAAATCTATTTAATATTATTTTTAAATACCATATTGATCCAGAATTTTCAGTTCTTACCAGATTCAATAAGTGAGCATCTATTTCTGAATAAATAGGTATACTATCTATTAAAATGTGTTTTTTTTATTTGTTTGTTTATTTGAGGGGGGCACACCCATTGACGCTCAGGGTTATACCAGGCTATACATTCAGAAGTTGCTCCTGGCTTGTGGGACCATATGGGGTGGGGATGGAACCGAGGTCCGTCCTGGGTCAGTCTCGTGCAAGGCAAACACCCTACATCTGCGCTATCGCCATAGCCCATAGAAAGCGTTTTGAATGGTCATTTTATATATAATAGATTATATACATCCACCAGTTTTACTTCTGGATCTAAACTCAGTATCTTTTCTGGAGGTGCCTGTGGGAATCACATTTAATTCCTGTAATTAAGTTGAGTTAGTTACATTCAAACACCTTATTAGCTATAATATCATTGGCCCAATATACTTTGTTGTCAAGTACTTTTTTGGTCTAATTTTGATTTTGATTTGACCTATTGTTAATAGCATTACATATTTTATAGCATACATTTATAAGATATATTTATTATAATTATAACTTAATAAATTGAATTAAAATTTTGGTACATGAAATACATTTGATACATTGAAATCTGAATAAGAAATGACTTTTAGTCCTGATAATATGAAACTAAATTCAAATTGAGCTAGATGAGAATTAAGATGGATTAAATAAATGTAGAAATAGTACAGCAGATATGGTGCTGCCTTGCTCATAGACTGAACTGAGTTCGATATGCAGCACAATAACTAGTTCCTCAAACCCCGCTAGAAATTATAACTGAGCAAAATCAAGAGTAAGTTCTGAGCCCAGCAAGATATGACTTCACCACCACCCCCCCAAAAATAAGGAACATTGTGATTCATTGTGAATAAGTGAATATAATGTTTATATAGTAAAGAAGTTAGGAGCTTCTGCATGGAATAAATAGACAAGTGTTTATCATAGCTGCTTCACTTAACAACAGTATCTTCTCTGATAGGTTACTTTAACTTGTCCATGTCTTAATTATTTTCTCTTTTAAATTAAACAATGAATATCCATTTCAAATACTTGCATGAAAAATATATCTATATTGCTTTTTATTATTGTAACATATTTTGGTTTATTTCTCTCTACCTCCTATATTAGGTTTCCAACCTGAAAGTAGAAGGCAAACTATGAGACTCCTATATTCTCTGGGTGAATCAATTATAGAATTGTGTATATGAGTATCTTTAGAATAGTGATTAATAATACAATATAGGTTATATAAGTATAACAGAAATTATAAAGCAAGAGTTATACTAAGAGTATAAGTAGGATTTCATTGAGAAAGTGTAATATTGATGTGCATATCAATGAGGAAGGAAAGAGCAATGCTGTTGTAATAACCCTGGTGGACAGAGAAATATTCTCAAACTCTGAATCTTAATAGATTACTCCTATATTCAAAACTGTTTTGCATAGATGATCCTTTAATTCCTTCTCTTTCTACCTATGAAAACAAAATGTATATTCTTGGATCATTACACAAGTGAATGTTTTTAGGCTGCAATCTAGATTTTGGTTTCACATATATAAAGATGAAGAAGTATTTTGTTTCAGAATAGATTATACTCAATCTAACACTTATAGATGTTTAATAAGATACAATTTGAAAGATGGACTGGAGTCAGAGCTCAAAGAGATAGAGCAAATACTACCAAGGCCAAGAAAACCCTGTATTATACTGTCCTCTATACTGCACCGGAGCGAAACTAACCCTCCAATATAGCTGCATGTGGTCCAAAAGCAAGCAACAAAAACAAGAATATTAAAAAGTTATAACTTCTTTAGTCTATTTTATTTTTATTTATTTTTTTTTTTTTTTGGTTTTTGGGCCACACCCGGTAACGCTCAGGGGTACTCCTGGCTATGCGCTCAGAAGTCGCTCCTGGCTTGGGGGACCATATGGGACGCCGGGGGATCGAACCGCGGTCCGTCTCCTAGGCTAGCGCAGGTAAGGCAGGCACCTTACCTCCAGCGCCACCGCCCGGCCCCTAGTCTATTTTATTTATATGAAAATTTAAATGGTCTTCATGTGGAAATGGTCGCACTTTTTGAAAGCCTGGTTATGAAATGTATAATTATTCAAAGGACATATATTGATTTGGCATTGCACATGATAGATTGGATTGAATAGACCTTATAAGTCATGCATAGTGGGACTTCTGAATGTAAACTTATTTGGAAAAACATTTTAACATTCCTATTAGTATGAAGCTCGATCTTGAATTGTTGTGAAATCCATTATTAATTACTTGGATCATTATAAATTAGTCCTGTGAATTCATGGAGATGATGGCCATATTAAGATGGGGTAATAATTGGGGCTGAAATAATTATAAAAGCAAAGAAATACAAAAGATTTGTAGTAACTACTTGAAGATATGAAGGATCAAAGATAGATTCTTCCTCAGATG
Organism: Suncus etruscus; assembly: GCF_024139225.1. Taxonomy (NCBI): domain Eukaryota; kingdom Metazoa; phylum Chordata; class Mammalia; order Eulipotyphla; family Soricidae; genus Suncus; species Suncus etruscus. The sequence continues at coordinate 75,272,836 of NC_064860.1, read as the reverse complement.
TCAGTTGCATGATCCAGCCAGCCACTTGCTTGATTTCTGGTTTCCAGCCTTCTAAAATCCTTGCAACAAAATGCCTTGCTATTGTAAGCCATTTAATATATATTACATATCAAAACATCACTATGAAACTAACTCTAGTAATTAAAAGACTAAGTATACAACTAAATTTTAGTTTTTATTGGCTTAGATTCTTATTAAAGCACTCTAAGAAGAGTCATATCTGACTATTCTTGTTATGCAAGGTATATTTTCCTGATCTAGTGATCATATTGGTTGGGTTAAATCAATGAAAAAACAAAACCATTTTAAAGCATTTCAGTTTTGTGATTCATCCTTGAATTTACATGTTTAATAAGGTAAACTAATAATGCCAACAGGTATTTTACATGAAGTGCTAAAAAATATGGCGTTATTTTTATTCAAACTATTATACATAATTGTCAAAGTATAAATAACTTTATAATAAATGTGTACTTCATTATAGATGTCAGAATCTGTTTCTGAATATAAAACATAGTACAAATTTTTAAATAATTACATGAAATATAAAATAAAATAAAAATTATATTCAAATAATGTGTCAATAAAAACCTAGAGATGAGTCAATTCCAGATGTCTGAGTCACATTCCTGGGTATCTGAATATATTCAACTTTTGTCAAAAAATTAGTTTTGTCAAACATATGAACCAAATTAGTGGGTTTTTTTTTTTTTCATTTTTTTCCCCTTCCCTTCTTTTATTCCCCTATAGTTAGTGTTTTTACAATGGTCTGCATTTGAACACTTGACTGCATACAGACAAACTTCGTTTCTCTTGGTAGGGTTTCACAGTTGGTTATGAGCTGATGAGATCTTAAAATCTATTGTGATTCTGGGGAACAAAATAGTAGAATGGCTGGTAACACACTTAGCATATGAATTTTTTCATTTTTTTCCCTTCCCTTCTTTTATTCCCTTATAGTTAGTGTTTTTACAATGGTCTGCATTTGCACACTTGACTGCATACACACAAACTTTGTTTCTCTTGGTAGGGTTTCACAGTTGGTTATGAGATGATGAGATCTTAAAATCTATTGTGATTCTGGGGAACAAAAATAGTAGAATGGCTGGTAACACACTTGGCATATGGAACAATGCCAGGGATCAGAGTATGGTCTCATGTCTGCAAAGCAAACATTTGAGGTGTCAAAATTATAGCTCAAGGGTTGGAGCATTTGCCTTGCAATGGAGAACTAGCTAAATCACATCTCTGGGTCAACATCTTTATTTAAATATTCACTTTGGTTACCTTTAACATGCCCTGGCCCCTATGTCTGATGCCAGCCTAAATTAGTAAATCATGATGAAGTTTCCTACATATAATCATAGAATGTTCAGGTGAATGGGAAACATGTATGGCTTTCAATCATAGATTAATTAATAATTTTGTAGGGTGTGGTCATGAAGAGAACAAATATAATTGTAGTTTCAATTTAATGATCAAGAAATAGTTCCCATGCAACTAAGGGCTGAGTTTTAACATACCAAGAGTTTAAAAACAGTTTTAAAAAAGTTTAAAAAAATGCAAAGCACAATGCAAGAGACTAGCATAGGGATGGAAATAATAAAAACAGACAGCCTTAGTTATTAATTTAATTTCTAAATGTCTTTATAGAAAACACCAAGGATAACCAATAAAAATCAAATAATTGTAATGTCATAAAAGCATTCTGAGATTTTCTTTCTTTTAAAGGGTGTCCTTAAAGTTTCTTGAAAACTGAGTAACACAACTTACTTCATACACTGCCTCTAGCAGCCTCACTGGAAATTCAAAGGCATGGAAAGAAGAGAAAACTCAGCCAGCAAGCAAGAATCCTTTGTTGGAATACAACCCCGCAGAAGGAAATGTGTAGAGAATGGCTGACAGCAGGACACCTAGGCAGCTGTGTTATATTGAGCAGGAGAACAGCCTCAAAGATTTCACTAGAAATGCTGCTGAGATTCAAAGAGTCCTAACAGAAGACAATAGCAAACTGCAACCATTCATATATCAGCCTGGCGTGGAAGTCAGCACAGGAGGCAGAGTTTGACTGTGTGAAAAACAAAAAGGCAAAGAAAGAAGTACCATTATGTTCTGTCAACAGAGCTTGCAGCAGTAAATGAAAACTATGATTACCCCCTCCGCTGGAACTTTAAGCCAATCTTGTACACAGAAAGTGATTTTAATCTCTTTTTTTTCTTCAAAGAAGACATGTTCCGCTTTTTATAGAGAACTTCAAAGTTTCTAAAATCCAAGATTTTCTAGTGAAGTCAACATTTTAGAGATTGTCTACTTGCTTCTGGCTATTGTTTTGGTCTCTGGGTTGATACAATCCTTGAGCAAATGAAAGATCCTCGCCCCATTGTAATATCATTCTAACCAGAAATATAAATAATGACTATAAAAAAGCATTATGATGATTAAAAGTGAGACTTGCTGTGGGAAAGAAATTAAGTGGATACAAGTGATTGAAATAGTGATAGTACTAAAAGCCTTTTTTGTACTTGATTTTTATTATAAACTTGGAGATTAGCCAGAAAAATAGAGTAAAATTATAAAATGAAAATTAAGTGATAGAATATTCCTGTAAGCAATGTCAAGGTGGTCATAAGAGACACAGACCTGATGATCTCAAAGTGAATAACAAAATTAATATAGACTCTCAAATTTGGAAAAGACAATAGTGACCCCCTTACCCTTCCTTTAGCTTTCTTCAGTGGTAGCATATTATACAACCAGACAGTGACATACAGAGATTGGGAAATTTGATATGGTTCAATGTAATAAATTCAAATATAGACCTTATTCTAACTTCATGGAATTTTCCATAAATGCACTGCCTATCACTCTCATTTGGTGCAAACTATTACATAATTTAATTTCATGGAGATATTTATATAAATATCTGCACAACCAGGGTTCAGAACTGTTACTTCGTTACCTAAAATAACTCAAATTACTGTTTTTTACTTTGTCTACCTACCACTTATTTTTGGTTTATCTTTGAGTTAAATGAACTTCTCAGGAATGCTTTGTCTAAACTATTTATCAACAAACATTTCTCACCAGATACTAAACCTGCTGCTGCTTAATCGTAGACTTCCCAATTTTTCGAATTCTGAAAAATAAATGTTTTAAACACCACAGAAGTACATAGAAATTGCATATTTAGAAGAGTGAATTTTTGCTTAACCAGGTATATAATACCAATAAAGCATTGTTGTTGTAATGCACCATAATGTCTTTTTTTTTTTTTTTTTTGATTTTTGGGTCACACCCAGTGAGGCTCAGGGGTTACTCCTGGCTATGCACTCAGAAATCGCTCTTGGCTTGGAGAGCCATATGGGACACTGGGGGAATCGAACTGTGTGGTCCGTTGTAGGTCAGCTGTGTGCAAGGCAAACTACCGCTGCGCCATCGCTCCAGCCCCCCACCATGTGGTCTTTTGAGCACTGCCAGGAGTTAAGCATTCTAAGCACTAAGTTGGATATAAGCCCTGATCAATGCCAAATGTAGTTTCCCAAACATAAAATAAATGCTATATAATCTAAATCTCTATTTACACACACTAATGTATATACATATATATGGTTTTTGAGTTATTATTATTTGATATAAGAATTTAGATTGTATATTTCCACTATTTTACAAAAAAATTTCTGTATGTAAGAAGAAAACATGAGAGTTCAACAAATTAACTTTCAGCATTTGCCATCATATTGTTTTGCTTGAATGCTTGGCAAGACCTCATTTTGAGTGACAAGTATTAGCAAGACAGTTCTTCTGTCCTTAAATTCACCTAGAAATAAACTTAGTGGTCTACGTAAAAGAGGTATATTTAAGGAAAAGTTTAACAAACATTTCACTGTAAAATATTAGATAGCCAATATCTTTTTTTATTAAAAGTATATGCTAATAAGTAATGTGGAAAATGTATAAAGACACTCCTTAGACTAATATATTGGTTAGTTCTTATTTCCAAAACACATGGAAAGTAAGATTTAATTTTTAAGATCTAATCTAAAGATGCAATTTGTCATATCTGATTATAAATATATTTAAATAAGAAAATATATATTATAAATAATTAAAAAATATTGCTATAATAAAATGTATATCAAATTGGGTTATCGTAAACCTCTTTTAATAGTTTAAAGTTTATTCAAATCAACATTAATATCCAAATCAACATTAAGGCATTGCAATAGATAAAAATTTTCTTTTATCTAAATATTTCACAGATCAACATTAAGGCATTGCAATAGATAAAAATTTTCTTTTATCTAAATATTTCACATTTTAAAACAAGCTTTTTCTGTAGTAACGGACTGTTATTTCATGATCTGGGAATTCTTGCTTATGTAAATTAAAAATCAGAAATATTACTATGTTATAATATAAAATGACAGTTGTTTAAATGCAAGTAAATGTTTCTCTGTTGTAGATAATTCTATTATGTTTGAAGAAATATATTAATTTTAATATATATTTTTATATTATTCAAACAGTAATTAAATTTTGCAGTTTTCAAGTAATTGATAATGCATCTTTACTTAATAAGTACATCTTTCCCCTAAATATGAATCTTTATACTTCAATTTAAAGCTATAATCCATGCCTTTTTAGACAACAAGAAAAAATAAACAATCCAATGGTTAATGGGTGCTCTTAGCAAGGCATGTTTTTGAAAACATTCATAGTTTAATATTAAAAGAAAACAATATCTTCAAGTAAAAGAAGGCATATTGTATGTTTGAATAATATATAATTTTTGTCTTCTATATACATTCTTTTCAAAGAAAACTTTAAGATTTTTCACATATAAATGTGTATCTCAGTCATATACTGGGAGACTTTATCCTTAAAGTGATTCATGGGGCCAGTATCATGGATACTGTGAAATAAAGAAAAAATATAGTCTATAATTTATAGTTATTAAGAGGAAAAACTTTGTTTTAAAAAATATAAACCTGTAGCTCCTACTGGGATCAGAAGTAGCATTTCCAGAACTCTTTTAACCAGTGTTTCACCTCTACACTTGTCAATGCATAAATCTTTTTCTATTGCTTGAAATAACTAAATGACATCTGGAAGGGGTAATGACTCACTTGAATGTAGTGCAAGTAAGGAAATTCAAAGTAAACCCGTTAAAAGAATTAAATTCTATTAACACATTTCTAAATTATTGTAATCGTTTAAAACTATTTTTGAGAATAAAAATAAACTCATAGATAAAATTAAGATTAAATATATGACACACAGAATATCTTTCTGAATTATATATGAATATAGATTCATATTGTTTATCTTTAGGGCTAGATAGATATGCACTCCTTACAAACAATATTATATTACTGTTGACATTCATTAGTATGATAAGAGCATGATGAACTTGAACAATTTTAAAAAATATAGATGAGTTAAATGTTTCCTTTAATTTTCATTATAATTATTTTCATTTGGGGCCCGGAGAGATAGCACAGTGGCGTTTGCCTTGCAAGCAGCCAATCCAGGACCAAAGGCGGTTGGTTCGAATCCCGGTGTCCCATATGGTCCCCCGTGCCTGCCAGGAGCTATTTCTGAGCAGACAGCCAGGAGTAACCCCTGAGCACCGCCGGGTGTGGCCCAAAAACCAAAAAAAAAAAAAAGAAAGAAAGAAAAAAAGTATTTTCATTTTAATTATGTCTGCTTGTACTTTGTTTGGGAGCCACACTTGGTGATGCTCTTGGGTTTCTACTGGCTCTGCACTAAGGAATTATTTTTTTTGGTTTTTCGGGCCACACTCTTTTGATGCTCAGGGGTTACTCCTGGCTAAGCGCTCAGAAATTGCCCCTGGCTTGAGGGAACCATATGGGATGCTGGGAGATCTGACCTTGGTCCTTTCCTTGGCTAGCGCTTGCAAGGCAGACACCTTACCTCTAGCGCCACCTCGCTGGCCCCAAGAATCATTTTTTTTTAAATATCTTTATTTAAGCACCATGATTACAAACATGTTTGCGGTCATTTCCGATGGTGCTTGGCTAATCATATGGAATGCGAGAGATAAACCAGGTATCCCTGTGCAAGGCATGCACCCTACCTGCTATAGTATCTCTCTAGCCCCCAAATTTCAATGTCTATAATTATATCAAGCTATTTAAAATTTATTCTGCTTGAAAAAATGCTGATGGAACAACTGGTAAATAGGATATTTTTTCCAAGAAAATGTATTTTGCATCTGTATACCACTTGAGGTTTTATTTTTTTAAAACACAAATTGCTAAAACATAAAATATTCTCTTTACTTAAAAGACTTTATTCTAGCATAATCTATGTTTAAATATATTCCAAACCTGTTCTGGAATTCAACATTTTTCAAATAATTCAATGAAACATTAATTATCATTGTTCTTGGCAAGCACATGTGGAAATTTGGAAATGATTTGCAGTTTAAAAAATATATGGAATCACATTTATTTGGCAAATATTTCATATTTCTTTTAAAAAGAAATGTTCCAATAACTATGGCATGTACTTGCTCTCTATTTTTTTAAATAAAAACTAAGAAAAAAGCATGATTTATTATTTTGTTTATTTGTAGCTGTTTGTTCCAGAATTATTTTTACCCATATGTGATCTATTTAAAAAAGAAATATTTATATAATTAGTAATTTTTGATAAAATTTAAATACACAATAAATTTAAATAGATACATACCAAAATACTCCAAATAATAAAATATGCCATATGTTTTATGTAGCATGGACTATATTGCTATAATTTTAATCAATTTGATATTTTATCCATTTAAACTAAATGATGGAAACTGATCATAGTATTTTTGTAAACAAGTTAAAAAATAATCAGAATGTAACTGAAAAGGTAGTTGAATATAAGTGATTAAATATGTTTAATTTATCTATATAATCATGTGTTTAATAAAGATGGGGTCAATGACACTGATTTTTCTTTAAGTCATTTTGTGATAAACTTGTCAATAATGTAATTTAATTATTAACAATGCAATTTTTTATATTTTGTTAGATATGCTACAATGACTCTGACCACAAAAACTTAATTTTAAAAGCTTCGCCTATTTTTAATAGTACTATATTTTCCCTGCACTCATTTCTTTTTATCAGACAATAAATCACTAAGTTTTATTCTCTCCCCTTTCCCATTTATATTGATATCACATCTTAAGTATCTGTGAACTCTAATTTCTCATTTTATTCTAGGTTCTATGATTTTCAATATTGTTAATGGTAGAATTTTCTGCACAATATATTCCCCTCTACACCTTCCACCAGAGTGATCAGAAACTTACTTTCCTTCACTATTGTCCCGGGGTTCCAACCTGTCTATCCTTCTTTATCACTCCCTTATTATTTCATTTGCCTTTAGACATTTGTTAGGCCTTTGTTACTATCTTCATTTATAATGTTATATATTTGTTACTATCTTCATTTATATCCCATATATGACGAAATTCATTGAGTATCTATTTATCCTGTTCTGACATAGTTCACTCATTGTGATATTCTCTTGATCTATCCATGTAGCAGCAAATAATATGATTTTGTCTTTGCTTTTTATTAGAATTTTGTTTGCTTGTTTTGGGCCCATACACAGGGCTGCCGATTCATGCTCAGATATCACTCCTGGTGTACTCCGGGGACCATAATGGGATGCCAGGGATTGAACCAATGTCCTTCCCGGTCAGCAGCATGCAAGACAAACACTCTGCCACTGTGCTATCACTCCAACCCCAATTATGTCTTTTTTCTTTTAAATAAATGGTAACTATTTCATGTTTGTCATCATTTTTTATCCTGTTATCTCTTCCTGGGAACTAACTTTTTTCAGATATTGGTTCTTGTGAATATTGTAACAATTAAAATAGGAGTAAGATGTCTTTTATGAATAGAGATTATGCATAAAATAAATGCTATGAAGTTCAATTGCTGGGACAAAGAAATTCAAATCCAAGTTTTTTGAGATGTATCCATATTGTTTTCCCAAAATAAGGAGTTGTCAACATTTCCATTGGCAGTAAATGTAACTCTATTTTCCTCAAATCCATACCAACACTGTTTAATTTTTTTTTATGTTTGCTTGTCTCATTGCTGTGACATGCTATCTCTTTAATTTTCATTTTCATATTCCTGGAGATAAATTATGAAAAGTAATTTTTATATGTCTTCCATCCATCTGTTTGTCTTCTCTGAGAAAGTTTCATTTCAGTTCTTGCCTCCAATAATTGATGAGTTATTTTTGTTTTGTTTTGTTTTGGGGCCACACCTGGCAGTGATCAGGGGTTTCTTCTGGCTCTGTGCTCAAAAATTACTCCTGGAAAGATTTAGGGACCATATGGGATGCCAGGGATCCAACCAGAGTCAGCCACCTACAAGCCACTAACCCTACCCTCTGTACTATAATTTAAGCCCCTGTTTGTTCATTTATTTATACATTAAATTCTACTAGTTCTTTGTTTATTATGGCTATTGCCCTTTGTATGAGGAGTGGGTGGCAATTATTTTCTCCCAGGATTTTTTTCTGGAATTTTTTTTGTTGTTATTCAGCAGCTTCTTAGATTTTGTCTTATTTGTTTGTTTTGCCTTCTGCATCTTTACTAAGATATTTAAAACCAGCACAAGCAAACATGAATTCAGACTCTTAAATGCCATGCACAAAGTATAATAAAAGTGGATAAAAGACCTTGATATCTGACAATATCCCATAAATTATTCTTAGAAAACAAAATATTTCATCACATTGAATCTACAAGTACTTTCAATGAGTCAATGATTAGTCAAGTTTGAGTAATTCTTATAATATTCTTTGCTTTTGGGGCCAGAGCAGTGACACAAGTGGTAGGGCATTTGCCTTGAGTGTGGCTAACCAAGGACACGAGGTTTGATCCCCCAGTGTCCCATATGGTCTCCCAAGCCAGGGGCGATTTCTAAGTGCATAGCCAGGAGTAATTCCTGAGCACCACTGGGTGTGGCCCCAAAACAAAACAAACTAACAAAAATAAAATTCTTTGCTTTTGTGAAATGAGTTCAGATGAGGTCAGCGTTATTTGCCAAATTGACAATTATAAAAGATTCCATTTTGTCTAGATCACTTATTTCTCTATTATACATTATATAGTATAGGATATAATAGTATATGCTTCGACACATAAATATTAAATATATCTAGGATCAGCAAGAGCCGTTAAAAGAGTGAGCATATATTTATAATGTCAGGCAAAATATCTATTTTACAATATCATGCAAAAAATTGTATGTTATCAAATGTACATTATGCTTAAGATGCATGTTAGTCACAACATAAATCTGCACGAAGTTTTATCTGGTACACTTACCCATCTGGAATCACTGATGTATTCCTGAGACTCTTACTATGTAAGGTATAGTCTGAGAAGCTCCTTAGAAAGCCCAACTGTGTTTCTGGATGTGGCACTACCAAAATGGGCCTGGTGCCCTGGTGGTTCCCAATACGACAGAGTACAAGTATTTATGGGCCTTAAATTGAACTATTGCTCAGGTCACTGAGAATAGCTGGAATAGAGACTTAAGCTCCTGAGCGTTGGTTGGTTGGCCAATAGTAATAGTAATAATAACAGTAAAGTTTTGGAGATTTACTAAAGCCTAGAATGCTTGTTTCTTCTAACATTTCACACTTTTAAGGACTATCCAAATCTCTGTCAGGAAAAAGACTGTCAGAGACAGGTGATTGAAAGTTTATCCTGTGTATCATGTGAGTGAAGAGTGGCAATTGTCAGGCTCTATATTCATACATACGGTAATTGAACTGCCAGACCCTATGGGAATGATGACAACTTTATTGTGTCCCTTGGCATTTCTTTGACATACTTTGTGTGAGAGTCAAAGAATTGCCAGCAGGGGTATAAATCTATTCAACAGAGCATCAGGATATCGATGCTATGTTCTATGTCACGTGAATGATGTGGAAAGTATCAGAATGCTGCTCCTTCTTTCAAATAGAAATAAACATCAGGGTTTCACTAGGAAATGAAACATTTAATCTTTATTCTTTTTCCTTATCAATGTTGGATCACATAATTTGCTTATAATAACATATAGTAAAGAGTTTTTATTATACATTACTTAAAGGATATTTTAAAGCATCACAATCTCAAAACAGATTCCATTATTATAAAGTATAATTTAGAAATTCCTAGACTTCAATTTTTTTGTAGGGTGCCTGTCCCAGTGTGATATTTCTATGCCATGTCAAAATACTCAGAACAATGGTGATACAAAATACAAACTATTGGAATTATTATAACAATTCCACATGCTACATAAAAACCGTGGAACTGTCTCAGAGGTTTTGTCTTAGAAGAATAAGTATTTGGTTTAATTGAATGTACCAGAGCCTACAATGTGAGAAAAAGAAAGTGAAGTAGACCATTAAGAACAATGCTAACATATTATTGTAGAAAAGATCTTTTGCCAATATCAAGCTATGGATCTAATTTATACTCTGGAGATTCTCCAACCAAGTGTTCCTAAATGCATGCTTTCTGTCACTGAGTCATCTCCCCAGCCCCATTTTAAAGGCTCTTCAGTATCCTTACTTTGCTGTTACTTTTAAACCATAGACAGGGAATTAGAATTGCTGTTCTTGTGGAATTTCACTTCAGTAAAGGCTTTTTATATAGAAGCAATACCTATATAATTAGCCAAGCACAGCTCTCAGATAACAGTAGCTGACAGCTGGATGGCCAGCTCCATGATGTACACAGGCAACTACATTGACTCCAGATGATGTGGAAACATCAGATTTAATTCACACTTCAGAGAAGGTGTGATATGTTAATCTCAACCACTACAGCAGGATTTTTTTTCACAACTATGACCAACTAGATTTTATATTATCCTCTTTTGTGAACAATCGAAATAAAGAAATATCATTTTTTACCTTCTCTTATTTTTACAGGGCAAATAAACTCCTGTGTAATTTATAATATTTTTCCAGCCTTGCCCGATCTGCCCCACAACTAATTTATAAACTGTTATACAAAGATAAAAGGAAAATATAAGAAGTGTTTTACTATATGCAAGTAAATAAATTATAATATATACCATTATTTCAAGGTTATATTAACATGCATACTTGAAATTTACACATTGCATTTAAGATTTATTATGTAGTATTTTAAAATAAAATCATTGATGCATTATTCTTATTTGCATTTATGCCAAAAATTTAATAAAATTACATATATTGATATCAAATAATATAAATAATAATAAAGCTTTAAATTTATGTCCAAAAGTAACAAAAAAGCCATATAAATAAGGAGTCTGGGAAGATAGGCAAGAGATAGTGTACATGACTAGCAAATAGAAGGCTAGAAAGATACATGGTACCACAAACATCCCACTCAAGAATAACAGATATAATTCTTAAAACTCTGAGGATCCCCAACAGACTTATGTCACCATTAATAAAAATTGAGTTAGACTTCATTAAATTTATATTTGTACTGAATCAGAAAGACACTACAGTGGGCCTGGGATTGGAATTTTGTATGAATGAAACTCCATCATTAACTGTTTAAAAAAACAGTAGAAAAAAAGCACAGTCAAGCATACTTACTACTTTTTGCTTTTATCTATAATAATTAAGAAATTCTGGATTACACAGTTATGGGAGTGTACCATTAATCTGGAGAGCTGCATTAATCTAGACAGAAGGTTAATAGCAATTAAACTTTGTCCAAAGCAATCTGTTCAATTTAATTTGTGTGCATGTGTGTGTTGGTTGATTTGGGTTGCACCCAAAACTCATCATATGTTTGAATTTTGTGCTCATCATATGTTTCTGGTTTTGAATTCAGACATCACTCATAGTAGGACTCAGGGGACAATAAGGATACTGGGAATCAAAGCCATGTTGAAGACATGCAAGGCAAGTGCCTTACCTGATATTGCTTGAACATTTTATTTCTTCAGAAAATTGTCAGTATATTTCCAGAAACAGTTAATAGCAAAAAGTCAGAATTGAAAGAATAATTTAAAAGTTAATACTTCCTATAAGATTATTTAATTTAGAATATGTAATTGCTAAAATTATTAATTCAATAGTCATAAATAGAGCACTGTTCCTACTGCTATTACGAATATGATGTCTAAAATAACTCTGACATGAGAAGGAGAGAATTTGAAATATTTTTCTGTATTTTAAGTCCCTTTTTTACCATTAGTATTTCTTTTTTTTTTTGGTTTTTGGGCCACACCCGTTTGATGCTCAGGGGTTACTCCTGGCTATGAGCTCAGAAATCGCCCCTGGCTTGGGGAGACACGCGGTCCGTCCTACACTAGCGCTTGTAAGGCAGACACCTTACCTCTAGCGCCACCTTCCTGGCCCCCATTAGTATTTCTTAAAATACTACACTCCAGACATTATAATCTTTAAATTAGTAATTCTGTAAATAGAAAAGTAACATTGTTTCAAGAATAAAATAATTGTCCAACAATGCACCTTTGTTATGAAAACAAATTCAATTATGTAAGATATATAAAAGCACTGGATCAATAAAACTCAAATATTTAAATAACGAATCTAAGTGCTAATGTTATATTAACTTTAGCCTGTCTGATTAAAATCTAACATAAAAGTAAATATAGCCAAGTTATTAAATTTTTTCATATTTCATAAAGGTAACTATAGAAACCTACTTGTTCTATTAAAATATATGACATTATATTTCATTAAATTCTCAAGTGTCAATGTTTGGAAAAATATTTATTTTTAAATTATTATGTATCAATAACTTAACACAATCAGATTCACAAAGTGTAAAACAAGATATGAAAGCAATTATGTTTTTTTTTGTTTGTTTTTTGGGTCACACCTGGCACTCAGGGGTTACTCCTGGCTCTACGCTCAGAAATTGCTCCTGGCAGGCTTAGGGGACCATATGGGATGCCAGGATTCGAACCACCGTCCTTCTGCATGCAAGGCAAATGCCTTACCTCCATGCTATCTTTCCGGCTCCTATGTTTTCCATTTTTTTCACAAAGCATTGTACAGATTTTTTAAATAATATTTTATTTAAATACCTTGATTACAAACATGATTGTGGTTGGGTTTCAGTCACGTAAAAAATACCACCCATCACCAGTGCAACATTCCCATCACCAATGTCCCAAATCTCCCTCTTCCCCACCCCACCTCTGCCTGTACTCTAGATAGGCTTTCTATTTCCCTCATACATTCTCATTATTAGGATAGTTCTTAATGTAGTTTTTCTCTACTTAAGTCATAACTTAATACAATTACTTTGATAAACTATAACTGCAAACAATTTCATATATATAATGGAAGAAAATATCATTTTAAAGACTTTCCTTTTCACTTTTTCTTAAGTGAAGTTATTTTTATTTTTTAATTAAAATGGATAAAACCATATTAAATAATAGTAATTAGAAAAATAATCCCTTAAACTAAATAAGTTTTAATTCACACTTATCAAATGATTTGCAGAATTTTACTCTATAAAAGTATTTTAATTAATTGTAAATAAAACTAGAAATTGGAATCTATAGTGGTAATACTGAAACATTTTTCTGCAATAGCGTATTGCATATTCTTACATTGAAAGCTTACCAATAGATGTCTCCTCATATTTGGCCTGTAAGTTTTAAAAAGAAGCCTACAGATTTTAACCTTTATCAGGAATTATTTGCTCAGTGAAATTACATTTATTTAGTTAAAATTGATTTAAAAATCATTTCAGCGAGTGGGGGTGGGGGGGGCTGACTGCCCTGCCCAGGGTATCAGGCTCCCCATTAAAAAAAAAATCATTTCAGCATTTGTAGCATCAAGAAGAAATCTCTCTTTCATTAGATTCCTGTCATCTGAGAATTTCACTTTGTATTTTCATTAACTATAAAACACCTTAAGATGATCATCTCAGAAAGAAATCAGTGTTTTGTTGTACTAAAGGACCTTAATCTTGTTTCCTAAAACATCAAGTTTTAATTTTATTTACCATTCCTTTACGAGTCTAAGTATTGGTACAGCTATAACTGCTAACTGATTTACTTAGTTTATAGTTAGATAAGAATATTAATTATCTAACAATTAGAGAAAAATTTAATTTGTTTTATGAAATATTTTTCTTTTAATTTTATATAGAAAAAAACTAATTATAAAATATAATAATTAATTTTTGCCTACTGTGTTCCAAGGAATAATGAGCTCTTTTTGATGAGCTTACATTATAATAAAAAAAAGTATAAGATATGCTAAAAGAGAATTACTTAACTTACTAGAAAGTTCCTAATTTATAAAATAATAATGGTAATTGTATTAGTACAGATAATTGTACAAAACATATTTTAATATTCTCTCTTTTCTCTCTCGCCTGAAACAAAAAGAGCTCATTATATTCAGTATTAAAGGTTTTACTAATTATTAATATTGATTGACTGGTAATACTAGAATGGAAATAGTATAAATTTTAAAATTATTTTCTTATTCTTTGTTTTCAATCCAAACCTGGCAGCGGTCAGAGCATCCTCTGGTTCTGTGCTCAGTAATCAAATCCAGTGAGGTCTAGTGGGGCCATATGTGGACTCTAAGATCAAACTCAGATTGGATTCATACAAGACAAGCACTTTACCAGTGCATTATTTCTCTAATAACAAATGTTAAAATGTTTAATAATGTTGGTGGATATAAAAATAGTGACTGTAGGATAAGTAAAATAAATGAAAATAAACAACCCTATTCTCTAGTTGAATACAATATATATATGTATAAATATATATATATATATATATATATATATATGTTTTGCTTTGTTTTTGGGCCAACCAGGTGACACTCAGGGGTTAATCCTGGCTATGCGCACAGGTATCACTCCTGGCTTGGGGAACCATATGGGACACCGGGGGATTGAACTGAGATCTGTCCTAGGTCAGATATATATGCAAGAAAAAAGGCCTTACCACTACACCACTACTCTGGTCCTAGATTGTTAATATATTTTTAATTGCTGAAAATTTACTAATAAAAGGTCAGTAGTGACTTTTTTAGTCTAGTGATACAGATATTTCCTCTAGGAATATGAGAATAGTTGGATTCTTAATGAAATAATTTATCACTTTATCATTGTTTTCCAGAGGTAAGATACAAATACATTTAATAAATATTAAATATAATAGCCATCCCATAATTATTTTTTTTGATGTTTAGGCTAGGTATTGCACTACCTCACATGTAAAAGATGCTATTGCGGGCCAGAGCAATGGCACAGCTGTAGGCATTTGCTTTGCAGGCAGTTGACCTAGTTCGATCCCCCAATGTCCCTTATGGTCCCTAGAGCCAGGAGAAATTGCTGAGCGAATAGCCAGGTGTAACTCTTGAGTGTTACCGGGTGTGACAAACAAAACAAAAAATGCTGATGCAAGGTATATACTATATTCTTCAGAAGGAGTGTACTTTTTTTTTTTTTTTTTTTTTTTTTTTTGGTGTTTGGTTTTTGGGTCACATCCAGAGGTGCTTAGAGGTTATTCCAGGCTCTGAGTTCAGAAGTCGCTCCTGGCAGGCTTGGGAACAGAACTTGTTCTGTCCGGGGTTAGCATGCAAGGCAAACGCCCTGCTGTTGTTCTACTGCTTTGGCCCCAAGTTATGTACTTTTAATTAAAGGAGAAGACTATGATTTTTGTTTGATTTTTCTTGTTAGTTATTTCTTAGTTTTTAAGAAGTAACATGTCAATGTAGACTAATCTGAAGTTAACATTTTGGTGTTTATATTTTGCTTTGAAGCTTGCTTTCTCTATTATTGTTGAACCTAATTGTCACAAGACAGGGTATTCAACCTATACCTTAATTCTACATTGTAAGTCATTTTTATGGTTTTAATATTATTTTTAAACCATAAACCAGACATAAATAATTATACCTCAATAAATAGAATGTGAGTACCCTCTATTTCTTTATTATATTCAATGTTAAAAACAATCACATATATGAGCATATTTCATTTCACTTTTTATGAAAATACAAAAAATATTACATCTCCAGTCGGAATGAAAATTTGTGTAACACTTCATCTATGTACTTTAAAATGTCAGTAGTTAGGTATTTAATATAGCTTTTAATTCATTCATTATACATTAATTCAATAAATGAAACAAGCATTAATAGTTACTGGAAGTCCCACAGAAATCTGCTCAGGAAGTCATTTTCCTTGAATGAAAGAAAATAACATCCTAATATCATACCACTCCTTCTATCGAGAGACTCTCTAGCAACACTGTACAAATACATTATTTCAACCATCTGACCCGCTTTCATCCAAGCATTAGGATCTTGAGAAGCTCAGTAGCCCCTGCTTTGGCCCCTGTGGGGTTAGATGCCAAACTCTTGACCCTCCTTCTTGAATGTGCTCAGTTGTCAGTTTTGCCTACCGCAGCTGTTGTATATTTCAAAGGATCAGATGGCCAGAATAGGTTCTGAATAGACCTATTAGCATTTCAATACAACCCCTCCGTCCCTTTTATTACCAATTCACTCAAATTAATTAATTTTTAATTTTGCACTACCTCAACTATTATAAATCAAGTCAGCCAGAGGGAGAGAGAAAAGCACTCTGAAACATGAAACTGTCTGTGTTTTAAGTCACTAGACTCAACCTATGCAATCTGTCACTTTGAAGATCAGAAAAAGGGCAACTTATCCAGTGCAGAGATTATTAAAAAAGTATTTCCTTGAGAAATTATGCTCCTTTCAGAAGTCTACAAAAGATAAGAGGAGTGGTGATAAATGGTCTGATGTGTTTCTATTCAGAAATCAAAGTTCCAGAATCAGAAAGGCTAGTTGAATTAAAAAAAAAAATACACTAGTTGGTTTCTATTTACTTTGATTTCTACTTTTTTCTAGTATTGAAATCTATGCTGCAAAAATTATGACTACATTTAAAAGTTAAGTGAACCTGTACTTTATCATATCCTAGATGTTAAATTTAAGTGTACTATTATTAGAATTAACATTATGGTTATTATTTGTTGACTTATTATTTTAGTCATAATTAACATTATGGTTATTATCTTGTTGGACTGTTTCGCTAAGGCAGCATTTTGAAAAGAAGTGAATGATTTGAATTAGAGAATCATTTTAAAAAGCACAAAAAAGGATGAAATCATTGGCAAAATATCCTGTGTTTCCTTATCTTCAATTTACTTGAATTGGTCGCAGGAATAAAACTCACAGTAAGAAAGCATTTTACTTTGAACAGTACAATCCTCTTTGAGTGAGTGCTGATTGCTTTTGATATTCCATAATGCAATGTATGCAGTTATAGATAGAGCATATGGGACTTTCTTTTTGACTTGAAGTTACAAAGTCAAGGAATACCAAAGATTAAAGGTGTTCAGTCACTCCAACATATTGTGCAACTTCTTACCTCATATACTTCAGCAGGGAAATGTGGCCAAATTTAAGATGTATTTATATCATGCTGGGTAAGATTTTTTTTAAGCTAATATAAACCTAGCTGTTTGAGACAGAATACAATTGGTTTCTGTTTCTGGGAACAATAAAGGATAGATTCTTGGCTACCAAATAACTCTTGAAAAGTTTTCTTTCCCTCACAAATATAAGCAAGTCTGAAGACAGGTTATTACAAACATTTATTAAGTAGTTTAGTTTTAAATATTCCAACAGTTTTATAAGTACTTGTAATTTATATAAAATTTATATAAATATAAAATGTATATAAAACAAATAACTTGATAAAGTTGATAATATAGTAAAAATATAAATATCAATTACTTATTTTAGACAACCATTTTACAAATTTTCTTAAGCAATACTTTTCCCCCAAACTATACTTGTTAGATAAATTTGTAATAAAATTTGTAACAATAACTTGCTAGATAAATTTGTAATTTTATGATTGTAAAATCTACATTAAAATAAAGTGAAAATTTTTGAGAGTTCTTAAACTCAATAATGTATTTCTCATGATCGGACTATGACTAAACAATTTCTACTACGAGTTAAATGTGGTTCTGATTATAGCAGAGTATATTGAATTTAATATGGAGAATTAAAAAAAGCCAATGATCAAATTGATAACTGGGTTTTAATACATATCAAAAAATTTCAAACTACCAACTTCACAATTTTTTCATAAGTTTTCCAATGCTCTATTATTTGTTTATTGAGATTAATATGTAAGTTTTATGTTGTTTTTTTGACAGGGAGATTGAATTAACTATCAAACTGAATGGAGATAAGTTTCAGATTTCCATCATACTTCTCCATGCTGTGTGCTTAAAAGAGCAAGTTTCTTTTCAATAATTATTATTCAACATTCTAACAAATAATACCAGTTTTGAAAAACATATATTAAATATTTTCATTGTTGTTCCCTCAGGTAACTCAGAAAAGTCTTTGTATTGGGTCCTGATGTTAAAATGCTGAGAATTTTTTCTTTCAAGGAAGGGTCTTAGAACAAAAGTTAAATCAGCTATATTGTACAAATACTAGAAAGTATAAACAATTTCTGAAATAAAAAGTGTTAAAATAGATTTAAATTAATCTTAATCCTTTCTTTTTATTGCTTTTTCTAATTGTGTTGTATAATGCAAACATTGATATGTATACTTTTGCTTTCTTATTCATTTGTATGTCTATTACTTCATTTATTCACTTATTTACTCATCTATTATACTCTATAAAATATGTCTTCAATATTCATAATAAATAGGAACTTAAAAAGTGCAGAATCTACTATAGTATTTCCCTGAGTTCAACTACCAATATCACATGGCTTATGGAAGTGATCTTTTGGGCTGAACTATCACTTGAAATTGCCCTGTTCTCACTGAATGTGGTCCTCACAACAAATAACAAAATAAATATGTTATGTAAAAAATTAGGGGCAAAGAAGATAATACCAGGATAATGGTGAATGCTTCCCATGCACAGAACCCTCAGCAACACAAGCCAGGTGGAAATAGGGCCATATCCTTGAACCCTAGCCTTGAACCCTCAACTTGTTGGCAAAGAGAAATTAGAATAGCCTCCATTTCACATGAACAATGCTTGGGAGTTCCTCCTAAAACACAAAATTATGTGCCTTTCAAACTATGTTTAGTTATTTTCTTTCTGATTCAAGGGTAAAATAGTAAATGAGGGGACAATAATATCTATAGTAGAGATGTAACAATATTTCTACATTTAGAACTGTCAATAAAGTTTTACTGAGATGCTTTTGCTTTTGAATAGAATATTTCTTTATTAGCAGAACATAATAAAGTTGAATGCACTACAGTTACTATTAAGATGCAGCAACAAAAAAAGTACCCCTTAAAACATCTTGACTTGGGTCAGAGAAATAATACAGTGGAAATTCGTTTGTCACTGACACTACAATGACTCCCAAGTTCCACTGATGTGCCCCCAGAGCCCTAAACCTGTCAAGTCTGGCTTTTGCAATGAACCATTGGCTTGCTTGGCCCTGAATTCCCAGAAGGAAATCAAAGAGTAGTGCTTGGAAGATACCCACCCAAAAAAAAAAAAACTTTAGCACCTGATAGATAGTATAATAAAATATATTGAGATTTTATGTAATTGCCTTGTTTAATATATTTTCATTCTTGTTAATACAGGATAATTATGACTTTATAAATTCTCATTTAAAATGAGTTCATTTAAAGCAATTCAATGTGGAATTTTTATAGTTAAAAATAGTTTGGCCATAAGTTCGTTACTTTTTTCTTTCAATCGCTTAACATTCTTTATCTCTGAAAAATTAAACTAGTACACCCATATCTATATAATTTTATCATTCATATTTGTGCCACTTTATTAAAGCCTTTTTTTATATTGTCACATAAGCACACCGATGGCACATATTAGTAAACAGAACTAACCAAAACAAGTTTCTCTTACTTATTGATATTGAAGTATTAAATCCTCAATGTAGAAAAAAATGTAACTTACAACAACAATTAGATGAAATAAGTGTGATTGAATAAATAAATTTTAAAATAAAAATAAAAGAATATCAGAGTCCAAGTAAACAGCTTTTATCCTACTCTATTTTAACCTATAAATTATGGACAATCATGAGGAATAAACTAGTTTACAGGAAATGCTAACTAGTTGATGATTCACTAAAATCTAAGCCCACAGATTCAGTAGATATTTCCCGAAGAACGAAGTACTGGGAACTATATTTTAAGGTTCTAGTCACCAGGAAATCTTTTGAAGCTCAGAAATGGTGTTTTACATTCCAGCTCTGAAGTTAAATAAATATGGAATTCAAAAGTTGTCTAGTTGTCACTACTTTACTTTCTGCATATGGGATATGTATGTGATTTAACATGACTTCAGATGAAAAGCAAGGATATTATGCACTGCATCAATTAATTGTGTATCCCTCTATACATTAGTCACAAAATGAATGTATGGATCTAAAAATCAGTGATTTCTCTCACCTTAATCAGCCGAAAACAACCTTAACAACTTTGCACAATAGAAAATGTAATTTAATATCCATGAGCCAAAAAAAAATCTCTTTAGCTTACTTTTTCGCCTTTTCCAAATGACAATATCCAAGCACATTCATTCATCTTAGTCATGCTTTTCTATTTCTCTTAGAGAAGGGTAGCACTGGATCCTCAACTCTTAGAAAAAGCACAAGATTGTAGCCAAATCTAATAGAAAGAACTGATATAATTGTTCAAATCAACAATAATTCAGCACAAGGGAAAAAAATAGCAGTGCAACAAGTGCAAAGTTCTTAGGTCTGGCCCAGCAGGGGAAATAAAAGCGAAAAGTCATGTCAACAACAATAACAATGAAAACATTTTTAAAAGCTTTGATCTTATGAATAGCCTCAGTACCAAAGGCAAAGCCTGCTGTTCAGGCCGTAACAACAGGGCAAAAAGAGCAGACAACCCCATTTACACATGCTAGTTCAGTGCCAAAGACAGAAAAGTGGGCAAGACAATATAGGAAACGTTCTAGCATCTTATGGCATCATTACATGACAGAATGTCACCAATAAATGAACTCCTCTACTTTTTAGTCTTACTACATTCTTTTCAAAAGTTTTAAATATAATAAAATAAAAAAATCATGACAAATTGTCGAGGCAGAACTATTTTCTTAAAATTCTGATACTTCATTTTAGGAGTTGGTGTTTATATATAAGGGATACATATAGTAATGGATCTCTGTGTTCCTCTTATACAAGGATAAATTATCATATTTATTTGGAATCAAATATTGACCATCGTAAGTTAGAAATAAGGAGCCATTGCCCCATGCCATGGAAAAGCGATAATTTCTTTATGGTGTATTGAGTGCATGTATAGAAATAAAAGAGATCCAATAATTGATGTAGTAAAATTTGATTAGATTATTTTTCTAGTTCTGATATAAAAACTACCTATATCAATGATGGGCACAAATCAATTAATACCTGTGTATGAAATAAAAAATCATTTTTAATCTTTGTTTAGAATTTATTATAGAGCATTTCAATTTCTTAGAGGCTACTTGTTTATTCTCATGTTTGAGAAGGCAATTTTTAACACACTATTAAATTAGTATTCCTTCATTATTTAATTCTACCTACATTGAAATTGCTTCTGCACCTAAAGGACATTGATTAAAATAGTTATATTTCTTAACTCAGACTTACATTTTCTATTATTCTAAAATTTAAACATACTTCAAAGAAGGTATGCTTGTATATTTTTAAATTGTCTATTTATAACAATCCTTCCATCATCCTCTTAGACATCAAACCTTATTTCAAACATTTTTTTTTTTTTTTACTGAACTGGCTTATTGGACCAATTAGTCCAAACTCCTTAGTCACACAGTTTACCATCTCTGATTTTGCCTACTCATCTTCTAATTCTGCCAGCATTAAGGCTTTCTCAGGTCTATAAAACTGGTCAAAAATGGGTTTTTGCCACTCAACACATAGGGTTTGTCTTTCCATTTATCAAAGCAGATATATATATATATTATATTTGTTATAAGTTTATAAGATATATACATATATATAACATATTTGTCTATACTCAGCAAATGTTTTGCATGGTACACAGGGATTTGGAGGATTGAACCTAACTGTAGTACTGCTCAGACTCCAACTATAAATGTTTTTAGCTATAAATGTTGCTTCAAGTGATGGTTAATTAATTTAACTTAATTAATTAATTTAAATTAATTTAAGGGTCTTGTTACATGTGTTAGATCTCTATAGCCTGACTACACATTTCCTTGGATTAGAAACACCCAAATTTTGTTCTACAACTTGTTAGAGATAGAGAATCTTGTCCCCCATCAGGAATTTACATACTCAGAATCTTTGTTTCCATTTAGATCTCTTATAAACTATATGGACATTAACATTTGATAATAATTTTCTAATCATACTGCCAATATAAAAATAACTATATATTGTAAGCATGTGACTCAAGCTGTATTAAGGAATTATTTGTTTTTGTTTGTTTGTTTGTTTGGGGGCCACACCCTGTGAGGCTCAGGGGTTACTCCTGGCTATATGCTCAGAAATTGCTCCTGGCTTGGAAGACCATATGGGATGCAGGGGGATTGAACTTTGGTCTGTCCTAATCTTGCATGGGCAAGGCAGAAGCCTTACCACTTGCGCCACTGCTCCAGCCCCGTGGAAATTATTAATACATTTTTAAGGAGGCAGAATGGGAGAGTGAAAATCACTGGTAGGGAAATGGATTTGAAATTTAAAATGTGAGTGCTTAAAACTCATCAATAGTTTTAAAATCATGATGTGTTATTAAAAAGGTAAAATGCACACAAATAACACCAGTAAAGTATAACTAGAAATATGAGGAAAGAAGGGAGTAGAAGTGAAAGTGTGAATTAAAAAAAAAACTTCATTTTATATAAAAAAGTGCAATGAATGGGGCCAAGACAGTGGCATAAATAGTAGGGTGTCTGCCTTGCACATGCTAGCCTAGGACAGACTGCGGTTGGATCCCTCGTCCCTTTAGTAATTTTGTTAAATTTTTTACAAATTTACCTTACCCTGATCACTGATTTTTCTAATTATAATTAATCACTGCCATGTATTTATAAGAAATTATTTCTCTTTTTTAATTAAAGTAGATGTACTAGAAAAACATGTTTACCTAACTAAATAAAAATAAATTTTTTATGGGAAATATAATGCAACAGTTAAGGTGATTGCCTTGAGCACAGAGCCAAGAATAATTTTTGAGCATCCTGAAACTTGCATGACAAGTCTTGGAGCCCAGAATAATTCCTTTCACTATATATTGTTCTATTTGAATAAAACTAATGATTTAAAAATAATAATTTTAATGAGGCAAATGATGAAAAACTATTTGATATGAAATAATATTGTAGCAACATTTATATTTTCAGCAAGTTTAAAATTCCTTTTTAATGCTTTGCACTCAAAGTGCATTCAAACATATTCAGATGTGCTTTAGTAAGTTTTGATAAAGATAAGAGAAATGCTATTAAAAATAAAGATAAAAAAGAGCAATTATGATAAAAGAAGTGATTAAGAGATTTAGATTTCACAGCACAATTCAACTCAAGACTGCCAATTACACATAAATATGTCCATGAATATTGACAAAATGTAAAATTATTTATAACAGAAACTTTTCTTTATTAAAAGTTAATCTCTGTAGACATGCTCTCTGGGGACCATGCCTCTTTTTAAAACAGAAGGCATTTCATTACTAATAATACAAAATTCAAAGTTGCGGCAAATCTACACTGTAATGTTGTAACTGATGCCAAATATAATATTAAAATATGAAAAATGATTGCTATGTACCTAAAATATGAAAAATGATTGCTATGTACCCTAAAATTAACCTTGTAAATTCATTGTACTTGTAACTTTAATATGTATGCACTTTGGTGAAAAGAACCACAATGCTGAAAGAAAATGTGATTTGCTGAATGAATATTTGGAAGTTTAAGTCATTTGACTGCTATAGTTTAAACACCGTAGTTTAAGTGTTAGTCATTATTGGATATGGGTCATTACAAATAAACTGCTCAAAATAGTAGTCATGCTCTGAGATATCCTTACTTGAATTATAGTAAATATCCCTAAAATGTTTTAAATACTCACTCAGCTTCTTGTATTTTCAAGTAAAGTTAGGGATCAATCACTCTTTTACTACCCTTTCAAAACACATAAATAGAGCTTATAATTTGCTCCCTGTAAGGGTAGCATTAGAAATGGAACTTGTATGATAACTTACAAAATAGTCACTAACATACTTAATATTGACTTATATATACAATCTTTAGTGATTACGTATTCCTTGCCACAATTTAATATTTATTCAGGAAACAAAAATAAATAAACTATGATTGGTAAATAATTAACCAGAGGATTGAAAATAATCCCTAGGGTTGAAATCTTTAATATTCAAATAAATTATCCTCAAACTGTAAGATTATTTCCAGAATTATAATAATAATATAATAATAGTTATTTTTTTATTATTATTATTATTATAAGAGTCACATCTGGCAGGGCTAAAAATTTATTCCTAGCTTCGTATTTAAAGATTAATTCTGAAGGGGCTTCTGGGGACAGAATGGGTGCTGGGTTTAACCCAGATTGGTTGTGGGTACGCAAATACTCTAACCTATTGCACTAATCTTAATGTAGTTCCAGAATTTCTAGAAAATATGTGATTATAGGCTTATTAAAGGAGTTTTTATGTACGCTGGTGAAGAGTAGTGTACATTCTATGACTGAAACACAACCATAAACAATATTAAAATCATAAAGCTTAAAGTAATTAATGTATACTTATTCTTATATATCCACTTTTCTATACTTGAGCAATTTCATTTTATTCGGTTTTAAAAAAAAAGTTTTACACATGTTTGAAACAATGTTGTATATGTGTATATATAATAGCATTGAAGTATATAAGAAAAATTTAAAAAATATTTATTTTTGACATTTGGTGGCCACGTGTAGAAGCCCAATGAATAAATTGAATTTCAGTATTAAAAAGCATAAAATAATTATGCATAATTACTTAAAACAGAATATATTTATACACTTGTTGTTCATAACAAAACATTCACATCACAAAAGTCTAGAGTATCAGGTATTAACACTTTTTATATTCTTTTTAACTATTTTTATTTATCTATCTAATGTATCTATATGCCTTATCAGTAGAATCCTCTGTTAATATCTATTTCAAACAGACATACAGAATCCTACAAACATGTTTTATTTACAAAATGTATGGCATTTGCAAAGCAGTTATTTATTTACCTAAAAATATTTGTTATTTTCTTCATTATAAAGAAAAATAATATTACATAAAGGAAATTCAGAATTACAAATAATTTGAATGGCATCAAATCAATGTTTTAAAAGAAAGAATGCTGATCTAAGTAGGCCAAATAGTCAAAGATAGTTATTTAAATAAGTAAAGTTAATTTTATGTAAAAAATATTCAATTGCCCCTGTTTGTGACATCAGGCTGGGAAAATCTATACCGGCCCAGTGGGGCCCAACTGTGAGAACCTGTGAGTACTGCCTGTGTGTGTTTGTCTTCTGTCCTGTCTCATAAACCTCTTGGGAGTGGGGCAAAATGGGCCCAGAAAATTTGCTTTCCCAGAGATTCCAGAAGAGCAATTAGCTCCACTTTGCTAGCTCTTTAAAGGAAAGAATGCCACTGCAACAAGAAGAATAAAGCACACTAAAAACTGAGCTTGATCACTGAAGTCCAACATCTCTGCCCGGACTGTCTTCTCTGCTGCGTGATCCTATGTGAGGCTTCATCCATGGAGGGCTCCCCTTCCTTGGAGGCAAGTCGACCCACCCAGGAACGGCGGAGCCAGAGGAGTGTTGCCCCGCACATCATTTAGCCAATGAATACCACCACAACATGTAGAAAAACCCACAATACAAGTGTGACAATGGGGAAACAACGCAGGCCAGCATCAGACATAGAGAATGAAGATAAAAATTCTGATGAACAGAAAATGACCAACCAATCAATCTCTCAAATAAGAAGTTTAGACAATAAATATGGAAGATGCTCAAAGAACTCAAAGAAACCATGGATCAAGTTGAACAGAACACTAATAAGAACCAGGAAATATGAAGACAGAAATCACAAAACTCCAAACTGAAATAACAGGTCAAATAACAGGCCTGAAAAACTCAGTAAACAAATTGAGTGGCAAAATGGATACACGCTCCAATAGGCTAAAAGAAGCTAAGAATAGAATTGTTGCTGTGAAAGATGAGATAAATAACAACTCCATACAGCTGGAGAGATTGGAAAATAAACTTAAAACAAATGAACAGACAATGGAAAAATTAGTCAAAAAATGGGAATAAATGAAAATAGAAGTCTTTGAAAAGTTCAACAGAAACAACTTAAGAATCATTGGAGTCTCAGAGACACAGGAAGAAAATTTCCAGGAAGAATCAACAGTCAAGAACATCATTAAAGAGAAACTTCCAGAGCTAAAAAATATATGCAATCAAATCTTGCATGCCCGAAGAGTACCAACCAAAAGAGACACCAGAAAAAATACCCCAAGACACATCCTAGTCACAACGACAAATCCCACAGATAGAAACAGAATTTTGAAAGCAGAAAGATCAAAAAGAGAAATTACATTCAAGGAAACCTCCTTGAGATTTACAGCAGACCTCTCACCAGAAACACTCAAGGCCAAAAAGCAGTGGTGGGACATAATGACAAAACTCAATGAAATAAATGCTTTGCCTAGAATATTGTACCCAGCAAAACTCACGTTCAGATTTGACGGAAAAACACATGGTTTCACAGATAAACAACAGCTCAGAAACTTTACAGACTCAAAACCAGTCTTAAGAGAAAAACTGAAAGACCTAATTTAAGACAAGACTGACCAAAAGAAACACCAAATTTCGATATAAAGATGGCATTAAATCCCAGGACAGTTCGTTCTTTCAATGAAAATGGACTAAATGCACCAGTTAAGAGACACAGAGTGGCTAAATGGCTCAAAAACTCAATCCAACCTTTTGCTGCCTACAAGAAATGCACCTGAATAGTCAGAACAAACATTGACTCAATATAAAAGGCTGGAGGAAAATTATCCAAGCAAATAACACCCGTAAAAAAGCTGGAGTGGCCATACTAATAACAGATGATGCAAAATTTATACTCAGGAAAGTTGTAAGGGACAAACATGGACATTTCGTATTAATCAAGCGGTAGGTAGAGCAGGAAGAAATCACTCTCTTAAACATATATGCACCAAATGAGGGGCCACCAGAATATTTAATACAATTGTTGACAAATCTAAAAAATAATACAATAACAACATAATAATTGTGGGGGACATCAACAAGGCTTTGTCAACATTAGATAGTTCAACCAGACTGAAACTCAACAAGAATATACTAGACCTGAGAAGAGAAATGGAAGAAAGAGGCCTAGTAGATATATATAGGACACTCCATCCCCAGAAACCTGGATACACATTTTTCTCCAATGTACATGGGACATTCTCCAGGAGAGACTACATACTGGCACATAAAACATACCTCCATAATATCAAGAAGATAAAAATTTTGCAGGCTACCTTTGCTGACCACAAGGCTCTGAAATTATTTGTGAATTCCAAAGGGACACAGAAGAAAAACTTTAACACTTGGAAGTTAAACAGCCTCATACTCAATAACCAGTGGGTCTGAGATAAAATCAAAGAGGAAATCAAAACTTTCCTGGAAACAAATGATAATAAAGACAAAAACTATCAGAACTTATGGGACACAGCAAAAGCAGTTCTGATAGGAAAATTTATAGCTTTGCAAGCACACATCAGGAGGGAAGCAGGGGCCTACCTGAATAGCTTAATGACGCAGCTCATAGAATTAGAAAGTGCTCAACAAAGTGAACCAAAAATAGGGAGACAGAAGGAAATAACAAAGCTGAGAGCATAAATCAACGAAGTGCAAACCCAAAAAACAATCCGAAAGATCAACAAAAGCAGAAGTTGGTTCTTCAAAAAAATAAACAAGATTGATAGACCACTGGCTAATCTAACAAAAAAGAGAGAGAGAAACTTGATAACTCATATTAGGAATGAAAAAGGAGAGATCCCTACTGATATGGCAGAGATTCAAAGGGTAATCAGAAACTACTTTGAGAAACTCTATGCCACTAAAAATGTGAACCTGGAAGAAATGTATAAATTCTTGGATTCTTATAGTCTTCAACGGTTGAATGAAGAGGGTGTAGCATATCTAAACAACCAACCCCATCACTATTTATGAAATTATAATGGTAATCAAATATCTGCCAAAAAACAAAAATGCAGGCCCAGATAGATTCACTAATGAATTTTTTCAAACTTTCCAAGGGGAACTACTACCAATCCTGGAATAATCTTTCATGAAATAGAAAAAACAGGAACAGTCCGAAATAGCTTTTATGAAGCCAGCATCACCTTGATACCTAAACCAGAGATGCTATGAATAAAGAGAATTACAGACCAGTATCACTGATGAATGCAGATGCAAAGATCCTCAACGAAATCCTATTTACCATAGCAAGACACTGGAAACAACCAAGATGCCCTTCAACAGACGAATGGCTAAAGAAACTGTGGTACATATACACAATGGAATATTATGCAGCTGTCAAGAGAGATGAAGTAATGAAATTTTCCTATACATGGATGTACATGGTATCTATTATGCTGAGTGAAATAAGTCAGAGAGAGAGAGAAAAACGCATAACGGACTCACTCATCTATGGATTTTAAGAAAAATGAAAGACATTCTTGCAATAATAATTTTCAGACACAAAAGAGAAAAGACCTGGAAGTTCCAGCTCACCTCATGAAGCTTACCACAAAGAGTGATGAGTTTAGTTAGAGAAATAACTACATTTTGAACTGTCCTAATAATGGGAATGAAGCAAAAAAATATATACCTGAGGAATTTAAACACACTGAATGTAACAAGTTTACCAGTTTACAGTGGGCAGAAAATATATGTGTATATCAGGTCTGTTTCAAAACTAGTGTAGGTTTAGACAATTGTTTAAGACATGACAGAATCTTCAGAGGCACTACAGTGCATACTCAGAGGATTCATATAAGAGTCATTGACTGCCTCAGACATAGGATGCAGATTAAAGTCATATTTTAGCACTATAATTTTCTATGCAGCAGTGTATAATCATGTCCCATAACTGAGTAGACAATGAATAACAGCAAATAAATATAATAACAAAATTATAACACGACAACATAAGGAAAGCATTTTAGGACAGGTACATTCAGCGTATATTTTTCAGCATTTTTGAAATATGTCTTCATTCTCTGTGCAGCTTTAGTCTTTAAATCAATTGTCATTTAAATTAATTTTATTATTAAATTCATAATTGAGGATATAATTTATAAATAGCTTTCAATCTTATAAGGTAAGAAACTTTTTATGGTCTGTGTAAAAATAATTAAATATTTTAGAAAAAATAAATTGAAGAACAACACCTGTATCTTTTATATAAAATAAGAAAATGCTATGTTTTATTTATCTTGTTTCTGAAAAAGTAGAAAAAAATTATTTATTTTTTATTTATTTCTTAATATCTTTTTATTAAAGTGAGTATGAGACAAATTATGCATTGTAAATGTAATGACATCTGTTTTATTATTTAACAATTAAATATTGAACTCTTCCAAAATGTTTAATTTTCTATTCCATTTATATAGTTTGTCAGAAAAGTATTGATTATATCTACTGATTTTATGAACTTGATTTTGATAAACTAGTGTATTAATGATGTGATGTAAATGTGTAGTTACATTAGCCACTTTAATGACATGTATTAAAATATTAATACTGACATAATTTATCTTAAGTGATCATTATATTATTTTAATATTTAAGATATTAATAGGCCAGTATTAAAACTGTTACCTAAATGCTTCCTAAAACTGGGGCAAGAGAGGTGGCGTAAATAAATAGGAAGGCATCTGCCTTGGCCGTGCTGCCTAGAATTGACCACAGTTAGATCCTTCTACATACCATATGGTCCCCTAAGCCAGGAGCAATTTCTGAGTGCATAGCCAGGAGTAACATCTGAGTGTCACTAGGTGTGGCCCAAGAACCAATAAATAAATAAGTAAATAAATAAATAAATAAATATTTCCTAAAACTATTAACTTTTGCCTCATTTAATTATTTTATTTAATATAACTAATGCATTTAAAAGTAATACTATAATCAGAAAAGAGATCATCACTATTCACTCAAAAATACATGTATTTAATAAAGATTTAAATTAAATTCTGAAAGTGTCATGTTCTATGGTTCTCACCTATTAGAGACTATTTTATATTTAGACACATAAACCGAAATTCAGGTATAATATGGGACTAGAAGTTTGATAGTCTATATTATGAGTCACATACATATAGACATCTAAGTATGTATGCCTCAAAATTTTATATACTTAAACTAAATACAAATCAATAAAAACAAACTTATCCATTGAAGATTGTAGAAAGTATATATGCAATATAAAATTTAAAACCAGTGATATAGTATCATCATACGAGTTTCTACCATACTATGATTATATGATTAATTATGCCTTAAGTAGAAACTTTTGTGGTGAATTTAATGTAAATAAAGTCATGTAAAACAAATCAATTCTCATCCCCCATACGTGATAAATAAATCTCTTTTGGGTCTAAGATCATACAGAAACCTTCAGCAGCAGAGTTGACAATTTTTCTGCAATCCTGATGCTTGCCTGGAGTTTATGGTATGAGTTTGGCAAATATCCAACATGAACAGTGTTTAACTTTCTTTACAGGAGCACAATACTTCCAAGTGTTCATCTGCTTTACCTACTGCTCTTAATAAAATGCAAGCCAATGTATTTTTTCATTTCCTTTCAACACTAATAAGACCAACCATCAACCTTACAAAGGATAGAGTCTGCTTTTTCTACAGCATTTTACAGTAGCTCTGCAATGAAGTAGTAGGAGAACACCATTATCACATGCATCGCCATTACTCAGATTTGGGTATAAAGCAGTGTATATCTTGTCACAGAAACACAATTCCCATAGAGTAAAAGACTTTGGGAATATCTTTTATTTTATAGTGCAAAAATTTCAAAGGATATTGCAAATATTGATTAAAATTTTAAAGGATATTGCCAACATTGATTAATATAGTTGCTTTATGCAAGACTTTGTATTCTATGAAGCTTGCAAAGTTATTTCTTATAGACATCCACAGACTATAATATATAATAAAATAAAATTTTCAAAGGAAATCTTTTTATATGTTATCTTAACATAAAGCAGCTGTATCTGAACTTTAAGTAATATGTAAGATAAAATTCAAGTTGATTTATCATTAAAAGCATTACATTTAAAAATAGTACTTATTACTTTTAAAGTATTATATTAGAAGTAAAAATGTATTAATATGGTATTTAATTTAAAATTTTGGAAATGTGATAATTATATGAATTAGTTTATTTTGTATCTTTCTCATTTAAAAAGCTAAAAGAATTTTAAGAACCTACACAGTAGCAGAAGATTTCTAAAGTTCATATTAATTTGCCTATTATATATTTTAACATTAAATTATTTTGGAATTAAATATGTTAGGCATATTTATAAGTAGATATATTATTATAAGTACATAAGTGTATGTACTTGACAAATAATGCCTAATATATGTGTCTGTGTGGGTAAATAAATATATAAATAAGTATAACATGCATATAAATACACATATTTCTACATATAGGCAAATGTATATTCTTGTGCTATATGTGTAGGTCATATATGTCTATATGTTTAGCTACATGCATAAACATGACAACATACATGTGAAACTATATTTACTCATATGCATTTTATATATTTTACACAATATACTGCTTATTGGATTTAAAAAATTGTTTTATGTGTAGTATATGTGTCAGCCATCTGTAAAAGGTTGCCAATTGCCATTTGGAGATATTTCAAGTTAATAATGAAGCATATTGTGTAAACATACACATTGGGCACATGGCAAGTGTCTTTCGGTGTCTGGCTTCTCATTCACCATCTTCTCCTATCAATCATGTCTTCGGCAACAGCAGGGGCAATGGAAATAGAAGAAGAGGTAATTAGAGGTGTGACTCAGTTCCACATGGCCATAAAATGAAGGCCAGAGATTCTTTGTGAAATATTTTTATATTATGCTTTAGAGCAATTCTACATTTTAAAAATGGGCAAAAAGTATTAAGTTAATTAAAGATACGTTTTTCTTTATTGCATAATTGTTATCAAATGATTTAGACATTTAAAAGCAAGAACTATGAAAAATTATCATCTAATAATTATGAGGTAAGACTAATGCTATGAATAAAAAATAAAGTATAGTTTGGGCCATGAAGCTTTAAATGTGGATATTCAAATAGGATATTACCATGACATATTTGATATAGGATATACCATATTATCATGACTTTAATGCTATATATTAACAGTGCTTTCTTGTTATCACTGTATGGCTATAGCAATGCAAATAGCTCAGCTTTTTATTTTGTTTAATTAATAAAATTTTCACCGAATAATCATGAGATACATAGATATAAAGTTGTTTATAATTGAGTTCCAGTCATACAAAATTCCAACGTCCATTCCTTCACTAGTGCATATTTCTCATAATCAATGTCCCCAGTTTTCCAGTTTTTCCACCTCTCTATCTTTCTCTCTCACTCATTCACTCTTTCTTTCTTTTACTATTTTTCTTCTACCAATGGTTAGCAATATCATTACTGAAGGTGTATTATGCATATTACTTTCCTTTCTTTCAGCACCCAGTTATTGTCCAGAGTGATCATTTTCATTTATTATTGTCATAGTGGTTCATTCTTTACCCTCCTGTACAACCCCACTCTTTGTGGCAAGCTTCCAACCAAAGCCTGGTCCTCCTGGTCCACATCTCTATTGTCTTTAAGGATTATTGCTGTTCTATGTTTTTATAAAATATATAGATCCCACAAAGGAATCCAATTATCCTATGTCTACCATTTGTCCTCTGGTTCATTTCACTCAAAATAAACTCTCCATATTCATCTATATACATGCAAGTTCCATGACTTCATTTTGTCCTAATAGTTATTTTAATGTACATGCTAACTGTTCTTGATGTACTTATTTAGGAAACAATAGCTTGTGTATTTGGACTGAGGATGGGAGGGAGCAAAACTGTGTTCTATATATGGGTCTCCCATTCCCTTCTTTGGGGCTATCAAGGCTAGATTTCTATTTTAAGAAGATATTTTAAGAAGACAGTGTCAGTATTAATCGTTGTAACCACATTGCTAGAGTCCAATGTTCTAGTTCCACTGATTTTTAGTAGTAATCACCCACAAAGAACCTGTACAGATTTTTACAATATGGTAAGTTGCAAGATATATATTAAGATAAAAATAACAAACTAAATTATATGAAACATTGTTGACACCAATGGTGAGTGTTGTACAGCAACATTATACTCCTGAAGTATTATTAAGAATGTTTTTAATCATGGGGACTTGATTATTTTAAAAGGTATTCAGAATTCTGATCTAAATAATCATAATGATATTATGACATAAGTAGAATTAAATAGATTTTCTTAGGTCTATACTGGCAAAATGTGACTCAAAATTTTACTCAGAAGACTTTGATGAAAAATACATGGCGTATTTATCATTAGTGTACAACTTACATAATATATAAATGTTAATATAAATGCATTTTTGGCTTATGGTTGAGATAGGATACCCACTTTTCAAGAACAAGAAAATTAGTGTAAGAATTTCTGTGAGTGAATAATCTAGTACAAATGGAATAGGTAAAGAAATAAAAGTAAAATTTTGACTGCAGTTACTAAGATGTGTTGCAGATGTGTAATTGTTAGATGCCCGAAGACACATAATCTATGCTTTCATATCGGTAATTCAAACAATTTTCCATGACATGAATCAGCTTTCCAAGTAAAAACTATCCATAATCTGGAGGAACACCATTGGTACTAATTCCATAAGTAAATTTAGTCTGTGACATGTCTCACAGAGGAGATGTAGTGGAGTGTTGAATAGCATTCTATGAAAACTTTAGCTGAGTAATTACAGGTGTGCCACACTGGGTGGTTACTTCAGAAAACACAACTGTCGAGCTTTAGGCTTTTCATTTTCCTAGAGTCATTTACCAGGGAAGGAACACTAGTCACACAAGTACTCTGCACACAAATTCCAATTCCAACATTTAACATGACCTCTGCCAATTTCCTAATTTCTCTAAACCTTTAGCTTCCTCTTTTGGGAAATGGGGAAATGATAGTACCATGCACATAGTTTCTTGGTGGATTAAATTAAGCATCAGGCTCAGTTAAGAGACAAAAACAGCTGATGTTAATATGCTACTCTAATTTTAACTCACTGTCCTAGCACAGGAGCTTTTTATGAACAAATTATTAATACAATATGTCTTTTAATACAACCATATCTACCTGTCAACTTTGCATGAGTTTCATATTACAAAAAAATGAGTCAAATGTCAGATTTGATTTTATGTCAGCACCTCAGTGTATCCTAAAAGGAATGAACTATTCTATAGCAGCTGTCTGAGTCCTTTGTATACGGACTAAATGTGTTCTCCCTGGTATCTTTTTTATTACTCTCTTCACATTTTCAGTTCATGACCTCCAAATCATAGATATTGAATGCCAGTTACTTTGACCAGTTTTTCTATAAGTAACCTTGCTGCAGTTTTAAAAAATTTCTAACTTCAAGGAAATATTTCTGAAACTTATTATTTCCTCTAACATAACCTACTAGGTCTTTTTCTCTGCATAACCATTACTTTATGGTCATCTAAATACTTAGTAGGAATCCATATGCCTTAAATACATAAATAATTAAAACGAACACGAAATTTTTAGTTAGAATTCTGAGATTCAATTAGGTTTCAATTTAACATCTATCAATGTGTAATGAGAATTTTGGGTTTAATTTATGTCTCTTTAAAAGTAAGAATTATTCTAAATAATTGTTTCTCATTCTTAAACAAATGGATAATGCTTGACTGTATAATATATTTTAAATCTATATCATACAATTTAAAATATGTAGCAGATACCATATTCTAGCAGTAGTACTGGTGTTACTGGACATTATCAAATGCCTTCCAGGAAACAATTATCAGAATTAACAACATTTTCAATGTTTACATGTCTATTATATGCAGAAAAAATTTGCAACAAAGTATTTGTAATTTCTTGAAATTTCCATTTAATATTAGTTTCTTGAAGACAGAGACATTGCTTGTTCAGTTCATTACATATTTTACAAAGTAAGCATAAATTAAAGAGTAAGCATAAAATAAAATTAGGCTAATAAAACTAATAAACGATGACATAACTTCATGGCAATAAAAGTCCTTAATTTATGACATCATAGAAATATTCTTTGTTGAGTCTCTGACATACATCTAACATATATCTAATCTACATCTAACATTCATCTTCTTAGATTGGCTGAAATTTTCTGTATGAATAATTGTTTTCTTTTAATATAAATTTAGTTTGTATTTCTTTACAGTGTAAGATGTTTGAGAGCATGAATTACTTCATGCTTCCCACCAAATTAGTTCAATAAGCCCTCTGTGCCATACAATAATATAACTGTTAATTGATATATTGAAATAATTCAGATATATCTATCAGTACATATATGTAGATAATTAAATGGGTCCTAAGCTCTGGGAAAAAGTAAAATAACATCCTTGATATAACTGCCTAAAAAAAATATATATATACATATATAACATATAAATCATATTAATCTAGATTTTTAAACTATATATTCTTTCTTTTTAATAGCAACCAGTGAAACACAAATTATTTCTTTCCCACCATTTATATATACAGATTGTTCCTTTTTTTTCATAAAACTCTGTATGTTCTTTATACATTAAATCAAGAATAATGTTCTCTCATGTCATAACATATGCTTTTTCTTGTTGAAAGTGAGTCTTCACATCAAAAATTAGCAGCTGTTCTCAATTACAGCCTCTATACTTAACTTTGTGTAGCACCATAGCTGACTACTAACTAAAATTCAGAAATAGTTTCCTGTGGCTTTTTGCTTGTGGAAGTCATTCTTTTGATTTCTAAAATGGGGGATCTCTGACAACTAATAAGATTGTGAGCTTCTTCAACTTAATTTCCATTGTTTAACTTGGGTCTCCTCTCACAGAAAAAGTCAGAAGCTAGAAGTCAAGACTATGCTTGTAATTTGGAAGAAAAAACCTTTAATTACCATTTTAAGAGGAACACAGGAAACGTGGCTGATAACAATAGGATCAAACATGGATTCTTTTCCAACAAAAAGACACCCTTAAGTTATCACACACTTATCTGCCAAAATACAGTTTGCCCACATTCTACAAAATGAGAAGACACAACAAAATCACAAGCACAGTTTTTTAAAAAAGTAATGCAATAATACATTTTCTGAATTTACATGTCAATTTTCAAAAACATTATTGATGTTTCATTAACTCTTTTTAATCAGTTCTTCCCTAGAGAAAAGGGTATCACATAATGCAAAATAACTAAGAATGAGGGGGCTTTTTTATTGTCCAAATTACTCTTTGAGAGGACTTTTATCAAATATCATGAGAGCTAACATTTTTCCCTACAATTGTTCTCTATTAGCATTAGTCCCAGCTGTCAGAGCTGTAACATAAACCCTATTAGCACCTATAAGTTCTACTCTGGAATTGTCAGAAATACGAACAGAACAGAAGGAAAATCCCAGGAAACAAGGTGGGCATTTTTCAGTACTACATGGCAAGGAATCGATAAAATATGTACTAATGCACTTTACACAATTTATCTCAAGAGAAAAAATGATCTACATCTTAATTTGTTTGTATGAACTTTGATTTCGCTTCATCTGAGAGTCTTTAGTTAAAAAACCAAACTTATTAATAGAAAAAGTAAGAAAATGTCAACAATGTTTATAAAAAATCGCTATGTGCAATCTGAGAAAACACTTTCTCCAAATATTAATATGGAGAAACTGGGCCAAAGAGATAATATAGGAATTAAAACATATCTCTTGAACGAGGAGAAATTCATTTTGAAACCTGACATCATGCAGGTATGTGATGTACTTGTCTTGATAATTCCTGGTATGGCACTGCTCAAACAGTATCTTAATACCCATAGGTCTTGCATTCAACTATTATCTTGACCAAAAATCACCAAAAGAGACTCTGGGATTTCCTAAGCACCACCAGGGAGACCTCACATAAAGTTATATGTATACTGAAGTGTAATAATGTATATATAAAATAAAATTCATTTCTTTAATAATTACTTTATTTAAGTATGGTTTGCATAATTGTTCACGATTGAGTTTCAGTCATACTGATATGACTTCACTGGTGCACAATTTCTGCCATCAATGTCCCCAGTTTTGTTTTTTTCCTTTTTCCCTTTTCAACAGTGTGGTTTGCATCATTATTAATGGATACCATGCATAGCACTTAATCCCCTTTCAGCACCCAGTTCTTGTCCAGAATGATCAGTTCTAAAAATGGGTATTTTAAAAATAGAGAAGGTATGCTCTTTGCAAGTCAGAGATTGTTTTAAATTTGCATAGCCAGATGGCATTTTATAAATGCCAAAGAAATTACATTGTTTCTTTAAACTTACAAATATTATTAATTAAAGAAATAAAATTTCCAGGCTATCTAGTTGGTCTAAGTAATTATGATAGTATGTTAGTTAAATTGACAAATGTTCTCAGAGGTGATATTTAGGTAAGAGTTAATAAAACATCAATAATATATCTTTGAAATTACCATGCAAATTCTGAAAACGTTCTGTAATTGGCCAATGCTTATAATTTAACTTGCCATTATTTATCATGAGGTATTTAAATGGTTAGGTGTGTATTTGTATTTTGTATATGATTTTTACTTGATAAATGAAAGTTAAAAATTTGAAAAAATGCTGTACACAGTTTAAAAAAGGCAGAAAATCTAACACCTATAAAATAGTTTTTCATATAAGGATAAAAGCAGTGAGCTATCTATTTAAGGAAGACATCTCTTTTTATCTTTTAATATTGAAATAAGGGAATTTATAAGATATTTAGCTGTTATTACATATATAAACTAAAATAGTTGTGGTGCATTGAAACACTTCACTGTGATGGCTTGTGTTAAAATGTTACGAAAAATTTTAAAACTCTGTGTAGGGGGCACATATCCCAAGCAATATACAACAGTTTGGTGATCATTCTTGGTGATCTTCAGCAAATAAAACCACGTCACCTAACACTAAATGGAAATCAGAAGAGATACCGTCCTATAAACTGTGAAAAATAAGAGCACCAAGAACAGAAAACTGACTTTGACTACAGTGACTGAACAGAACCTACCTTGGGACTAATAAGGAAAACCCTACCCTAGGCTGTAGCCCAGGACACATAAAAACAACAACAACAACAACAACAACAAGATGTCTTATTGTAGAGGTCCAACTTGGACAACAGAGACTGAGCAGAACCTTTGGATCCATAATATCCTAGGCTTCGGCTTAGGGACTGAACGAAAACAGGGAGCAAGTGTTAGAGAAGACTGAACAAAACAACAATGATGGATAGGAACCTAGAGACTGTATCCTAGACCCTGACCTATAACCTGCGCAAATACCAAGATCGCTAGCTACAGTGGCTTGATTTTTTCACACACAACCAACTTTCCTGGCATCACATAAAAGCCTTTGGTATGGGGTAATGAGTATATATGGAGCCAAGAATTGAACCCATGATCGTATGCTTCAAGGATGGAGAAACCCTGAATCTCTCAGGCCACAGGAATTCTCTTTCTTCCCCAATGCTTACTGTGCCTATGCAAAAAAAAAAAAAAAAGTGGGGGGAACGCCAAACCTTACCGCTCCAGCACCCATACTTTTGTTTTTGTTTTGTTTTGTTAGTTTTTTACTTTATTTTCCTTCTCATTTTTCTTCCACTTTTCTCTTTCTTTTTCACTCTTGTCATTATTATTTAGAGATTTATTTTTATTTTTATTTGCTGGGTCCATTTTTTAATTTTTTCTTCCATTTTTCTTTTCTTTTTTTTTCTCTTCTTTCTTTTTTTGGTAGTTGTCACCAAAATCTTTTCTTCCTTTTTTCTTATCCTTTTTATATCCAATGACGGTGGAATAGATCTACAACAAGCTGTAAAGTGGAGACCAGTTGCACTAGCATTCTGGGGGGTAGAGGAGAGAGATATGGGATGCATACTGGGAACAGGGGCGGAGGGAGGACAGCACTGGTGATGGGAATGCCCCTCATTCATTGTCACTATGTACCATAAATGATGCAGTGAAAGATTTGTAATGCACTTTGGTCACAATAAAAATAAAAAAAGAAAGAAAGAAAAATGGTGACTTAAAATTAAAAGAAAAAACACTTAAAAAGACAAAAACAGGACCTAGATTCAGTGCTTCTCAGTCCCAGATAAGGTGGGAGGCAGGGATAATAAGGCTGTGCCTGGTGGCACTCTGGGATTTAATATCATTATTATTATTACTATTTTATGTTTATACAATAAAATAAAATCAATCAATCAATAAATAAAATCAACCTCAGGTAGTTTCACATGTTATGTCTGTGACCCGAAAGATGAGCTATCTCCTTGGATCTCTAAGAACTCTTATAGGTAAGGGATTGAAAAATAATTACTTGCTTATTGAGCACTCACATACTTCATGAAATGATTAGTTTGTTTGATCTCAATTCATATTAACCATAATTTAACAATTATTATGTATCCTTAGAGTATGTTTGCAGTTAAATTGCCTCTAAATACTCAAAATAATCTGTTGTAACATAAAAATTTTGAATTAATATCTAGTATCTTTAAAGCTAAATTTCATGGTTTAAATTTATACTGAGTTTACAATATAGGGCCAGAGTGGTGGTGCAAGCGGTAGGGCATTTGCCTTGCACACACTAATCTAGGATGGACAGCGATTTGATCCCTAAGTGTCCCAAATGGCCCCCCCAAGCCAGGAGTGATTTCTGAATGCAACAGCCAGGAGTAACCACTGAGCATCACCAAGTGTGGCCCAAAAAAGCAAAAAAAAAAAAAAGATTAAAAATGCACTACTATACACATACTAGACAAATATAGTTCAAAGTCCAAATATTTTTGTTTGTACATTTTTTTATTTAAAGGAGTTTTTACTAAATTACCTCTTTGATAGTATGGTGCTAATTTTTTGGGGAGTGGGGATTTGGGACCACACCCAGTGACTCTCAGGGGTTATTTCTGGCTATGCTCTCAGAAATTGCTCCTGGCTTGGAGGACCACGTGGGACACCAGGGATCGAACCTAGATCCTTCCTAGGTCAGCCTGTGCAAGGCAAACACCCGATAGTTCTGTCCCCGTATGTTGCTATTTTGATTGAAATTTCTAGTAACATTACACAGCAATTAAGGTAAACATATTTGACAATCACTTCACATAATTCATACCATTTTCTCCACTGCCTTTGCTTTTATCTGTGTTTGTTTGTTTGTTTGTTTGTTTGTCTTTGGGTCACACCTAGCAGTGCTCAGGGGTTACTCCTGGCCCTGCACGCAGAAATCGCCTCTAGCAGAGACCGAGGTTCATAGGGGATGCCGGGATTTGAAACACCGTCCATCCGGAATGCCTGCGTGCAAGGCAAACGCCCTACCAGGGTGCTATCTCTCTGGCCCCAGTGA
Source organism: Suncus etruscus (assembly GCF_024139225.1). Taxonomy (NCBI): domain Eukaryota; kingdom Metazoa; phylum Chordata; class Mammalia; order Eulipotyphla; family Soricidae; genus Suncus; species Suncus etruscus. The sequence goes on along the minus strand of NC_064860.1, from coordinate 75,231,969 downwards.
TTCTTAAAAGTACATAAAAATAACTAAAATTAATAAAAACAGATTATGAGCTATGTAGCTATTTATCAACTAAATTTGTATGAAAATATTTTCAATTATTAAACACTTTCTTGACACATGATTTATTTAAAGAATATACGAATGATAGTTTCATCTAAACTAACCAAACAAATGTGTTATGTAGATGTGTGTGTATGTGTGTGATACACTCAGCTTTTATCAGAACTTATTCCTGGCTTTGGGCACATGGATAAATCCTGGCATGATCTGGAACTATATGGAGTGCCAGAGATCAAAATTGAGTTGGCTAAATTCAAGGCAAGTGCCTTACCTGATGTACTATCACTCTGTACCCCAAATACAGTATTGTAAATAACATGTATTAGGATATAACATAATGCTAAAAAGTGATATGTTTTGTTTTTAAAAGAAAAGTTTAGTTTGATTTTTCTTTTACTATTTTGCTCCTTTTACTAGAAGTAATTGTCTTATATAAGTTAAATATAATTTTTCTGGGTATATTATATAAGCATACTCAGCTAATTTTAAAGAGATTTTTAAAAAAAATCAGTGAGCAACACAAATGCTATGAAGGAATAAATGTCAAACAAATCTAAAAATTAGGTATTTTCAATAAATATATATCTTATTGAGAATAAGGTGGAATACCAATGAATGAATAAAAATACACTGAAACATAAAATATAACATTTTATGTTACCTATAATGCTAAGATTCAAAGTTAGAGAGAAACTATTGAATTGGTCGGTTGGTCACATCTGAGTGTTTTTACACAGATTTAAACAAGAAACAAGGAAAACAACCCAATACAAGTGATGATTGATGTTAAAGATGACATGGGAATATGTTTTATCTACTTCTAAGCATATCCACTGGATTGGAGTGATAATACAGTGGGTAGATACATGCAAGTATTTGCCTTGCATGCAGTCTTTCAGGGTTCAATTTCAGTCACTCAATATGGTCCCCATGAGTATGTCAGGAGTAACACCTAAGGGCAGAACCAGAACTAACCTTTGAACACCACCAAGTGTGGTCCCCAAACAAACAAACAAATGAATGAATATATAAGTAAATTCAAGGGTGGTTTAACTAATACATTAATTGGGAATTTTAAAAGGTAGATATTATTCCTTTATAGTGAATGAGAAAATTAACTCTGAAACTACTTAGGCACCCAATTATTAAGCACTGTTCCCAAGATTCTATAGTCAAGACATTGTAAGAAATAAGAATTAGTTTCTGTTGGTGTAAATGATTTGCAAGCCACAATCAGTGTTGCTCAGGCTCTGTCCTGGCAATGTGATGTGGGATCACTCCTGAAAGGGGCCTCAGGGGACCATGTATGATGATAAGGATTGAAAGCAGATGCTATGAAGGCAAGAATCTTATTCACTGTACTATCTCTCTAGGGACCAACCATTATTCCTATAATAAAAAGAAATTAAATGCAAATAGATACAAAGAAAATACAGGGACATTTTATATCCATAAATTCTGCCAAGAATAAATGGGAAAGAAGATAGAAAAGCAGACAGCATATTTAGCTATTTTAAATTTGTTAGAATATATCTGCTATTTAAAAATTATATTACTTAATTGTATCATAAATGCTAGGACTTTAAATAAAATAAAGTAATTGGTCTCTAATGTCAATTGCATGATAAAGTGAAAATGGCAGACTTATTTTAAACTGAGAGAATAAAATTTTCTTAATTTAACGTAAGGAAGCTTATCCCTTCAGTGCAGCAGATAAAGTTGAATCAGTGATTTGCATATGGTATGTAAAATTAAGTTGCAAATATTTCAACATCACCATAAGTAATTGTATCTTTATCTTCACATTGTAAGAAATGAATAGATACTTATTTGCATATAAAGAAACTATTTGTCATTACTTTACAAAATGATCATTCATTCTTTCAGCTACCATCTAAACCATTATTTTCTTAACTGATTATTTTACTAATACTAAGATGATGTCAGTCTTAATTTATGCAAAGATTTGTGACTTCTAATCACGTGCATATGTCTCAAATTTAATTAAATGAATGTTTATGTGTAAAGTTTTCTAAAAGAAATGCTAAAATATATAGTTGCTATATAGTTTTACTATGATTATCTGTCTATAAGAACTTATTGTGAAATTAATCATAATCTAATATGTACTATAATTATATTCCTAAAAAAAGGCAGGTTATCGTTATCTCATTCCATCTTGAGTATCTTTTAGTCTGAAAGCAACTGGAAAGAAGTCCTTCATTCATCAAGACATATAGACTCCTGCTGTTCTAGAGTGTTCTCTCAAATAGTCAATGATAAGATGAATAAGAATTGTTCAAATGCCCCACACATTTATTCTGCTAGAGCAAGCATACTTTTGAACCATATTGTACTAAAATATTACATCTACTTAGGTGAATTTCTGAATTTTACAGGAGATTAGTAGAAAATCAGAATTGGGCAATCAGTCCTAGATCAAAGAAAAATGATTATGGAAAATGATAAGAAAAAGTATCCATGTCTCCAGTGCATCATATCAAAGACACTTTTCTATTAAACTGCAAATGTACAGAAACAACGAATAAAGTCAGCATTCCACAATGAATGCACAGAGATAAAACACAGAGTAACAAATTCTTCACTGACATTAATAAGGTATTTGGTACATTAAGTCTAAACAAAGCTTGTGAGAGCAAGAATATTTATACTAACCTTCTGGTATCTGCCTCAAATGTAATTAATTGACTATATAAAAAGCCATTAGCATTCTCATTTCTTCTCTCCAAACCAAATCAAAGGAGATAACTTAATTCATTAGCCAGGATTTAAAAATAAACAAACAAAGATCATGAGGTTCCCTTTGTGATAGTTGAAAACATTTCCCACACCTCAGACTTGAAACATGAAATTGGAGGGTGGAGAAGACAAAATAAAAAATACTAAGTGAGTAAAGTCAAGCAAATCTTGATTTGCAATATTTTAAATCAAATAACAGATGGATTTGGTTTCCAAATAGCAGATGGATTATGGTTATAATTGTTATCTATAAATATTATTTTTAAGAAAAATTTTAAAGTTGTCTTATAAAAATATAGTCTACATTCTTACTATATAGCAATGATATTACAAGTTTGTCCATGTTCAAGTACTTTGGTCCAAAAAAGTATTTACTATACATATGGTCAATGAAAATAAAATAATAGTCTATCCCCCTGTCTCAAAGATTAACTGAGAGAAACATATTCAAATAAAGTCATCTGTAATGTGTGTAAAGAAAATCTGTTAGGAAACACAATCTCATGCATTTTCTTTCCTTACTCATTTATATTATTCATGTATTTAGATGGTATATTAATTTTATTTTTGCTATATTATTTTGTTTTGGAACCAACTTTGCCATGCTCAGGACTTATGCCTGTTTCTATACTCAGATGATTCTAGGTAGTTGTTCAAGAATGATATTATACTGGAGATCTAATGGGTTTGGCTGAAAACAAGACAAATATCTTAACCCTGTACTATCTCCTTGGTCCTTAGTGCAATTACTTTTTTCCATTTCTATTTCATCAGTTTTTATGAAGAGCTTTTTATCTTTATGAGCCTGTTTTTTTTAAATCTACATTGTTTAAAAAGCAATTGTAAAATGTATAACTCCTAATATTTCATTTCTTTTTCTATATAGTTTATGGAAAGGAAGTTACACTATTTTATATTCCAAGCTTTTAGTTTATATCATCCATGGTAGATAGTAAAGGAAACTACATTAAATATCTTTTAGAAATAAGATACTTACATATCTCAGAACAATATTTCATTATTATTATCTAATACTAAATATAATACTACATTAAATACTATCTAATAGTATTGTCATTATATGATAGAATGATCCTTCATTATCTCTAATAATAATACCATCTTCATCACATTAATTTATTTTTCCATATAAGCTACTTGGATTATTTGTGTGTGTACTAAGCAGTGCATAGCAAGACTAAGGACAAGTATTGATTGTTCTCCATCTGAGAAGTTTCATAGATGGGCTGAAGAATAATAAGCTTTTGGGTCCTGCAGTGCTGGGCTAATGGTAGTACTGAGGATTTGGGGGGCACACCAAGTGATGTGCAGGGAACTATGTGGCACAGGAGAAAAATCAGAGTCAGCAACATTCAAAGACATTCAATTTAACCCTGCTACTATCTTCATAGTCTCTCAATTTTAAATACATTAGCTTATCTACCTTGATTTGATCATTGTATCTTTACGTTATCCAACTAAAACCATCCTTGAGCACATAGCCAGGAGTAAGTCCTGTACACGCGCAGAACTGAATTTGGCCACAAAGGCAAGAATAAGCTTTGAACATAGTTTGATGTATATAAAAACTAAAAAACATACAAATTATATTCTTTTAGTTCAAATGTAAGTGTAAGAGTAAATACCTTTCTATATATCATCTTGAGGAGGGACCATGGATAAAAGGCAATCTGATTTATCTTTGGACATTCTGAGTTCTTATTATTTAGATAATAATTTATTTTGTATAACAAATCATATAATTAAGTTTTTTATTCCCTGGTAATATTGGCACAATCAATATTGTAATATTGGCATAACCAATCAGACAACATTGGCCAGGATATAGTGTGGTCCTGGATGAGAAAGTATAAGAAGTACTGCTGAAAAAACTGTTCTAGTGGGGTTTGTTCTTTTTCTAAGCAGAGACTGTTGTTAGCTGTAACACTAATGACAACCAGTGTTTAGTGTGCTACTCTCAGTCACCAGCCCCACGTACTCATAAATCAGATGACATTCCAGTCTGTTTGGAGTGTTAAGACTTTCGTACAGAAGATGTAGTTCAGTGATAATTAACACTTGACTTGTATACCTGAGGCCCTGGGTTCAATCCCCAGTAAAGTTCTACTTTACCAAATGGTATTTCTTTAAACACAATTATAAAAAAAATTTTGTAAAGTTTTGAAAGTTGGAACTAATTTATTTGTGATAATGTTGATATTTATCTTCCAAATAGCCAATGCTAAAATTGCAAGTCCATATAGAGAGCACAAGTATATGGTCAATTATGTTTAATCATCAGGATTCGATATAGTCATCACCACCAAGAATAGACCCTTAACACAGAACCAGAAATAAGCTACAATCACATTTGGATGTGGACCAAACATAGAAAAAAAACACAAAGATTTGTTTTCTATTAGTGACTAAAAAAGTGTTGAATTAATAGTAAATGGTACTCTCACTTTTCTCATTTAAGAAAAAGAGAACTATTGTGAAAGTTGCCTTGTGTGAAAAAGAAATATAATGTTATCTTTAAATGTCTAGCCCAAAACAAATACAACTTTGGTTTATGGTTCGGGATTGATGGATGTAGTTTCTTTTTTTTCTTCAACAACAACATTATTACAATATATTTGTATATCAAATAGATCTGGCCACATTTTCAGCATTTATTTAAGCAAACTTTGACTACCCTAATATTTATCTTAAGTGGAAAGAATGTTATTATTACAATAAAAAAGTCACCAAGTCACAATGTTTGAATACTTCCTAAGGCTTCTCTATGGAACAATTTCAGAGGACAAAAGTCATAGGACTCTATACATTTGGGAAATTTGAGAGAAACAAATTATATAAACAAATTATAAGCCTCACATGGAATGTGTAAAATATATACTGCATTTACCTTTAATCTGTACCCCAAATATTTTCAGCATAATAGTGATAAACCAAATTCGTTCATGCACACTTTTCATTATTATTGAACAATTTTCATAATACATAAATGTTCATGTTTTATTAGATACATTGTCAAATACCTTATAACAATGATCAAAATGGATTTCCCCTCAAAAATTTTAATTTATGTATATATCTTTACTATTGTGTTATAAATTCTTAGATGGTAGAAAGACAGAGTTATATATCCAGCTTTCATTTTTTTCCAGCACAATATTAGTTACAAACATTGTGTGATGGTTCAAATAATTATTTATTCACCAATTATCAACCAGAGTAAGTCTTTTCTTCCCCATATTTGTCATTTTGTCTAATTAATCTAATCTAAAAATCTACCAAAAGATGTAGGAAATAATATAAAGTATATAAATACTTCATTGGATATTTCCTGGTCACTTTCTGCTAACTTTTAGTAATTCTACTCATACTTCAATATCTATTACATTAGTATGGACAATCAGAGTTCTTTTAGGACTTCTCCCGCCTTTCTCACCATTGAATTTAGTGAAGTACTGTGAGTTGAAATATAATAGCAAACTTTGGGACAAGGCTGTATGATATTAAATATAACCTGTATGCATATGTATTAATAAAACTAAGAAAAGATGTGTGACCTATTGAAATGTGTTCATATAATTCAAATGAAATATTATAACATAATATACAATAATTTTATATATCTGTAAACTATTTTAAAGGCTGATTAAAGTACCTTATTAATGTTGCAAGGTAACTGAATGCAGTGTCTAATATCTAGTGAATTACTACTGAATTTAAAAATAAAATAATTTTGATCCTTTTTTTTTGTTTTGGTTTTGGGAGCACTCCCAGGCATATTCATGGCTGTGAAGTCAGGAGTTATTTCTAGCAGTGCTCTTAGGAGCAAATGCTGTGGCGGATTAAATTCATGCAAGGCACATTTAAGACAAATGCCCTACCCATTGTACTATTGCTCTGGCCACAAATTTTGAATTCTTATGACAACACTTAGAATAAACTAGAATTTATATATTTGAAATAAAACGTTTTCTTTTCTTTTGCTATGAACAAGTAAGAGCATATAGCTGCTGATTAAAGTTATTATCAAGTATGAGAAATTAGATTAAATGACTGCGCAAATAGTATATATTTAATGGCAAAGTTTTGTACTTGAATTAATGGAATGTTGGTGCCCAAATCATAGTAATCTATTAAGCTCATCAACTAAAACAAATATTTGATAAAATACAATTTATTCAGATTTTATATTATTGTTTGGCTCAAATGGCCTTCTCAGCCATTGCTGGGTATAGTTCTGGATGACTTTGAGCACTACAATATTGTCCTTGATAATCCATCCCATATACCAGAAAACCCTAACAGCAATTCGAACTCTGACATAGATCTGCAGACCAAATAGACTGACAGTCATAGGGAGGGCTCTTGGACCTTTTCAGTACAACTTAGAAGCCCTATGATCACCAAAATAAAATAAGGTTTAAAAGACCGCAGCAATTTGATACCACTTTGAACTTGTGGAATAGAACTTGAAATCAGGGGTCTCAAACTCGCGGCCCGCAGGCCATTTGTGGCCCTCCTTACAACATTTTGTGGCCCTCCTTACAACATTTAGTGGCCCTGCCCTAGAGAATCTTTTTGTTTGTTTGTTTGTTTGAGTTGTTTGGCTCACACCCTCCAATGTTCAAGGTTTACTACTGACTTTGCACTCAAGGATCACCCCGACTTTGCCTCCTGCAACCCCCAGGTAAATTGAGTTTGAGACCCCTAAAATTCAATTAATAATTGAATGTGAAATCTAGAAAACAAAAATAGTTCTTTCTCCAGCTCATATACACTTAATTGCAACCTTTATTTCTACCAACACATTTAAGAGATTTTATGTACCTTTTGATACACATTATCCACTTCTAATCTGAATGAGATTAGCTGTATTATATAAATTGATAAATAGTAAAATTTAACTTTTTTGGGGGGGTTACACCCGGCGGCACTCAGGGTTACTCCTGGATCTGCGCTGAGAAATCACTCCTGTAGGCATGGGGGACCATCTGGGATGCAAGGATTCAAATCTCCGTCCTTCTACATGCAAGGCAAATGCCCTACCTCCATGCTATCTCTCTGGCTCTAACAATTATTGTTATTATTATTTTTTATTTTTGGCCTTGCCCAGTGACATTTAGGGGTTACTCTGGCTATGCATGCAGAAATCGCTCCTGGCTTGGGATATATGATGCCAGGGGATCAAACCACACTCTGTCCTAGGTTAGCGCATGCAAGGCAAGTGTCCTACTGCTACACCATCACTCTGGCCCCAACTACAATTATATTTTTATAAATAGATTGTAGAAGCTGATCTCTCTATTAAAAATTAATATTTTATTTAAATTTTATTTAATTTAAATTTTATTTAATTTAAATTTTAATTAAAAATAATATTACTGAGATGGTTAATATCTATATTTTTTCTATTTTGTTCTGTCTGTTGGACTTCACCTAGCAGTGATCAGCTTTTTCCTGACTCTGGGCTTGGAGACCATTCATGGGGGACTCACAGGAACATATACAGAACCAGATATTAAACTCAAATCTAGATTGGCTGCATGCAAAGAAAGCTCCTACCCAATGTACAATATAACAGGCCCCCATAATTTTTATGATGCTAACATTAGATACCAGTTCAGTATGGGCCAAAACAGCCAAATTTTAATTCCTTCTGAGCTATGCCTTTGTATTAGTTGATGTATTAAAATCACAGTTTTCATGTATGACAAAAATATCACACTGATAAAACATATATATGAGCAGAAAATAAGACTACTGGGACTTTACATACATACATGTACAAATAGTCTATTGTTTCAGTTTGAGAACATCACAATGTATTTTAATCATACTGTTCAGCAATATAAAATATATTAAGCAATATAAAAAATTAAAGTTAGACTGTACTCTTTAAACTCATTAAATTTACTTGCATACATATATAGAGTCAATAAAAAATGGTACAATCTATGGAGTGGAGCACAGTGCTTAGGGAGTTTGCCTTACAGCAGTTGATATAGGTTTGATCCTCATCATCCCATATAGTCTCCTGAATATGCTACAAGTGTTGAGTGATTTTTGAAGCAAAGCCAGGAGTAACGCCGAGTCCTGCCAGGTGTGGCCCAAGAGAAAAACAAAAAAACTCCACAACAAAACAGAAAAATTCTACAACCTGCCAATATTTTTAAAAAGTTTATGTATTTATTATGTATTTATTTTATTTATAAATTGTGTTTATTTTTGCATAAATTTAATACTAATATAGATTAGTGGGAATAAAACCAAATGTTTGACAAAATAACTAAAGAAAACTGGGAAAACATCAAACTATATTTCAATGGCTAATAAAGTAGTAGGTATCATATAGTTTAAAAGATGTTTCAATGTGATTTTAAGAATGAAACATACCCAGTGCAAAATAAAAAAAAATAGCTTGGAAAGAGTGCACATTTTTATCTAATATTTCAAATGAAAAAGACAACAATTTGATTGCATTAATTTCAGTTACAATTTGTTTTAAATAAAATTAAGCTGCTGACCAAGCTCAGTTCCTCTATCATTATACTAAGGTTCAGATATGGTATCTATTCTGAGGTGTGACACAGATAGTCTCCTGAGTAGTCAAAAGCCAAGTAATGAGACAAAATAAAAATTGTATAAAGTACAGTTCTGTGCATCAAACACTTAAATATCACCCAATACGTTTACTAAAATAATCTTTATAAAATGTACTAGCACAATACATGTTTGATGCATAGATTTCATCAAAGAAAACATTACATTTTAAAAGTTGAAGTGCATAGCAATGTGATATGAGGTGGATGAACAACAAAGTAATCAATGCAATGCCTAATTTTATGAGCTTTATATTGTCAATGTCATATGCACCAAAGAATAATTCTCTTAGTTATGTAAAGGGACAGATTTTTCCCTTTTGTTTATTCTAATATTACACTTCCACGTTTTCTAAATAGCAGGAACTAGATAAAATGACATTTGTAACACATCTAGTGGGGTAGACTAGCACTTCATCTAAAACAAATTAGTATTTCTAATAAAAACTATAAATCAACACTGCAAATAGGACATTAGTTCATACATCGACTCCAACTTGTGATCAAGGCCTAATTTATTGCCAAGTGAATCCCAGCTATGCTCATTTTTTCCAATTGCTTAATGATAAAGGCACAGGTCTGAAATTCCACTGAAAGGAAAACAGAAACTCCTCTTACCTTGACATGTAAATCCTCTTTCTTCATAACCGGCATTACATGCACACTTGCCGATAGGAACAAGCCATTCACCTTCTGTACTGCAGTACATCCTGGGAGGGTCTTCTTCCTTAGAATTGTTCACACAAGAACCTCTCACTTCCACTAGAGATTGAGAATCCATGGGTACTGTGTCTGGAAACATAGCTAAATTCTTGATCGTGAACGGACACTTTTTGAAATACACTCTCACAGATACCAAGGCAACGCAAGCACCAACGTCTTGAAAAGCCAAATAAAATCCCTTTTTGTTGACAGGACCTACTTCTCTAATCTCAGTATTGAGTTTTAGGATGCGGTCCCCAAGGTCCATTTGAGTAAAACTTTCATCAGCTGCGATGGTATCGATCTTTACGAACTGATTTTCTCGGAATTTAACTCCATGATCATCATCAGACTCCATGTAGTATAGGTTGAAAGTTTCCTTGCAAGTTCCCAAAACCAATGGAATACTATTGCAGTCCCGGAGAGTGAACTTGAGCTCCACATATATCTTCTGAGCTGAGTTCCTGGGCACCCAGTTTGTCCTTAGCCAATTATTTTGGCTGTGATCCATAACATTACACACCTGGTAAGTCCGAATGGGTGTGTAGTGTTCATCAACACCACTTATCTCTTCCCACTAAAATAAAGAATAAAAATTAATTATTTAAGTAATTGTTTATTATAACAATGAACTAAATTATTAATACAAGGTAAGGGTGTTAATGTCATGACAAGAAATACAAATTTACTAAGTAGAAATTAAAGCACTTTTCATACAGATCGTGATGTAAGCAAGCCTTTTACTCTGATATTCATACATTTTGTAATTTGCAAGAGTCTCATGACTACATTCACCTAGAACACAATTATAATTTTAATCAACACATTTGAATTGCAATGTAGTGTGTGGAATAATCAAGAAATTGTTTCTGTGCAATAAATTGAACATTCCAACTATAACAAGATCAAAACCTAAAATTACTCACCTCTAATGTTTCTATAACATGCTTTAGTTTCATTAAAAGGGAAGTATTGCATAAAATATTTTTTCCAGTTGAAAACTGGTTTTGGTAAATCAATGTGTGATGCAACAAAGTGCCTCAAGTTACATCCTTTATCTTTTATTATATAAATTATATAATTTTATCATTACATCATTTATCTTCATGCCTGTGCATATATTTAATATTCATTTACTACTGATAACATTGATTTCTATATGGAAAACCATTTCAGCCTAACTCACTACCTCCCACCCTGGAAATCTCAGTTCTATCAAATTTTAAGTTGCTATGAAATATTATATATTTCTTTGATTTTTTTCACTTTTTTTGATTTGTTTATTTTTGTTTTTAGTCTTTGGGCAATATCTAACACTACTAGATGTACTACTACTGGTTACATACTCAGGGATCGATTCTGATATTTTGGGAGGCATTTATCGTGCTGGGGATTGAACCTTGAAGACAAAACTTACCAGCTGCACTATTTTTCAGATCCTACTTTGTTATTTTAGTAGACCATGTACCAGTAAAAAATCTGATTTTTTTTCTTTTTACATTCTGGAATTAGTTCAATTATCATGACCTGCTTCAATATCTTTTCATTCTATAGCTAGATCCATGATGTAGAAGAAAATGTTTTATTGCTTTTTATAGCGAAGTAATATTTCAATGTGTAGATATCATATCATTTTTATACTCTTATACTTTTTTGTGCTTTTCTTCTGTAGATATTGTTATTGTAAAAAGAGTTGGAATGCACACTTAGAAAACATATATACAAATTATTTTGTTATTGTAGAGATACTCAGGTTCTACACAATATGTTAATTTCATTTTTCCTTTTTTTTTTTTTTGAAAATTTCACATTGGTTTTTACAGAGATCATCTTTATATTCCCAACAATACTGAATGAGGTCCCTTTATATACACATTTTTAAAAATACACCTGGCTCTGTTAAGAGGTAGCATGGAAGTAAGGCGTTTGCCTTGCATGCCGAAGGACGGTGGTTCGAATCCCGGTATCCCATATAGTCCCCCTGAGCCTGCCAGGGGCAATTTATGAGTGTAGAATCAGGAATAACCCCTGAGTGGGGATGGGCTGGAGTGGTGGCACTAGCGGTAAGGCCAGGGTAAGCCTTGCCTGTGTTAGCGGAGAATGGACCGTGGTTTGATCCTCGGGCATCACGTAAGGTCCCCCAAGGCTGGAACGATATCTGAGCCCATAGCCAGGATTAACTCCTGAGCTAACTGGGTGTGGCCCAAAACCCAAAAATAACATAAACTAAACTAAAATAAAATAATAATATAAAATAAAAAAGATACTGGGGATGGAATCTAGGTCAGCAAGTGCAAAAAAATGCACTACTACTTTCTTCTAGCATGTGTCCTTGAACTTTCTTAGATTGCTTATAATCCCAAATGTGAGACCATGTATATCATTGCCATTTTGATTTGAATTTCTCTTCCAATATTGCACTTGTTAGCAATTTGGAAAGTAAATACTTGACTACATTTCCCACTTATTGATAGCTCATTTGTTTTTTTCTGATACTAAAATGTGTGCTTTTTTTATCTTGTTTATTAGTACCTTATTATATGTTTGGTGTGTAAATGTTTTTTCTTAATTTTTTTAAGCTATAGTTTCTTCAACAAAACAGAAAAATTTTGATATAATGTAATTGCATTTGTTTATTTTTATTTTCTCAAGTAAGTAATATCATTACAATAACAGATATATATATGAATTTTTTCAGTATTTTCCTATATTTTTCTTATGATTGAGAATTAAGATGTAAATTTTAATGCACTTTGCATTATACTTTGTTCATGTTACAAGACCTTTTTTTCTTTTATATAGCTATCCAGTTTTTCAGCAATCTGTTGACAAGACTTTATTCTCTCCATTTAAGTTATTGACTCCATTGTAATAAGTTGAGAATTTATTTTGAGGGTCTCAATTTTATTCCATAACTCTGTTTTTTTCCCATACCACATAAATTGTATTAAAATAGTTTTATAGTATAATTGAAAGCTAGGGAACACATGATGTTCATATTTATGTCAAAGGATTGACTGAACTAGTTGAAAATTTATTTATTACCGGACACATTATAATGATATTGATTTAATGCTATAAAAAGTTTCTATCATAGTTTTGATAGAGATTTCACTGAGTTCAGAATATGAATTTTGTGTGTGGGCATTCTGATGTATTTCTCCCAATTCATTAAAATGAATTATTTTTCTAATTCAACATGCATTTCTTAGCAACAAATATTTTCTAATATATCAAGTATTTTGTTGGTAAGGTTGATTTCGACATACTTAATTTTTTGAATGAAAATATAAATGAACCATTTTAATTTTTTTTAATATTTTGATTATCCTTTCTTTGAAGCACACCAAGAAATAAATATTAAATTCTCTTAATTGTAAATTTAACATAGTCTTTTTAGCTAATGAATTTATGGTGTACTATATAATATCTAAGTCTATATTTTAGTTGAAAATAAATTTTATAGATTTTGGCATTTTAAAGCTACAAAACTATCATTTCTAAATGGATTACTATTAAACAACAGAAAGTAATAATTTGGGGTTTTTTTTGCATATTCTTTCACTCTGTGTCCTTTGATTAATTAGCTAAGGCCACCATTAAGTGACATTTTAGTTTATGTTTTTAAGTTTTATTGAAACAGTTGTGATCAACAAAATCCTTTGTGGTTGAATTTGAGATATACAATGAGTTAGGGCCTTGAGTGACACTTTAGATCTTGTATATTTTAACATGTATTTTATGTGATTTCTGCAATTTTTGCATTTTGATTTTTGATATAAAGATTACTGGTAAGCCTAAAGAAGAAGAGGTGCTTGTAATAAAAACTGGTCAGAATAATAGTGATTTTGCATGTCTTGGTTTTAAATATTTTACATGAAGATGCAAGTAAATTTTACTGTCCTAATAAAATCACACTCAAAACAAATTAAGGTAAACTATTACTATCAGAGAAAAATTTTATATCTGGAAATTTTACACAAAGTTAAATTATAGACATTATTTAAATTTAAGTATATTTACCAGGTAATTAGATTAACATTTTACCAGAAGTTATGAATGGATATTTCAAGATGAATCTAATTCATTTTTAACTGCATAGGTGGCATTTCACAAAATAGAACGCAGAATATTTTATACATATACTTATAATTTGATGTAAAATATTATTTTAATTACGAATAGCTCACTTGTAGATTAACATATTTTTCTTAATGCTAAATTGGCAAGCTACCACAAACCTTTCATGCAGAAACATAAATTGTAAAAAGATAATGCAAATAGCAATAGGATGCTTTTCACATAAAAGGTTGCTGTGAGCAATTATAGCTTCATTAATTTGTAATGAAGACCAAATTGCCTGTAAGTGATGGTGGCATGCCATCTCAGACCTCTTGCAACGACAGCAAGTCTTTAACTCTAGCATTTGCTGAGATTTTAAGACATCAGAAATAAAATAATCAATGAGTATTTTCTAAACAGAGGCAGCAGCAACAACAGAAATAATTAACTAAAGCATTTGTAGGATATGTGAATCTATGTAATTGCAAACCAGGATAACTTCAATAAAAAGTAATTTTAAAAGTTGCTGTTTTAAGGGTTTTCTTTTACAATGTAAACAATTTGTATTTACCCTTTCTACTCTGTAATAGTCATCACTTATTAGAGTAATGCTATTGACTACTAAATGTCTCAGGGCAGACTTTGAAAATAAAAGGGGCAAGATAAAGAATTGAGAAAACAAATAATTATTTCTTCATATTTTGATTCCTTTAAAAATGTATTCAATAGATATACAGCTGTAACAATATTTTTAGAAAAAAAGAATAGACCTGGAAAGAATGTAATTCCTGTCTAAAACTCAACTTCTCTAAAATTAGTATCCTTATAAGCAGCCTGTTTTTTAGGTACTACTCTGAGGTGTTTTGTTTGTTTGTTTGTTTGTTTATTTGCTTTTTGTTTTAGCATCACACCTGGCAAAACTCAGTGGTTACTCCTGGCTCTCTGCTCAGAAATCACTCCTGGCAGGCTCGGGGGACCATATGGGATGCTGGGATTCGAACCTTCATGCTATCTCTCTGGCCCCACTCTGAGTTTTTTGAGGCCTTCAGAGGTCAGATATGAATTTGGTGTTGTTGATTTTTGCTTTTGTATCAGAATATTATATAATTTTAAAAACATTCAAACTTCATCTCCTTGGTAAGGGCAGCCATAAATATGTTTTCAGTAGCATAAACACAATTATGTTAAATTTAAATAATTTAAGATTCACAACAGAAAATGATAATGTAACATATAAAATATAATTTAATTTCTCTTTCCTAGATAATGCAGTTCATTTTTACTGTTTGGACTATGAGTATTTCAAAAGTATACTTTTTAAAAACATGCCTTTTAATCATAAATGTATATTTCATTTAAATTCCTAATATTTGGATAAATTACACTCACGTAATTAATTCCCTATATTTTGTTAATATTAACCATATTTTTAGATATATTAAGATACCTAAAAATAGGGGTAGGTAGAAGATGATTTAATTTTCTTCAAGAAAGTCTAGAATATATGATTTTCTTAATACTTACTAAGCTAATATTAAAATATACATGAAAGTGAGAAATATAACTTTATGACTAGCTTATTGGATTTAAATATATTTTACTGTCATTAAGGATAACAAGAAAGTTATAATACCAAAATTCCATATACACATTGCAATAGAATTTCAATGATTAATAAGGAAAGTTTTTCATTTAACACATTTGTATCAATAATAAAATTTACAATTTAATTGAAATTGACATCAAGTTAGTTGATATTATTATTTCCCCTCAATTACAACTTACTCATGCATTTTTTTCTTATATTTCCAAAGCAATTTAAAATTGGGTATTTATCCTAGAAATATTTGAATATTTGCTATGCTTTAGAATTTTAAGCTGAATATGCATTGACACTTAGATTAACGATTTTACTGTCAAGTTTCAGAAAGTTTTATTTACAGAAATCATTGTTTTCATTTATTGATAATATTTTTCATGGTACATTTTGGTCTCCAAAGTTAAAGACAAATATGTATCTAATATATTAAACTAAAAGGTCACAAAATATAAAAGAGGAGAAAAACATGAGAATAACATTTATTGTTTGGGATTTTGCTACATTGATATTGATTTTGTTTATTTCAAACAACTATATTTGTAATTGCGGTAAAAGGAGAGGAAGAGATTTTGATGCTAAAATGTAGTATCAGAAGCAAGATGTAGGCCAAAGTATACATTAACAATTTGGCACATCCAGCAAATTTAATAATGTCTGTCATCTATATCTTACCTACTCCATTATTTGAATTTTTGTATATAAATCATAAAAATGATTAGAAGTGCTAAATTGACTTTAAGATGCTCAGTGCTACAGTATTGTGAAAGGACTTTAAGTATTAAGAAATAGGTGAATGAAGTGGAGATTATTCATGAGAAAACCTAAGGAGAGAGAGAGAGCAGAAGAGAGAATCAATAAGATTCTGTAAGAGATAAGTTTAGAATTCCAAGGAATATTGTAATGTCATGATAATGTCTATAGTTATAAATTTTAATCAGCATAGCTTTGTAAACATTTATATTATTAGAGGCACAATGTGGTCAGAAAATTTAAAGTGTGGGATCTCTCTCAGTACATAAATTGTGTTTTTCATTACCTAACAAATGAAATCACAGATACTTCCAAATTCATTCTTGAAGTTACTTAACCCCTTAGAAGTGCACAGATGAGACTAAAAATAAAAAGCAAAGAAACCTCAGTTTCCCCATTCTTGAGACTGAATTTTGGCTATTTTCTTCCAACTTGGATTTTGTATTGAGATCTTTATGTTTCTGTCATAACTATGGAAGCATATCCAGTGTCTCACATCACAAGCTGCCTTTTGACATTGCACCATCAGTTCTTATTTTAGGTTATAGATCACTATTTATAAAATATATTTGTTTTAAAATTGTCTGTATGGAAAGTATTTCTTGCAGTGTTGTACTCGCTGTACCTCAATAAAATGGTAAATAAATGTAAAAGAATTATCTAAAAAGTTTTGATATTTTCTTAGGTTAACAATTCTATGATCCTGGACTGATAGTAAATAATTTATGATCTTTACTTGATCATATGCTATACAATTATATTCCAAAGCATTTCACTTTGTTTATAAACTGTTTAAAATTGTCCTGCTCCCTGTAAATGGTCCTTTCATCAATACGGATCCCATCTGTTTTGTGTTTTCATGCTTGCCTGTCCATGCTTGTTTATATCTATCTTATATAGAGGATCATTAGAATAATCTATTTAACCTTCACCCAAAATATTTTAAGATATTATTATATAAAAGTATGATCAGAGTGTCAGAGTGTTCTCATGTACATTGAATATAAATACAAAATATAAGCACTGAGAAAATTTATTTTTTATTATTATGATTTTTGAATCATGCCCAAGTTACTGGAAGGGCTTACCAACAGACTAATAACTGCTGAGGGCAGAATCAGTGAGCTCAAAGATAGAGTGTGTAACACATCCAGCCAACAATAGTTAGGTGGAAAATTGTTTTAAATTAAGACAACCCACATCGTATTTTCATTTATTTTATTTGGTTATAACAAAAAATAAAAATAGTGTCTTTTAATTTATTTGATCTAAATGTGGGTTTTCTAAAACACTTTTGGCTACAGAGCATGAGGAAAAAGAAACCCATTGAGTGGATTTGGAGAAAAACAAATGTGAATTAATTAAGGCCAGGGACCAAAACGACTCAGCTGTATTGGTGGTGATAAGAAAAGAAAAAATTAATATACAAGCCACAGAGTCAAAAACAATGAAATAATGAGACCCAAATTGTAACAATCAACTAAAAAAGGTGCATGTTATGCTAGCAAGCTGCCATCGGGAGTAGTAGTATGGGATGGACTCTAGGAACATTAGTGGAAGGAGGTTGACACCGGTGGTGGTATTGATGCTGAAACTTTGTCTAAATACATTTTAACTATGAATAACTTGTCAATAACATGATTTTAATAAAACAATTAAAAATAAACTATAAACAAAAGAAGATGGAAAAAATCTCCCAAATAAATGAAGATACAATAAAAAATTTAGTCAATGACATCATTGCTGAGAATTCCCCAGAGCTGAAAGTACATGTATTCACATTCTTTCCTTTAAGTGTACCAGTTAAAGGAGACCCAAATATATATACCTCAAAGCTAAGTAAACTTGGAAAATAAGTAATAATTCAAAACTAAGTAAAGATTTAAAATTAAGTAAAGATTCTCCACAAATTATTAGCAAATAGAACAGAACAATTCATCAACTCATAAAAACAATTTACTATCACTAAGTAGTTTTTATTCTGAGGATGGAAGAATTATTTAACACAGAGAAGTCAATTAAAATGATATACCATACCAATAATATGAAAATAAAAATCATGTAATCATATCCATTTGGAGGAAAAACATTCAAAATATCCAGAGCCATTTATGATAAAACAAAAAACAACTATCAACAAGTTGGGTATTGAAATAACTTTCTTCAATAGAGTACAATCGATTTACCACAAGCCTCTGGCAAACATTATAATCAATGGAGAAAAATTAAAATTATTTTCTTTAAGATCTGGAACAATACAATTACTCACTTTCTTTACATCAATATTTCTAATGCAATTATTTGCCATAACAACTAAAAAAAAAAGAAAAAATTATATCCAAGCATATAGATAGGAAAGGAAGAAATCAAGACCCTTACTGTTTGTGGATGATAGGATACTATGTGTGAAAAATCATAAAGACTTCCAAAAGCTTCTAAAAATTACTAACTCGTGTGGTAAAGTGGAAGGTTACAGATTTAATATAAAATAGCCATGGCTTTTCAATATTTAAGTACTGAAAGTGAAGAGATAAAAATATATTCTTTCACAATTGTACCTCAGAAATCCTACTACCTTGGAATAAAATTTACTAGAGTCGAATATACACAGAATATTATAAAACACTACTTCAAAAAAAAATATCCTGGGGGCCAAATCAACTGGGAATGGCTTGCACTTGGTCTTGCACTTGGCTGACTTGGGACAAACCTGGGTTCAATCCCTGGCAACCCATATGTCCCCCAGCCTATCAGGAGTGATTTCTAAGTACAGAGCCAGGAGTAACCCTTGAACAGCATCAGATGTGACCCCAAAACAAAATAAAACGAAACAAAACAAAAACCAACAACAAGAAGAAATAAATGCTGATACAAGAAAATGGAAACACACCTGTGAGCATGGATTGAGAGAATTAACTACATTAAAATGGCAATACTTGCCAAACCATTATACAGATTTAATAAAATACTCTTAAGTAAACCTATAACAGTTTTCAAATTGATAGATTCAACACTTCTGAAAATATATTGAACAATACCCCCACATACCTGAATAACTAAAATAATCTTTGGAAAAGGAAAATGGGAAGCAAAACTAGTCCAAACTTCAATCTGTTCTATAATTGAAATGACCTGGTATTGGATAGAGAGACCTTCAAAGCTAATATATTTGAATATTCTTTTTTTTTTTTTTTTTTTTTTAGTTTTTCGGGCCACACCCGTTTGATGCTCAGGGGTTACTCCTAGCTAAGCGCTCAGAAATTGCCCCTGGCTTGGGGGGATTATAGGGGACCCTGGGGGATTGAACTGCGGTCCTTCCTTGGCTAGCGCTTGCAAGGCAGACACCTTACTTCTAGCGCCACCTCAATGGCCCCTGAATATTCTGAGATAGCACCTCAGATATATTATCAAATGATCTTTCTCTTTTTTTGTTTGCTTGTTTGGTGTTTTGGTGCCACACCCGGTGATGCTCAAGGGTTACTCCTGGCTATGCGCTCGCTCCTGACTTGGGGATCATATGGGAAGCGGGGGGGGGGGGGGGGGGATGGAAGTATGATCCATTCTAGCCTAGCACATGCAAGGCAGTTGCCATACTGCTCTATGCCACCACTCTGGCCCCAAATGATCTTTCTTAAATGGCAAGAAATAGTAATGAAAATCTCTTCAACAAGTGGTATTATGAAAATTGCTCAAGTTCATGCAACAAAGTGAACTCAAACTTCTCTTTTACTCCATACACAAAACTCAAATTAGGGGCTGGAATGGTGGCACGGAGCTGTAAGTCATCTGCCTTGCCAGTGCTAGCCTAGGACAGACTGCGGTTCAATCCCACAGCATCCCATATGGTCCTCCAAGCGATTTCTGAGAACATAGCCAGAAGTAACCCCTAAGTGTCACCAGCTGTGGCCCAAAAATCAAACAAACAACAAACAAACAAAAAATAACCAAAAATAGTTAAAAAAAAACCCTCTAATCAAATTGGATTATAAACCTTGATATAAGACCTGAAACTATAGGTACTTAAAGAAAATATAGTCAGTATACTCCATGACATATTCTCCTCTCAAATTTTCTCTTATTTCATAAACTTCCCCTTTTTTAACATCTTTAATCCTATGCCTAGAATGAAGTACCCTATAATGATATAGCAATAACCATTTGGGTGAGAGTTTAGTTAAATGGACAAAATTTATTCTGTAATTCGAAAAATGTATAATCATTTAATAATTTATTTATTTCACAAAAGTTATAAAATAAACATTGCTTCTATTATTAAGGATTTACTCTTTATATCTTCATATAGTAATTTAATTCTTTTTTATAGCCTAAACTTAAAATTTAGAATAGCATGAAATTTACCTAAATATTAGAAATGAAGACAAGAATCAATAGTATTTTTAATACTTGGGTCATTTTTCAAGTTATAATTGTCCAATAAAAATATAATTTTATAATTAAGTATAGTTGTTGGAAATAATAAGTAAAATTTCATTGCTTTGGCTGTGCTTGTCTAGTTTGAACATTGCTAAAATGGACATTTATAGAATTGTTACAAATGGCCAACTACTTAGAAATTAATGCAGAACAGTGACAGTTGTACATTTCATTTCAATTCTCAGATTCGTGCAATTTCCTACTATGATAATGAGTCATAGGAATTGTAATTCATAGCAATTTACAATGTACCTGTGGAGCACTCACAGTGACAGAAATGAAATTAACTCATGTCATTGAGTTATGTCACTGAAATATATTCTAAGTTTATTTTTAACACAAGTGAAAGTGAAATTCTTGAGAGCATTTCCACATAACACAAGCTACTTTATCACACCAATTTTAAAGCTATGGAAGGATGCCATTTTTAAAGATCAAATATTATTCCATTATAACTGTGCCTTAAAGAAATGTATTTTAAATTCTTTATTTGTTGAGTATTACGGGCACCTCTGAAAAAAAGGGTCTAAGATCTAAGAAACTTTGAGATTGAAAATTAGCTCTGATACTTAATTTTTATGAGATAGTTGGCTTAAACAGAAAACAGAAAATAAATAGCAGCAAATCCTTTCTAGAAACAATGAGTTTAAAAATGCATATTAAGTAGTTGTGATAGATTAAAAGATTCAGGAAACCAACTAATATTCCAGACAGTTACTCAAAAATATTATTAAAAGCATGGATTTTTTTTTCCTTATAAAATATTTAGAATACAATGTAAATTTAAGCTTTCTTTTTTAGGAGTATAGTTTTTTTTCAAATTTATATATAGTTCAAAAATTTTTTAAAAGTGTATTTAATAATCTTGAAATCCATTAAATTTCATTAATATTGAAGACAAATTAAATAGTTGCCTGCTCCACGTTTTTATTATATTTGTCTGTAGTCTTTTATGATACTGTTTTTATATAGAAAGAAAAATAGTTGAGACATTACACAAATTTATCTGGTCAGATAGTTCCTATAATTTTTAATATACATTCATTTCACTTCTTAATCACACTTTAATACTTTTGTTTTGTGACTAACACTAATTCCTTTTGACTTGACTATCACATATTCTGTAATTTCATAAAATGTTATTTTATTATATTACATCATACTTTACTCAGCATGTTAAAAATACATTATATCATATTTAAAATGAAGATGACAATGATATTTCTTATAGTATCATTTTTCTGATTAATAGATGCATTGGTATTTAATAAGTGTTAACACAATCATTACCACTGAGGTTAAAAAATTTTTTCAAGCAGTAGCAAACTTCAAAATAAATTTTGGTATTACCAATATGATAAGTAAGGTTCAGAAGTCTGGCTTCCTATTTTCCCATGATTATGTAATAGTAATGGTAACATTTATGTTCAAATTAAATATTAGGATCTTGAGAGCTTATTTGGAAGTTCTAGCAGGGGTTTGCAGCTACTTGTATACACTTGACCAAAGAATAGTTCATCTCTCTTGGGGAAAGGCTGAACACACATCTCTGGGAGGGAAACACATTAAGTGTGAGAGAGGAAGAAAATCCAGACTAGAAAGCTAGATCAGCTGAGTCAAATCTGTAGATATATGGGGTGACATGCCACAACCTAATCACCCTCATATATGTAAGCTTATTATTTGAAGTCCATTTATAGATTCATTCAACAGAAATTCATGTTGACCAGTTTTTTAATGGCCTGGGAACCTCACATTCCAAGGAATGAATGATAATACAAACACTAGTGCTTTTATGAGGTCCATGTTCTATTTAAGAGAGAACAAATATAAGGAACCATACATATATGCACACACGTTATGGAAAAAGTGACTGCAAAGAGTATAAATAAAAATGAAGCTATTAACAGGGGAAGTCTAATGAAGATAATGAATGGATTTGTGACATAAACATAAAGAACATCAGAGACAAGTTAAATATGTGCATACACTTGAAGCAAAAAAATCAGGCCAATAATATTGTTAAAAACAGCAATCCTTGTTGAAGGAACAAAAAGCAAATATGTTATGAAACTGGATGGAGGTGCCATATTTATAGCATTGCAATGTCACTGAGCTAAAATGATATGGTCTAGGACAGAACTGCTAAAACTTCAAATCAAGAAGTTATTGGGTTGAATTTTATTTTGGCCATTGTTAGCAATGTGTATGACACTTGAGATTTTTTTATCAGACAAGTGAAAAGTTATTAAATATTCCAGTCAGATGAGTGGATAAATAATGTTTAGTTTAATATTATGGCAATCATGTGAAAACAAGGTCCCAGGATGAAAGGCCAAATGTTTGAGTTTATTGGAAATCTGTTATTATGGTTGCATTGTCAAACTGTAAGGAACAGTGGAGGTAATGTGAGATCAATTTGTGGATCTTTTGGTAGTAGAACCATAGGGTTTGAATATCAAGTGAATGTGGGACATTGAGAAGATGAAATAATATATAGAGTCATGTATGGCAATACTCAGTGTGAAGTGCAGAACAGAATAGCAATCAATAGGTGACCATTAAGCAGGGAATTTAGAAATAATTGAAATTCTGACTAAAACCATCAGTGAAGAGAGAAGAAACAAGCAAAGCATAGTGTAAGCCAAAGAAGCAATATGCAAAAATGCCCATAAAAACACAGAATGCTGAGTTAGAATTTTAGGAAACAAGAAGAGCAAGAGAGGAAGCCAAGTCAATGGATGATTAATTTGTGTTTAGGTGCTGACTGTAATTGGGAACAAAATAACATTAAAAGTCTCTCTCAAGGAGTTTGCATATTAATAGGGACAAAGACACAAAAGGCAAGATAAACAACATTTGTTTCTTAAATTATGGTATAGGGTTTTTGTTGTTTTTGTTGTTGTTATTTTATTGTGTTTCGTTTGAGTTTTCGATCATAACTGGTAGTGTTCAGGATTTATTTTTGACCCTGCTCTCAAGGATCACTCTCATCAGGTTCAAGGAACCATAATGGGTATAAATAATCTAAACTTCAGTTGACTGTTTGCATGGTGTACTCAACAAGTGTCCTATCTGCTGTTCTATCTCACAGGCCCAATGATACAACTACAAAATATGCAATAAGAGCTTCGAGTTTCTAGTGGGGAATGTGCCAGCTACTAAGATTTCTCAACTGCGGAATAGTCCATTTCTATTTGGGGAAGGTGATCCTCTGTGAGCAGTTTTGGTAGGGAATCACATGGAATTCTAAGGAAGGAAGAGGACACTCATCTGACTTTGCAGATTAGCCAATCAACACTAAAGATTAATGAGATGAAATATATCTCAGCAAAGTACATTGGAAGAAATGTTATAAGGAGCGATAGTTAGATTATCCAAATCACAGTCTATAGGAGGTAAAACAACGGATCCAAGTACATAGAACCAAAATTAAAAATTACACTGCTAAGGTGGCAGAAAATTGGGGATCAGGGGTGGTGGTAGTAGTCATAAAATTAGTGAACTCAAGTGAAGGGAAGAACACATTGATGGTGGAATTGTTGCTGGAACATAGAAGTTCTTAAACTCAACTATAAGTAACTTTGTAAACTATGAAGCTTTAATATTAAAAAAGTGGGGGGGGGGAGCGGGGAAATAGCACATCGGTAGGGTGTTTGCCCTGTACCAGCTGATCCAGGACGGATGGTGGTTCAAAGCCCGACATCCCATATGCCAGACAGTAGCGATTTCTGAGTGCAGAGGCCAGAGTAACTAACCCCTGAGAGCAGTCGGATGTAACCCAAAACCCTAAGAAAAAAAACTTAAAAAAAATTGAAAGTTAAGAAATGATGAGGAATAAAGCAAGATAGAGGGGCAGTTGTCTTTAAGAGGGGAGATAGTTTTTTTTTTTTTTAAAGAAAGTAGCACTGCAGTGTGAAATTTAAATAAAGGGGTGAAAAGAGGGTTTCTCCCTGGCAAAGGAAGATTTCACTAAAAAATTATATCTGAGTAAAGGGATATGATTACTTTAGGAAAAATAATAATACATGCAAAGAAAATAAAAGCAAAATATTGTAAGGATATTTCTTGAATAACAACTCATTAGAGATGGACATTACTGGCAAGTCTTAAAAGCAACAGCATTAGTACAGTGGACAGGTTGCTTGTCTTGCAAGCAGTTGCCCTGGTTTTATTCCTGCAACCCCATCTGGTCTGCTAATTTCATCAGGAATGATCCTTCAATATAGAGCCTAGAATAAGACTTGAACATAGTAACTCAATTCTACACACTTCCCAGAGAGAAATGATTCTCTCTGTTTCTGTCTCTGCTGAGATAGATAGATAGATAGATAGATAGATAGATAGATAGATAGATAGATAGATAGATAGATAGATAGATAGATAGATGATAGATAGATAGATAGAAAGATAGAAAGAGAGAGAAAGGCAGAGAAAGAGAAAGGCAGAGAGAGAGGGAGAGACAGACAGAGACAAATAGAAAAAAAGAGAAAGAGAGCCAAAGAGAGACATACAGAGACAGAGAGATAAGGAGAGAAAGAGAAAGAGAATTGTGAGCTATGAAAGTGGTAGAAGGGTATGCTGTAGGAGTTTAAGTATAATTATAGAAACTGGGATGAGAAAAAGGTCTATTCAGTTTTTATAAGATGGCATATCAAAATAAGGACATATTTTTAATTAGAAAATTAGAAGAAATGAAGATGTGGATGATTTGGAACATTATTTTTCTTAGAAGCATTAAAATTAATTTAGAATTAGGTATTTAAGAAGAGTTTTGAGATGAATCAGAAGAGACTTTAGAATACTGGTATGAGAAATCCTGTGGTTTGCTAAGAAAGTGGCAATAGAAGTTTATTGGTTTTGTTCTCATTATTGATTCCCAGCACTTCACAGAGTTCTTCCACCTGATCTACACAGTAAATGAGCAAATTTAAAGGTTAATCACTAAAATAGAGTCATATTTCAAGGACAGAATAAATACTTGGCAATAGATGAATATTTGGTTTAAGAAAATTGAAAACTTGAAAATGACTCTGAGGTTTTTAGCTAATATTTGGTGATCATATTGACCATTTAATGTGGAAGTTACTAGTAATGATCTGTCTCAACAATTCATCATTATCCTCACAAAAGTCCTGTGCAGAAAGTGCAATTACAAACAAATTCTACAGATGAGATTAATGAAATTTACTAAGCAATCCAACTACATGACCCAAATCAAATAGAAGGAAAAAAAAGAAAGAAAAGAAAAAGAAAAAAAGCAGAAGTTTCTAAACTCAAATGCTATATACTTTTTTTTTCTTTTTGGGCCACACCCTGTGACTCTCAGAGGTTATTTCTCTCTATGCTCTCAGAAATCACTCCTGGCTTGGAGGACCATATGTATTGCTGAGGAGAGGGATCAAACCACAATCTGTCCTACATTAGCATGTGCAAGGCAAATGCCTTACTGCTTGTGCCACTGCTCCAGTCCCTCACAATTTTTAGAATTTTAAACTTGTTTTATATTTTTAATGATAATATAGTTCACTGTTTTACAATTTTGTGGCTTGCTTTATTTTAAAGAAAATCTGCCTGTAGTCCAATATGTCTGTATTCAAGAAGACTCAGAGTACCTGACTTCCAATATCAATAATTCCCTAATAATTTTGTAGCTGCTGATTGTTAAGTAAATTAACACTAGTATTGAATAAGTTTTACGACAAAAATACTATGATTCTATTCTGGAAATTTGATGTTATTTCACTAAGAGTTTTTTGTTTCAGCCTAATGATGAACTGTATATTTTTCATTATCCAGACAATTTTGTAAATGACTGATACATATGATACCGTATAATTGTCAGAACAAAGCTATGTTATAAATATTAATGTTTCCTTATAGTCAAGAGTAATGGAATATTTAAAAATAATTGTTGGGACCTACCGTCATTCTCTAGGGAAAATAGGGAGATTTTAGTTTAAGCATTTTAGCTCCCAAACCTTCTAAATCACACTTTGCTCTTGATTTGCTAATTTTTATTTTTTGTTCTGTTATGCTCACATCAACACCACTATCACAACCACCATCACCACTACTACAGTTTTTATTTTTTTGTGTGAGGATATACTATTAAAAGCAACATCTATATCCCTATATATAAGCCAATATTTTACTTTTGCATACTTGACTATTCTCAGTGAGCTACTCTTTGATCTCTAAGTTACAAATCACATGGTGATTGTCAGTGAAGGTTTTTCCTTCCACAGTAAGACCAAGCTACATGCCCTCAGCTGTGTACTTCCATCATTTCCAAAATTGTTTTCTATTGCAGAAGTTACTTTGTACTGTATGATTTGCCTATTTTTCCACAAAGAGAATATATTTCCCTAAAGGTAAATTTATGTGCTCTTAAGAACACAAATTCTTAGTGTTGCTATAGAAGCTAGTCAAGTGCTTGAAAATTTATATTCTTGCAGGACTAGTTTATAGAAATGTATAAAGTAAGTTGGGCACACTTGGGACAAAGGGAACTATGTTAAACTGCAGAGCATAATAATGCCCTAAAGAAATTCCACATAGACTTTCTATAAGCACTACCATCTCCTATTCTATTACACTATCTGACATGGTTAATCCTATAAATCATTGCTTAATGAATAAAAAAGACACTTTATATTTTAATTTTCAAAAAATAAAAAAATAAAATGGGTTTGAAACTATGTGTCATAGGTTTAATTGTGTTTACCCTATATCCATATAATGCAAATCTAATCCCAAGTATGTAATGAAGCAACAATAATTCAACAGAGGTCTTTATAGCATTAATTTAATTAAAAGCAGGGGTGTTTTGTTTGTTTTTTTTTTTTTGGTTTTGGTTTGGGGGAAACATCCATTGTCTGCCAGGAGTCACTACTGGCTCTGCACTCAGAAATTCCCCCTAGCAGGCTCAGAGGACCGTATCGGATGCTGAGGATTGTATCCAGGTCAGTCCCAGGCTAGCCACATGCAAGGCAAACACCCTACCACTGTGATATCACTTTGGCCCCCTAAAATGAAGTTGTTATTTAGAGTCTTACTTGATATTCCTACCTTATGAAATGAGGATATTTGCATCTGAAGATGCGAGAAGACTATCACATACACATGGAAGAAAAAGGCTTTCTATAGGCCAAAGAGAGAAATATGTACACATCTTTCCTTCAAAACACTCAGAAGAAGCCAATGTTGTCAAAACTTCCATTTTAAAACTTCCGTTTTAAAAGATATAATGATATGTTTTAACTAGTCTGATATTTTGCTATAAAGAAGCTATATCAGAGGCTGCTTTGTAATATGTCATGCAACAATATTTTTGCAAAATGTAAATGTTTCATAACCTATTAAATTCAGACTCAAAGTTATCAAGTTAATAAATTATTGCTAGATTACACTATCCAAATATCCAGTTCATTTCTTTTCATAGATATACTTCTAAAACAGTTTTGGGGAGAGTTGAAAATAAACTTAAAAACTTTATTAAAATAAGGCAAATACGGAAGTTATTTATCAGTTTCTTTTAGCAAGTGTTAGGTAAGTAAAAAATATGTGATATGATATATAATTGATAAAATGTATAAAAAGAAGGGCTGGAGCGATAACGCAGTAGTAGCATGTTTGCCTTGTAAGTGTCTGACCCAGAATGGACCTAGGTTCAATCTCTGTCATCCCAGATGGTCTCCCAAGCCAGGAGCTATTTCTGAGCACATAGCCAGGAGTAAACCCTGAGCATCACAGGGTGTGGTCCCAAAACATAAAGGAAATAAAAGAATACATAATATTTTGATTAAGTAGTCATGAAATAGTTAATTAATATAACCTTGAACTACTACGATAGATGGAAGATTATCAATAGTGTTTTGAGTCCAAATTTCTGCACAAAGAAAGACCTGTTTTCAGCTATGACCTAATGTAAAATTGTTTTCAGGAGAAAGTAGCTGGTTTTTTAAATATTTTTATTATTATGTCTGGGTAGAAAATACCAAGACTACTGCATCATTGGAAAATATTAATATCGTCTTAATAACTGTATTGCTTTATATAGAGTATTGAGTTTTGGGGGGGCTTTACCTTCAGAGTTTCTCAGGTCTTGCACTTGGTTGTACACTGAGGTATCAATCCAAGCAGTGCTCTGGAGACTAAAGGGAGTACCTGAAATCAAACCCAGTTTGAGTGTGTGCAAGGCAAAATTTCCTAACTTCTTGCTTTGATCACCACAGAAAATGTGTCAGTGTAGTTTAGGTGTGAGAAATATTTCAAATTCAATAATGGTTCACATTTGGAATAAAACTGAGGCAGCTATGTTGACCTTTGAGAATGAAAAGTTAAAAATAATGTCTTCAGGAAACCATAACTTTTCAAGAAGCAAAATGTGATGTAGAGCTAGGTTTTTAGGGAAGGAATTAATACTAATAAAATAAAAGTATTGCTTTGTACTCAAATCTCACTTCAACTAGTTATAGCCTTAGACGTAATTTATTAATACTATACTCAATTCTACATTGGTTCTCTTTCATTCTTGAAAAATATTTCAAGTTATTACTGTAATGTTTTTAAGAACTTGAGGCTAGAGAAGTAGTACAAAAATAGTAATACAGTGAATAATGTTCAGGTATTTGTATTTCAAATGGCCAATCTAAGTTTGATCTCTCATTCACCAGAAAGTTCCTTGAGCCTGCCAGAGGACTCTAAATCCAGAGCCAGGAGTAAGCCTCAACTATAACCACGTGTAGCCAAAAAAATCAAAAGAAAGGAAAAACAAAAATTTAATTAACATTTTCTAAAGTTGCTGAAATTCATTAAAATACTAGATACCATGGACAAGCATTAAGTTAAGAATTTTTAAGAAACACATAATACATATTTATCTTGATAATTTCAAAAGTATTTTTGAATACCTCTTATGAACAAGACACTATTTAAGACTGGATGTAGACCAGTTGGAAAAATGATGAGTTAATTACCAAGTATGTGAAACTTAATTTTTAGAGGGAAAAATAAACACTTTGAAATTATTCTTAGAGCTTTTAATTTATCTACATCAAAAGCAACATGAGAATCCAGTAAAAAAATTAAAATACAAGTGACTAATAAAACAAAAAGACTGTAAAACTAGGATCTAATGCCAAATAAAGAAAATAACATTTTGAAAGAGAAGAAAAGCAATGATAAATTTTGTCAAATCTACCTATTAAATAAGAAATATGAGGGTTGGGGATTGTCTGTGGTATATTCCTATTACTTATTATTATTCTTAGGTATTTATCATAGATAATCCAATATTTTTTCTGAGAGTATTATATCTTGTTGCTATAAAATATGTAGTTTGGCAAGAAGTAACATATGAACCTTGTATCAATATTAAATCACTAGATGAAAAGATAAATGCCATAAGGTTGATAAATTTCTAATATTGTATCAGAAAATGAACACTGATTTTGCTGTCTCTTAAATATTTGTATTTCTTTTACTATCTAATTTTTACTGAAATAAACTTATTTTGAGTTTAGGAATCACTTATGGTGCTCATGGAATGGTATAAATTTCAGGGTATCAAAACCCTTCTCTTCAAAGCAAAGAAGTTAGTTTCTTGAAGAGTTGCTATTCTGCATTTCCAAATTAAATTCTTTAAATGAGTCAATGTCATGCCAATTATCATAGATAAGTGCATATAATAATATGACTGACACTTAATCTAGACTTTCATATATATATATATATATATATATATATATATATAAATACATAGACATTATATAGCTGGATGACTATTTTCAATGGTTTTTCAACTGCACAGTTAATCAAAACAAAAATATATTAGAAACAAATTCTAAATCCCAACTTTTCCTTTAATTAAACCAATGTTTAATATTCATTGTACTCCTAGATGTTCAATTAATCATATGACAATCTGCATATATTTTTAATGTAACATTGTAACATGTAATACAATAATAACATTATTTTGATGCAATAGCAGAATAAGTGGCTGTATGCCAAGTAAATATTAGTGAAAATAAACATTAACATACACTGAAAGATTATTTCACCATTTAAGGGTTAATAAAAACTGTATACTATTCTTATACTCTGCACACTTTCCTAATTGGTATAATTTTTAAAGGCATTTTAATTCTATTAGAAGATAAAACATAAATCACCAGCCTTCTGCATGTATAACTCAGCACTATGAAATGAACAGTTGAAAGTTAAAGATTGAAACAAAGCTCAGGTAACAAAAATTCAACAAATTTAATAAACAGGTGCATAATGTATCATTTCCTTAGTTTAACAAGTCTTTGAAATATTATATTGCTACACAATGGAATTTCCTATAGAATTCCCTATATGCAACATGGTTTCCTATTGTCATTTACCTAAACACTGAATAGACTGTTGATCAGTACTGGTAGACTGAATGAAACTGTAAAAAGCACCAGCTGGATATATTCAAAATGGCCCTGGTCCAGGTCTCAAATGTCTTATTTATATACAATGGAATCCTGCCAGCTGTTTAATATTTAGAACTAATAAATGTAATTGGCAGCAACTACACAAGCACAACTGAAAATATCAGAAAATAACTCTCAATGCAAATAGTGACTTGTTCTCATTTCATAATTGAATTTGTAACAGTGGAAAATGAGTTTGAGCAGTTTAAACTAATTTTAAAATTAAGAAAAATGCAAACTATACTGTAAATGAGTTGTAAATTTACCATATGGTCTGCACTTTATTAAATCAGACACATCTATTGATAGGTAGAATTTAGAACTTTATAGGAATAAAGAGAGGTGCTTAGGCAGCTCTCAGAGCACCACAAAATGTTATGGTTTATTAGGCTCTTGAGAATATTATTATATGGTGCCAAAATAAATTAATAAGACAATTCAGTGAGATTTTACATAGTGGACAAGATGGAACAAATAACAATGCTAAAATGAATATAATAATATGTTAAATATTTTCTCTTTCTAAAAACTAATCATAGGCATTAAGCTTTTGATAGAGACAGAGTAACAGTAACAGAGATAGATATCAGGATAGGAAGGAAGGAAGGAAGGAAGGAAGGAAGGAAGGAAGGAAGGAAGGAAGGAAGGAAGGAAGGAAGGAAGGAAGGAAGGAAGGAAGGAAGGAAGGAAGGAAGGAAGGAAGGAAGGAAGGAAGGAAGGAAGGAAGGAAGGAAGGAAGGAAGGAAGAAAAGGAGGGAGGGAGGGAAGGAGAAAAGAAGGGAGGGAAGAAAGAAGGGAGAAAGAAAGGGAATGAGGAAAAAGGAAAGAAGAAAAAGGAAGGGAGAAGTAAGGGAGGAGGGGAAAAGGTAGTGAGGACAGGAGAGGAGAGAGGGAGAGAAGAAGGGAGGCTGAACAGAAGGAGAAAATTAAAGGAGAGTGGGAGAAAGGGAATAGAGAAGAATGAAAGATGGAAGGGACGGAGGGTGGAAAGGACAGGAAAAAGAAAAGAATGTAAAGATGCAAGTCCAGGAAAGAAGGACATGAAAAAAGAAGGGGTAGAGGAAAGAATGAAGAGGGAAATTATGAAATGAAAGGTGGATATCAGAAGGAAGAAAGGGAAAGAGGAAAGCATTTATTTTCCTAGCAGAATAATTTCTATGTCCTGGAAATTTTAGAGACAATAATTTCTCTTCCTCTCAAATTACTATTAAAAAATCTTAAGAAAAAAATTTGGGGGCACTGGAGAGATAGCACAGCGGTAAGGGGTTTGCCTTGCATGCAGAAGACAGTGGTTCAAATTCCGACAGCCCATATGGTCTCCCAAGCCCAGCAGGGGATGATTTCTGAGTATAGAGCCAGGAGTAGTACCTGAGTGCTGCCTGGTGTGACCCAAAAACCAAAAATAAAAATTCCTTGATGAAGCCATTTTTTTTTATTATCTAAATCAGGTTTCTTATGCCTTTGCATATCTGTAAAAAGGTCAATATACTAAACTTGCATATCATTTGGTATAATTGTGTAAAGTTTTCACTACTACTACTACTCTAAAATCACACACAATGGAAGCATTTAGAGATTTGGAGGGCAAAATAAAATACCAAAACATCCAACTGGAAAAGAGCACACATGCAAATCAAATCTAGTCTTCGCTTTCCAAAGTTTTTTCTGTCAAGAAGACATAAAAGACCATATATGGAACCAGGCAGATAATATAGCAAATAAGGTGGTATTTTTGTAAAGGCCTACTCAATTTTGAGCCTTGGAGCTCAAGTGATTTCTGAATACACATCTAGGAGTAAGCCCATAACACCAAAGGACTTGGCATGAAAACAAAAAATAAAATAAAAAATAAAACAAAATTGCTTCCAAATTTTGAAGTAAAGTTAGAATTACTTTAGAGATGACAAAACCAAAAATTATTTTTTAAAATCTGCTACCAAATTTTGAAATAAAGTTAAAATATCTTTAGAAACTATAATTGAGAAACTTGAATTGGAGTCTAGAAATAGCTTTGCAACATTTGGCAAATTATTAAATAATTTCAGTACTCTATTTCTTTGTCTACTATAACTAAATTCTGTTTTGCATAATTACCCAGCTAAATGTTCATTTCATTCACAAATACTGCACTAGCCATCAGATAGACTGAAGTGTATGCATGTGTTATCAAGGTGATGAAATTGGAGTTTCTCTTGAATTTTCAAAATCTAAAAAAGGATTAAATATTAAAGATAAAATAAATATATAAAGAACGTTTCTCTCAGGGGAAATTAAAATTTAGCTGAATTTCCTGTAATTATATTACTGATAATGTTCCTTCTTTTCATACTATACCAAATGATGCTATACAGCCAAGTATTGAATCTGAGATAATCCTGAATGTCAGTCATTCACTGTCTTTGTTAACATGGGATAAAGTCCAGTGCTCAGAAAAACAGGATAAAAATGAGAAAATAAAGTTGGCTTATATTATGGACACATGTAAATCTAAATGTTTTTTCAGCAGAAGACAGTACAGAGGTTTATAGTGCATGACATGAATGAACAGTATCAATGTTTAATTCCCCCAGTACTGCATATGTTCCTATTAGTACCATTAATACATTAAGCTAAGAAGCTTCCACACCTAAAAAAAAAATAGTGCCCAGGATACAAGAGCCACCCACCGAGTGGGAGAAACTATTCACCCAATACCCATCAGATAATTTCCAAAATATATAGGGCACTGACAGAACTTTACAAGAAAAAAACATCTAATCCTATCAAAAACTGGGGAGAAGAAATGAACAGACACTTTGATAAAAAAAGAAATACAAATGGCCAAAAGCACATGAAAAAATGCTCCTCATCACTAATCATCAGGGAGATGCAAATCAAAACAACCATGAGATACCATCTCACACCACAAAGATTGGCACATATCACAAAGAATGAGAACAATCAGTGCTGGCGAGGATGTGGAGAAAAAGGAACTCTTATCCATTGCTGATGGGAATGCTGTCTAGTACAACCTCTATGGAAAGCTATATAGAGATTCCTCCAAAAACTGGAAATAGAGCTCCCATTCGACCCAGCTATTCCACTCCTAGGGATATACCCTAGGAACACAAGAATACAATACAAAAACCTTTTCCTCATACCTATATTTTTTGCAGCACTATTTACAATAGTCAGGCTCTGGAAACAACTAAGATGCCCTTCACCAGACGAATGGCTAAAGAAACTGTGGTACATATACACAATGGAATATTATGCAGCCATCAGGAGAGATGAAGTCATTAAATTTTCCTATACATGGATGTACATGGAATCTATCATGCTGAGTAAAATAAGTCAGAGGGAGAGAGAGAGAGAGACGCAGAATAGTCTCACTCATCTATGGGTTTTAAGAAAAATAGAAATCATTTTTGCAAGAATCCTGAGACAATGAGAGGAGGGCTGGAACTTCCAGCTCATTTCTTGAAGCTCACCACAAAGAGTGGTGAGTGCAGTTATAGAAATAACTACACTGAGAACTATCATAACCATATGAATGAATGAGGGAACTGGAAAGCCTGTCTAGAGTAAAGGTTGGGGTGGGGTGGGATGGAGAGAGATTTGGGACATTGGTGGTGGGAATGTTGCACTGGTGAGGGGGGTGTTCTTTACATGACTGAAACCTAATCACAATCATGTTTGTAATCAAGATGCTTAAATAAAGATATTATAAATTAAAAAAAAGAGAAATCTCTGAGCATAGAACCAGGAGTATATCAAGAGCACCATTAATTGTGGCCCAACAACCAACAACTGAATGAATAAATTAATAAATATATACAAAACATGCTTTATAAATTGAAGATGCCAATTTCCATGTCAGAAATACCTAGAAACTTTGGAAACATATTGATGATTAGATCCTGGAATTGTCAATCCTAACTTGACATTCTCATATCCTGCTGCTTTCCACCTGATCCAAAATCATGTCACTATAAATGACATGATCTTCCCCAAATAACTATGAGGAAACAGCTAACATGTTTCATTTTCAAATAATTATTTTGTTTAAGTGATCAAAAAAATTGTCAGTAATTCTGCATGAAAAAATTAGTATTTTGAATAAATGATCTTTTATGATTAATGTTTTAAAGAGATCTGTATCTTATGTTTATAGTTTGGATTATATGCCTGAAGAATTTGAGTTCTCCCTAGTGACTGCAGGCAGTGTCAAGGAGAATGAATAGGAATAAACATACTCATGATATCTCCCTAAGGTCAGAGGAGAGATGTTTGGCTTTTTCAGCATTTGTCCATGAATGCTGAGGCAAAATAATCTCAATCATTACCGAACCTTTATATAATCACTCTAAGAGGATTTTAGAAGTGTTGGGTATGAAGATATCCAATAAATTAACAAGTTTATCTATAGAATTGATAGTCTGAGGAGAGGGCAGTAAAAGATAAAAAAAGGAATCCTAAATACTGGAACACTGCTCCCTCAGGGAATGCCTCAGGGCATTCACTCTTTATCTGTCACCTCTCCTAGAGAAAGACAATCTTCAGAGATTTTGCATTAGTTTCCACTTCCCCATCACATATCTCTTTTTTGAAATATAGAGACCCCTTAGGCTTGATTAGCATTAGAGAAATTTGTCTGCTATTTATTTTCCCCCTCATGTTGATTGTTCCTGAACAATACTTATTCTTTGTGGCAGACAGCCCACAAAACTGAAAGCAGACTGACATCATGATTTTTCTCTTTTGTGTTTTTTTTTCTGTCTTATTTTCTTAATAATTATGACTCTCCTGCTTCAGACGTATTCACCCTGGGCTCTATAGAATTTGGCAAAGAAAGAAAATGTTGAAGATGTTTAACAAACTGAAAGAAAGAACAGAACAAACAACATTAATAATAAAAGGTTTGAGAGCAGAAATGTGAAAGATGCAAATAGAAATTACAGAACTGAAAACATTGATTCATAAAATGAAAATTCCAGTGGAAGGCTTCTTTAGAAGAGAAATAATTGCTAAGGACAGAATCGATGAACTGCAGAAAAACTTCAGACAGTAGCAGAAAATAGGAAAAATGCCTCAAAATAAATGAACAGATGATAAGAGATGATAAGAGATCTTGGGGGTTAGTTCATAAAGAAAAAATTAAAAATCATTATATATTCCACAATATAATGTGCTTTTTATACTCTTCCCCAAACTGAATACACTTTCCTCTCTAGTGTACATGAGACATCCAAAATAGACCACAGGGTGTAACATAAAACATACATTCAAAAAAAAGAAAGTAGAAATCATATCTTCTCAGACTATGATGCATTGAAAATAGAAGTCAGTCACAACATCATATAGTAGGAAACTGAATAGCTGATTACTGAGGGTAGCTTATTACTGAGCTTATTATTCTCCTCATTACATAAGGGTCAGAGAGGAAATCAACAGATTCATGAAACAAATGAGAATCACAATACAAGTTAAAAAATTTCTGAGAAAAATCAAAGTTAGTGTAAGAAAATGTCCATAGCTATCTAAGTATTCATTAAAAGGAATATTTGACTACATATAAATAACTTTACTGGACAACTTAAGAAACTGTATAATGATCAGCATAGAACACAAGAGACCAAAGTAGGCAGGAGGAAGGAAATAATAAAAGTTAGAGTAAAAGTTAATGAACTGGAATTAGAAAAGAGCCAAAGTCAATGAAAACAAGAGTTGGTTCTTTGAATACATAAAGAAGATGAATAAACTACTAGAAATACTCTCTGTCTCTCTCTGTCTGTCTCTCTGTCTGTCTGTCTCTCTCTCTCTCTCTCTCTCTCTCTCTCTCACACACACACACACACACACACACACACACACACACACACACAATATTAAACCTATTAAACCTAATAAGGAAAAAACATTACAACAGATACCATGGAAGTGCAAAAGATCAGATAATTTACTTTGGTAATTTTTATGCAATGGAATGAGAAAACCTAGAAGAAATAGATAAATTATTAGACTGCAATAATCTCTCAAGATTGAATAAAGAAGACGTTGAATACATAAAAAAATATATCAATTTCAAAGTAATTGACACGGTAACCAAAATCTTACCAAAGAAAAGAAAAAAAGAGCCTGAGTCCAGTTGGACTTATTATTAACTTCTTTCAAGCCTTTAAAGAACATACTCCTAACCTTTTTTTTGGTCCTTTCAGGAAACTGAAAAAAGAGAAGCAAACACTTACAAACAAACAATTTCTATGGTGCAAATATCACTTTGATACCAAAAGAGAACACCACAAAAATATACAATAAATATCATTAATGAAAAACACAGATCCTCAACAAAAACTAGCAAATAAAATCCAATAATTTATCAAAAAGATCATACACAATGACCAAGTAGGTTTTATTCTGAGGATGCAAGATGAATTAAGACATGCAAGTCAAAAAACATATTATAACATTCAAAAAAAACAAAAAGTAAAAAAATATGTTGTACTAATATATTTGCAGAGAAAGCATTTGTTAATATTCAGCACTCATGAGAAAAAACTCTCAACAAAGTGTGAATTGTAGGAACATTCTTCAATATACTTAAAGCCATTTACCACAGGCCTAAATACTCAATGGAGAAAAACTTAAAGCCTTCTAATATGAGGCACACAAGATTATTCTCTCCCACCACTTTGATTAGTACTCAAAGTACATGTTTTAGCAATGAGGCAAGAAAAAGATAATAAGGGCATCCAGATAGGAAAGAAAGAAGTGAAGCTTTAACTATTTTGCATTGCATGATATTATGTTTTGGCAATCCTACAAACTCTAAAAAACTACTATAAATAATAGTAAAATAGCAACCTATAAAATTAATTAGCAAATTCATGTTTTCCTATATATAAATATTGGAATAAAAGAAATACATACAAAAAGATCCTATTCACAATTATGCCAAATACTTCAGAGTCAACTTAACTAAAGAGGTTGAAGACCTGTACAAAGAAAACTACAAAATCTTATTTCAAAAATAAAAAAGAATAAGAGAAATTGGAAATACATCCTGATCATGAACTGAGAGGATTAACGTCATTAAAAGGACATAATTTCTAAAATATTATACAAATTCAATTCAGTTAATAAGGGTACTCATGACATTTTTCAAAGAAATAGAAAAAACATTTCTGAAGCTTTTATGGAACAATAACTTCCCACCTCCCATAGTCAAATAAGTCTTTTGGAATAAAAAATCCGGAGAGATAGCACAGCGGTGTTTGCCTTGCAAGCAGCCGATCCAGGACCAAAGGTGGTTGGTTCGAATCACGGTGTCCCATATGGTCCCCCGTGCCTGCCAGGAGCTATTTCTGAGCAGACAGCCAGGAGTAACCCTGAGCACCGCCGGGTGTGGCCCAAAAAACCAAAAAAAAAAAAAAAAATGAGGACCATCACTTTCTCTAACTTCAAACATCATTACAAAACAGTAGTAGTTAAAGCAGCATGAACCTGAAATAAAGACAGGCCCTCATATTAATGAAATAGATTTGAAAATTCTCAGACACCCCAGTATATGATCAGCTAGTCTTTGATGCAGGAGCACAAAATATGAAGTGGAGCTAAGAAAATTCTTTTCAATATGTGATGATGGGAAAACTTAATAGCTATATAAAAATAAAACAATAAGAACAATAAGAACTCAGACCCTTTCTAATGCCATACACTATAGTCAAACAAAATGAATTATAAAAAACCTCAGCATCATTCCCTAAATCTTAAGGTACATAGAGTAAGTAGAGTACCTTCATGACATTGAATTTAAACATATCTTTAAAACTAAAACATCACTGACAAAACAAGTGATGCTAAATCAGAATACACTAAAACGAGAATCTTTTGCGCCTAAAATGAAATGATGAACAAGATACAAAGAATGTTCATGCCATGGAAGGAATTATTTACCCAACAGTTGTCAGATAAGGAGTTAACATTAAGATATTATAAGGCACTGGTAGACCACCACCACAACAACAAAAATACCCACAAAATCAAACTCTATCAAAATGGGCTAAGAGAGAAACAGAAATTTCAAAAAAAAAAAAAGTTACTAAAATGTGGGGAAAAATGTTCCACATCCTTTGCAAATCAAAGCAATACAGTGATACCACCTCACACCATAGAGACTAGCATGTATTGAAAAGCAGAAATACAACCAGAACTGGTGCAGATGTGAAGAGAAAATGACTCAGTCACTACTGGTAGAACTGTTGACTGGTCCAACCATTCTAAACAAAACAATATGTGCATTCCTTTAGAGAAGGAAAAACTAAACGTCCATCTGACTTAGCAATATGGCTCCTAGGAATATACCTTAAAGACATAACAAACAATGCTGCAAAGTGCTCTCTCACTCCTATATTAATTGCAGCCTGATTCACAATAAGCGTAATTTGAAATAATGAAAGTGCTGGAGAACTGAGAAGCAGCTAAATAAAATATGCTGTAGCATTTGATATATATTGT
Source organism: Suncus etruscus (assembly GCF_024139225.1). Taxonomy (NCBI): domain Eukaryota; kingdom Metazoa; phylum Chordata; class Mammalia; order Eulipotyphla; family Soricidae; genus Suncus; species Suncus etruscus. The sequence continues at coordinate 75,192,019 of NC_064860.1, read as the reverse complement.
ATTCCATACAATAAAATAATATGCAGTAAAAATATGAAAGTCATGAAATTTGCTAATACATGGATGGACTTGGAGAATATCATACTAAGTATACTGAGTCATGGTGATAAACTCAAATCTATAATAAAAATACTCATTTGCAATACATTAAAAAAGTTTGAGACTAATACCCAAGGACAATATATATGAGTATCAGGATGACTAATAGGAATCTTGCCACAAAGAAGTAAGGGAGAATGAAATTAGGACAAAGAAATGACCACCATGTCAATGATAGTTGGAAATATTCACGCTGGAAAAGAAAAGGGTAAAATGATTTATTGATATCCTTTCAATAACAGCATTGCATTTCTATGCATTATTTTAGCATTTTACCTACCAGAGAAGAAATGGAGGTGGTGTGTCTGTCATAAAAGCAGGCTTGTGAAGGATAGGGGAAGTAGGGAAGTAGGGGACACTATTGAAGGAAAATATACTCTTGTGAAGGGACAATTGTTGAAATATTATATGACTGAAACTTAGGCATGAACAACTTTATGTACTTCATAATGATTCATAAAATTATGCTCATAAATTTTTTCATGGATATTTAATTTTGTGAATTTGGTGGGTTAAGACACAAAAATCTGACTGAGCCTCAAAGAAAGATAAAACACTATAAACATAATAATTGTTCTCAAAATATGGCCCAGAGTTCTTTTCAGCTGTTGCAATATAATCATCATAGACAAGGTAGGAAAACAATGTCTTTTTTTGTGGTATAAAAGAAATATATAGTCCAAGATGAGGGCTTTGGTAGACTCACTGTATGTTGTAACTTGGGTGTTATACTTTCTATGTGCCTCACTTTACCAAGCAGGTAAACAAAGATCTTTCCATGTTTTTTTTTTCTTCTAGGGGTAATAAGTAATTCTATTCAAAATGTTTCTGCCTTCAATATTCATTTATTTCTTAAAGAACAACATCAAATTATATTCACACAGAGAATTTAGGCTTTAACATGTGTATGTGTGAATAATACAAACCTCATAATAGCAAGGACTATACTGAATATAAAAAGTAAAAATAAATTTGTAGCTAGTACTGAGGCCTTATAATTCATTAGGAATGGCTATTACTTGTCACTAAATATTTAGAAACTCAAAATGTTTTAAAATTCTACTGTATTAAAGTTTTCAGCATTTATCTCCAGTAAGCTCTCTATAACATTGTTTTGAAATTTTACTTTTTATTTGAATACATTATTTTATTTAGATAACTACTTGAAAAATAGTCTTATATTTCAGAGAATATACAAAGTAGAGTTTTGTCCACCACAATAAATAATTGTTACTTTTGATATAACTAAGGTTTTTTTTTTAAAACAGAGGACTTTGGAATAGTTATTTTTTTAATATATCTTTGTTCTATTTAAGTAGCTATAGAATAGGCAATTATTAAATTAAATAAAAAATTAAATAGGCAATTAAATAGTAAAACTATTTACTACAATTTTAAAAAAGCAATAAAGGCATGTCACTCATCAATTCTATTTAAAGAAATAAATTTATAAAAAAGGAGACTAATGAAATAACTTAAACATCAATAATTTTTAAAAAAATTAGCTTATTTATATAAAATACAAATCATCATTATAAAAATAGTACTGCTTAAATATAAAACCAGTATTTTCAAAATTATTAAAAGCAATTTTAATTACTAAATGTTAGAAAAAAAGTTCAACTAATTATTTGGCCATAGACTTGATTAACCCACAACTCAGTCAAAAGGCATAAAAAAAAATCACTTTCTGTGTGTTGTTTATTTTTAATTAACTTTCTTTGCATTATTCTGCATCTAAGTCTTAGCAAATTACAGAAACTGAACTTGCTAGAGTATTTCCACATGCATTTCACATAAGAAAAATAAAAATGTTTTTCTTTTATGTAAAGTACAGGTTTACCACCTCAGAGTTTCATAGAAATAAGCCCCTTTTCCCTTAAAAAATAATGACAGAGAAAAATAAATGACAAAGCTGGAGTCAAGGAATCTTGGAAATTGGCCAATTGTTTTATCAGCTGCACCACAAGGCAAGCAAACCTTAACCTTGGTTGGCCTCATATTGCTACTAAACTGCTGTGCTTCTTAGCCTGCATTTTGCATATAGGAGCAAACTCTTCTCAATTTAATATGCACATTCTTGTCAAATATGCATAAAGTCAAAACAACATTGGGTTTAAGGCCTTTGAGTTTTGAGACTCTCTAGCCAGTCTTCTGCCAGTCTTGCATGCCAGTAGTTAAATACACACACCATATATTTAAGGGTGTGGTCTCTCTCTTTGGGGACTGAGTATAAGCTTTGAAAATCAAGAAAATCTAACTCCTGATACGTTTATAGTATGATAAAATATTCAGAGAGAAAAGAAACTTTTTATAAGTTTGAAAAAAGTGATATAATGCACAGATTTTTTGATAGGTAGTATAATTAGCTTATTATGCATTTTTTAGACTAGGGGCAAATTAATTCTCACTTTTCAGTAGAAAAATAGAAAAAAAGGTTTTCTAAACATCCTAAATTACATGTCATAGTATTTTACTGTAGCTTTTTAATTTTTTGATAATAGGAATTGATAGGAATAAACAAACCACACTTGAACTCCTTTTCTGCATATTCAGACATTCAAATTATTTGTCTCTGTCTCAGGATAGTGAAAGAAAATAATAAAAAGCCCTCTCAGTGCGACACTGATTTCATGCTGTGACAAGCTCCAAAATGAAAACACTACACACATGAGAGAGTTTTTCAGCAAACCGCAGCACTGAGCACAAACGAAGCCCTGCTGGGTGCATGTATCTACAAGTGCAGTGCATTTGACTTGGTAGCTTGCATTTGAGATTCTGTCTTAATAGGAAAAAGTGAAAAGGAATTTATACAAGGATTTCATTGTCCAAGTCTTTTGGAGACCATTCTTTTAAGGAATAGTTAGAATTCAAATACATGAGCAAAATTTGAACTTAACTCTAGCATTGACTCAGACCATTTTATTTAGTTTCAAATATAAATACCTGTTTTGTTCCACCAGGGATGGCAATCCAGGGGAAAAAGAAGATAAGATTTAAACTTTATAACATTACCTCTAGACTAATAATATAAAAATGGCTCATTAGAGATGATATTGTCTCTTCATCTTCAGTGATGGAGCATGTGTTTCATTTACTCAAAATGCCAGCAGGTAACTCATTCTTAAGGCTCCTTACTCTTTAATTAGACCTAATTACCCTACTCTCATCCCATTTTAGGGGGACCTCCCAAAGAGTTCTCAAGAGATCTGGAACCACTCCTGATGACTGATGATCAGACAGGCTCCTTGTCAGGCACTAAGGTGATGCTTACTGACTCTGATTTGCACAGAAACAGACTGGGATTAGACAAATGCTTCTAATCCCTGGACTATTTCTCTAAAACCTCAAATACATTTTCTGATGACCTTATACAGATCACACTCCCTTTGATAATTAATAAAATAAGTACATGGAGATAGATTAAAAAGTTGAATTTTCAATAGAACCTACATAACATAGTAGAAAGAGGCATATGGAAGGGAGAGAGTAGTCTAGCAAACCCTGATTCCAATATTGTTTCACAGTCATGCAGTATCAGGGATTGAATCTAGGGCCTCACAGGCGCAAGATAATTGTTATCTTACAATTTTGTGTTTGCTTTTTTAGTATGATTATAAAAATTTCTTAGGTCAAAGGCACTATAATTTCAAAAATGGCTGTTCAGGGAGACAAATATTAATGATATATCATGTGTACCTTACTTATTAAAGGACATAATTAATAATACATCATACTGTTAGTTCACACTAACACCTCTTTATTAACTTATCTTCTTATGTTGTAACATGTCATGACTAAAGACATTTTTAACATTTGAAATTATTTATTTTATCATTATGTACATTTAAAACAAGCGTTACAGACAACAGCATTCTTTCCAGACATAAATTATTTATATCCATTTTGGCTAGAACATTAACTTGATGAAGTACCAGCATAGTACATTTGTAATCATTTCTTTATAACTAACAAAGGTCTTAACGTGGGGACAAGTTAAATAAAATATTGTCTCAGACTCACAGTCTTTTTTGTTATTCTGAGTCTCGATAATAAATGTTCAAGGTATTTTTAGATATAAAAAGAGTCTGATGACCTGATGAAATCATAAAATATGATGTAACTATGACCATATACAATCAGAAAATGTGTACTCTACAGATTTACTTGCAACTTAGAAGTAACTTAATAATATAAAATAGGTTCCCTTTCCTTTACAACTTCCTAAAAATATAATATAGAATCTTTACTTAGTCTTCCTTGTGTTACTACATTTTTAAAGCACTTACTTATCTCAATAGAAGTAGAGGTATCAAAAGTACTTTAAAGGTTAGTATTACGTGTTGGGGGCCAGAGTGATAGTGTAGCGGTAGGGTGATTGCCTTTCATGCGCCTGACCAAGGACGAATTTTGGTTCTATCCCGGGCATCCCATATGGTCCCCCAAGCCAGGAGCAATATCTGAGCGCATAGCCAGGAGTAACCACTGAGCGTCACCAGGTGTGACCCCCAAACAAAAACAAAACAAAACAAAAAGATTAGTATCCCATGTTGAAGAGATAAGTTGCTTGCTTTATATGCAGTTAACTAAATTATCTTCTTAGAATCTCATAAGGTCCTTAATTCCAACAAGTAATAACCTGAATTTAGAGTCAAGTGTAAGGCTTGAGCACCAACAATCATGGCAAAAATAAATAAATAAAAAATAAGGAAATGAATAAATAAAATTTGATGTGTTTATCCTTTTAAATGTAAAAATATTAATACTTTATAAGAAATACATTTTATAACAAAACTATTTTATGCTTTCAATGGATCTAAAATAGCTCATCTTAATTTTGCCTTAAAAGCAAACTGCTTTTGTAATATAATATGATAAAATCAAAATAATGGATTGAAATGAATTCTTATTACCTAAGCTTTAAAGTTCAGAACAAGAAATTCTTTCAAAATTACTGGTGAATATTTTAGAAGCCATAAAGTATACACTAAGACTTCATTATTTATTTCTAAATAAACGCCAATTTGTTTTTATATAAACTTTACAAAGTAAAATTTAAAAATAAAAAAGAACTTTAAGATATAAATAAAAATTAGAATTTATGACTTTTAGCATATAAATTCAAAATAAGTTAATATGTCCACATATGAAAGACCTCATGTTCATTAGGGACTTTTTTCAGTATATTTAAATGGTAAATTTCTATTTTATTTTATTTTTTGGTTTTTGGGTCACACCCAGCTGCATTCAGGTCTTACTCCTAGCTCTATGCTCAGAAATCGCTCCTGGCAGGCTCGGGGGACCATATGGGATGCCAGGATTAGAACCACCGACCCTCTGCATGCATAGCAAACGCCTTACCTTCATGCTATCTCTCCGGCCCTGTAAATTTCTATTTTATGCTTTTAGATGCTTTATAAAATTTTAGGTATGAGGATTAATAAATACCCCTTTAAATAATCCAGAGAGATATGTACTTTTTTTTAGATCATTTTCTAAATTAAAAAATACCTTGAATTAACACTCTGGTTCTGAATTGTCCTTTTTCTTTGCATCTTCTAATAGTTTAAGAAGATTTTTAAAACTCTTTTGTAACAAATTTAATTTTAGCAAGTTGATAATTTCTGAATAACTAATAAATAACATCTGAAGAAAAAATAGAAGCTCTTACACCTGTCACGTGCAGTCAGCATGTCAGCAATAAATTGGTGATGAAAATTTAATCAATCAGTAAGATAACATCAGATCAAAGAACAATGACAGAAGGTTGAGAGATAAATTTCCTTTTCTCTCTGATTGTTAGAAATTCAAATGAAAAAAGGCAATTTAAAGCATCTACTTGCAGTGCCACCTAGGAGTCCTAGGAGATTTCTAAACTCACCTATCAATGTACACCCAGGCATGCAAACCACAGAACACATTTGGAATTTTGTAATTTTATATTTTGAAGAAATTCTGCTTAGAATTACTGGTTCATCGCTAGGTAACATTTTGCATGCTTATTTTAAATGTGTTTAAGGTATATAATCAAGTTTAGGCAGAAATGACATTAGAAAGATCCCAAAAGATTTTGAGAAATGATTTTTCAGAGATGCCGGGATGTGAGCCACCATCTTTCTGCTGGAAGGACAGACGCCTTGCCTCCATGCTATCCCTCCCGGCCCCACTTTATTCCTTTAATTATATATTTTATTTAATCCATTTTTTTCTCTTAATAAACTCTTTTTTCTTCAGATATGTCTGAGCATATATATTTTTAGTTTTTGTCATGGGTCTGTTTTCTTCTCTCTTCACCCCCAAATCCACCAGCAATATAATGTAGCACCACTTCTTCCTGCAAAGGCATATTAAAAATAGGGGAAATTTTACCTGTAAAAACAAGCTCTTATTTACTAGGGATAAAAACTTATTCTTTTTTACAACACAGGGACATCTCCCATCCTGAATGTATGTCATGGGGAACCAACCCAGACTCTAGGGAAATAGGCACCGACCACCCATCCTTGACTCCTGGATCCCAGATATAGAAACGACAGAGTTCTCCACAACAGCTCCAGGAACCAAGTCCCCTCAGGGCATTCATAATACTGCTCTGACATCAACGTACACCAGTTCTAATTTGATAACCCGACAAGGAGGAAATTGGAACAACTAGATCTAAGAGCAAGTTATCCTTCCTCATCAGCCAACGTTAAGACAGAATCAGAAGACATGTCACCCTTTGATCTGTGCAAAAAACAAGATTGCTATATACAGATGACTGGTTGTTACAACCAGGACTAGACAGTACGCATCCCGGAACCAACAACAACAACAACAACAACAACAACAACAACAAAAAGCTCTAACCTAGCTTTTAGTCTACAATCTGTTCAACAAACAAGATCTCCAATTCCAGAGGTCTCACTGAGACAACCGCAAGTGAACGGGTCTTCCAGAAACATAACGAAAGACTCTGTCCCAGGCTCCAGCCTAGGAGCAACATAATGACCAAGATCACCAACTACAGAAGATGAATTAAAACGACACTGAAGAAGAGAACTGCTAGAACCACAAAGAAAGCCTTCATCATAAGCTCCATTTCTTGAGCTGCACAGTCACCAAGATCTCTAGATACAGAGGACTGATTTTACCATCCATGACGAAGCAGAAGTCTTCCATACACGACAAAAGCACCAAGGGAGAGTAAATGATCATGCTAGGAGTCTATAGTTAATCCCATGACAGTATACTTCAGGGGTGGAGAAACCCTGTATCTCCTAGACCAAGGGAATTTCCTCTCCAATATCCCCAATAATTACTGTGTCTATGCAGGAAAGAAAAAGAAAAAAAAGCACAAAATAATCATTTTTCCACATATATATATATATATATATATATATATATATATATTGATTTTTTTGACGTCTTTATTTTGGTATAGATATTGAAGTTGGATGTCTCCTTTTTTATTTTATATTATTTTATCTTATCTTTCTCTTTCTTTTTGAATTCTGACATGATTTGAATTCAGAACCGAGACTATTGTGTGGTGCTTCTCTTTATTGATGTAGGGCTCACTGGATATTTAATTTGACATTTATTTTTGTATTTTTATTGTGTTTCAATTACCTTCTTCATGTCCTCTCTCAAACTGAGGCTGATAACCACTAGAAAGACTCTGCCCATTTTCAGCATATTTTTTATTAATTTATTTAATTTTTTAATTTTTTTTTGCTTAATCTTTACCCCATTCTATTGCCTTTCTTTCCCTCAAACAAAATCACATAACTCGATTCAACTAGGTTAGCCTCTCAAATAGAGGGAGAAACAAGGGAGGGCACCAGGACCAAACAGATTATGATCACTGATAGTAAGCTAGACAAAGAGGGGACCTCTACTCTAGCAGCCTGGGGGTAGTGTTGGTTGGGGATATGGGTTGCAGAAAGAGAACAGGGAAGGGGGGAGGACAAATTTGGTGGTGGGTATTCCCCTGATTCAATGTCAATATGTACCTAAAATACTAATGTGAAAGATATGTAAGCTATGATCAAAATAAAAATTAAAAAAAAATTCATTGATTTACAAAATGTGCATAAGTTCATATGAGCATGAGTTCATATGAGCACATATAGACATTGTTTATATGTGTATTTATCTGAATATATATACATATTTTATGGATGCTTACTCATATTAGAGGTGGATGGAGGCACACTGCTTACAATGTTCCACCATGATCCTCTGAGCCTACCAGGAGGAAGATCTAAGTGCAGAGCCAAGAGTAACCCCTGAGCGCCTCTGAGTATGACCCCAAAAAAACAAACAAACAAACAAACAGTCTTCTAGTGGCCATTCAGTGCCAAAGATGATCTCAGAAATTCTTATTTAGAAATGTATGGGGCCGGCGAGGTGGCGCTAGAGGTAAGGTATCTGCCTTGCAAGCGCTAGCCAAGGAAGGACCACCGTTCGATCCCCCAGCGTCCCATATGGTCCCCCCAAGCCAGGGGCAATTTCTGAGCACTTAGCCAGGAGTAACCCCTGAGCATCAAATGGGTGTGGCCCGAAAAACAAAAACTAAAACACAAAAACAATGACAACAAAAAGAAATGTACTCTACTACTTGGACTAACTTCTTTATAATAATTTTATATAAAATAATATTTTATAAATAAATATAGTAATATTTTATAATAGTTTTAGGATGCATAGTTATACAAGTACTTTGATATTGCAAATTCCTCAACAGTGTCTAGGAAAATTTTGTGTATAGGAGTGTAATGTGACTTTTTTCTATATTTTATGTGTATGTGTTGGTAGCATGCTTGACTGACACACTAAAATTAAAAAATTCTGTCTTATATTGATTATCAAAAATATTGACATTAAATATTTTGAAATTTTCTTTGAATTATATTTTATTGTCTTGATTTATTTTCTTTTATTATAAGCCAGATATGTTTCAAGTTACTTTTTTTTTTTTTTTTGGTTTTTGGGCCACACCTGGTGATGCTCAGGGGTTACTCCTGGCCATGAGCTCAGAAGTCACTCCTGGCTTGGGGGACCATATGGGACGCCAGGGGATCAAACCGCGGTCCATCCAAGGCTAGCGCAGGCAAGGCAGGCACCTTACCTCTAGCGCCACCGCCTGACCCCCAAGTTACTTATATTATAAAATTTGACAAAATTATCAAACATTTATTTATTATTTAGAATATTAAGAACACATATAGTGATATATTATTGCTCTTATTTGCAAAATATTTTAGAAAATATTGTCATCTAAAACTCAGTGAGATATAATTTGCTTTTATTCTACAAGTGAATCTACTATGGATTAGAAATATGAAATGACTCAGAACAGAAAAAAGAGTAAATTTGAAAAAATATTACAGTCAAGTACTTATAGTATTAATACAAAATTGGAATTTAATGAGTTCTACACCATAAATAGATACAAAATGACAGTAAGCAAATAGATTAGTTTCTGGGTTACAATACTAAAAATCTCTCTCAAAAGCAAAATGAATTTGCAAGCAAAAAATGTGGAAGATCTAGTGGGAAAATATAAAAAACAGTTTAAACAGATTTAACCAACTCAAAATAAATTAATTTCTAGAAAAAATGATATTGCTTTTCTTTTAGCTTTTCTTCCTACTTCCTCCATTTATTTATTTATTTATTTATTTATTTACTTACTTATTGGGTTTTGGGCCACCCCAGTGATGCTCAGGGGTTACTCCTGGGTATGCGCACAGAAATTGCTCCTGGTTTGGGAGACCATATGGGATGCTGGGGACTGAATCGAGGTCTGTCCTGGATCAGCAGCATGAAAGGCAAATGTTCTATCATTGCGCTATCACTCTGGCCCCACCCTCTCCATTTATTAGTAACATCATGAGCATAATAACAGAGGAGAATAAGAACAAGATTGTAGACATGATTAGAAACCCAAAGATGTTTTAGATAGATATTTTTCCCTTAAATTAATTATTCTAACCATTGTGGAAATACGTGCTTTAATAAGTGGCCATGATTATATTCCACCTGTAAATCATATCTTTCAATGAATACTTTAAATTGTCTTGAGCTTTAACTTGGAAAGAATCTTGCATTCTAGAATGGCTGGTACAAAATATATCATAAGGTATTGACATATTTCCAACTCAAAAAAGGTGCCAAATTTTCCTGGAGCAAATTGTACTTGTAAACACCAATCAGTTTTACAACACTTTAAATTATCAAGTGCTGGCACTTGTAACCCAATTTGTGTAAGCACAATTTTGGATTGTATCAAATAGAAAGGGCATATTTTCAAAGACAACATTCTACTGCCAAATACAATCAAAGAATGTTTATTTCTTTAGGTGAAAGGTTCAGGATCAAGTACAAAATTCTATAGCATTTTCTATGTATTAAGCATATTGTAATCAGATTTCAAAAGTTTTGGCTTATTGAAAAAAATCTATAAAACCAGAGAAAAGCATTCTGATATGCACCTAATTAAACTGAGGACCACATTGCTAGTATAACAAAAAAGTTATTTTTCTTCTTTCAAGTACTGTTAGATTTACAGTGTTTGATTTTTAAGTAAAACATAATAGTTAATATATTTGACATCTTATGTCATTGACTATTGAGTGTCTTGGAGACTGTACAGTGGTTAGGGTATTTGTCTTGTACATAGCTGACTTGGGTTCAATTTCAAACACCAAATATTGTCTCTAAGTATAACCAGCATGAACACCTGAGCACAGAGCTGAAAACAAATCATATAAAATGATTAGTATGGGCCAAATTATGCTAAGTAAAAATAAATAAATATTGAACACTATTTTCATTTTTTAATTTATTAAAGCACTATGATTTTCAAAATTATTCATAATTGATTTTTAGATGTACAGTATGCCAGTACCAATTGCACCACCAGTCTTAATTTTCTGTCCCCATTGTTCCAAGTTTTCTTCCATACTCTATCCCCCCAAACCCTCCATGTTAAAAGAAACCTTTTTAAGTTCAGTTGTTGAAGTTTAGGTCTGATGATTTTTTGGTTGGATATTCAGTGCTTGGCTATTTAGCTCTATTATTCTCTAACACCACCAATATATTTTAATCTCCTTTACCATTTCTTCCATTGCTTCTCATCTGTCACTTCTTCCTATCTCCTTTACTCTCTTTCTCCCTATACACTTGGGAATGATGGTGATCCAAGTTCTCCCCTCTATACTATTTCAATCATTTCATTCATTCATTCATTCATCCATTTTGGATTCTATATTTTTAACTTTTACATTTATAAAATATTATTATCTTTATAGAGATACCTATAATATTCTATAGTTTTATAGTTTTACCCATACCTGAAACCAGAGAGATTGTATAATAGCTAAGGTCCTTGCTTTTCACACAGTCAATGCAGCAAAATAGCAGAATAACATTTCATCAGGTTGAATGGTTCTAAGAACTAAAAGCTATACAATTCAGGAAAATAATAAATGTTAGGGGCCGACACAATACACATACTGTGGTATGGCATTTGTGTTACATGCTAATGATCCAGGACGGACCCTGATTTGATCCCTCATCCAATATGGTCCTCCATGCCAGGAGTGATTTCTGATCGCATAGTCAGGGGTAACCCCTGAGCATCACTGGGTGTGGCCCAAACACCCCCCCACGAAAAAAAGAAATTTTAATTTACACTCAAGCTTAAAAGAACAAAACAAAACAAAACTCACAGATTTGCTTTAATATCGTGCACATATATTGTTTCTCATCGTAATTTTACTTACTGAAATGTTAGACAAATTATGTAAATCAACACTAGCATTTAATTAAAAGACATCTCCACATCAACATAGTGTACCTACAGGTAATAAATAAGTATAGTGCATACTACTGTAAATAATCTTATTTCCCTAATGAACACAATAATGAAGTCTCATACTAATCAGCTTCACATCTTTGTTTTAGTGAGTATTGTTTATATCTTTCTAATTTTAAAGAAGTCTCTTGCATTTGTAAGGACAGTTATTATTATTTCTATTCCTTATGTATATTTGTGAAAATACTTAGGGCCAAAATAAACATAACTATCAGTGCCAAAAATATTTTATGTGTGACTTTCACAAACACATAATATACATATTTGGGGAGTACTTATCAGATTTGTCCATACATTAAAATAAAAATTATTAGAACTCATCACTGTGGATATTATTTTCCACAAAGTATTCTTGAATTTATTCTACATATTACCTGGTAAAGTGTTTTTTTCTTTCTTTCTTTCTTTTTTTTTCACTTCCACAACCAATATCAACCACCCTCACACTCAACATACTTTCTAAAACTTATGTGATATTTCCTGACAGGATGGCAGGCTTGCTGACAGCTTACCAGAGCTCAGTATCATTTCTGAAATCCTTTCATGTTTTAGTGAACATAATTTAAAAAATATCAACCAATATCTGTAGGAATCATTTTGTTGTTTCTTAAATTGTGTTATATCATACTTTTTACAGTTCAAAGCTAATCAGTTTAGTTTTAGATCTCAAGTATTGCTTAAGACACGTGTATTAAAGATAACTTGTGGGGCCGGGCGGTGGCGCTGGAGGTAAGGTGCCTGCCTCGCCTGCGCTAGCCTAGGACGGACCGCGGTTCGATCCCCCGGCGTCCCATATGGTCCCCCAAGAAGCCAGGAGCAACTTCTGAGCGCGTAGCCAGGAGTAACCCCTGAGCGTCACAGGGTGTGGCCCAAAAACCAAAAAAAAAAAAAAAAAAAAAGATAACTTGTCTCTGAATGATGTTACTAAACTACAGCTGAGAATGATAAAGATAAACTGATGAAAGAGGAGGCAAGGTTAATGTTTACTATCAGTTTATACAAATTTTCTCTCTAGCAATGCAGTTCAAAGATGGCAAATTTACTTTGATAGTTGCTAATTTCATTTACCTAAGAAGAAATTGTATACTTAGCAATAAGTTCAAAATCATATTTTATATTTTATATAGGTTTTCTTTCTGTAGAACACTGAACAAGAGAAAACATAAAATTCTAACTTTGAAATGCAATACAAAATAATAAAAAGTTAAACAAGATGGAACATATTCTCAGTACATTTGACAGTTGACTCCTGCTATGAGAAGTTAAAAATATTATATCAAAGAAAATGTATTGATTATACATTATACATTATCAAGGACAAAGTTATAAACATATTTTAATTTTGTAATTTTAAATATTTATATCTTTAAACCACTTTTATTAAGAAATGTTCTACAAGTCAAACAAAAATATTGATTTGTGTCATCCATCATTAAATTTAATACTTTGTTTGGGGGGGGGGATCACACTCGGCAGCACTCAGGGTTGACTCCTGGCTCTACGCTCAGAAATCACTCCTAGAAGGCTCGGGGCACCATATGGGATGCCAGGATTTGAACCACCACCGTTCTTCATGCAAGGCATATGCTTTAACTCCATGCTATCTCTCCAGCCCATAAATTCAATACTTAATGCACCCATAGACAGTTCATATGATGATGAATTTGAATATGGAAAAATGTATAAAGGTTGCACACTAATAATAAACCTCATTGCTTTTTATCATAAATGCTATTTAATTTCATACATATATTTACATTTATTATTACATTAGTTATTTTCCTTCATTGTCTCTTGTAATTTGTTTAAATTATTTAAAACAAAAATCTTAAGATCAAATAACTTTGATACATAAGATCATCTAAAATACCTCAAAATATACTTTAAGTTGTGTTCTTTATTTTCAGTACCAAGATAAAATTAAAAAAAAATTATAGCTCCCTTAGCACATAATCACATTGCAATTAATGTCCTATATTTTATTGACAATATGAAATAGATTCTATTCTGAGAAAATGTTAATAGCCACATATTTTTATCTTTATGTTTCATGTATCATCCATTGCTTGGGAATATTTTCTTTCTTTTACAGTTACTTTTTTCTAGTAGTTCTGCAAACACACTATTTAAATAGCTTCCAATAAATCCATATGAGTAACTGATGGAAAGATTCATTTAAAGTAAGAGAAAACATTACAACTAATTAATATGTCAGAGGAGTATTGCTCTAGCCAAAAGAGTTAATGAAGCTTGCTAAGGACGCATGTGGGCCTTTTGTAATACAGGCCTGACTGTACAGCCTAGTTAGGTTAAATTGTCTGTCAGTTACTGGCCAGTTGGCCACCACCTGGCTGTCTGAGCCACTCTTTACCCATCCCCAAAAACTCACTTCCTAGCTCTCAAAGGCAAGCTGCTGCCATTAAACTTCGACAAGCCTGTAAGGAGGTTTGGGAACACAATAGTCTTCTGACAAGTGAATGAAGGGCCAGGGTGACACACTCTGAATGGAGAAGATTTTCCCCCATTTAAGCCATAATGTTCACAACAACACCCATAAAGGAAAAAGCCCATCCTTGGTGTCAGGCCATTAACATGTATAACAATATGCTAATAACCATCTAGATTGCTTTCCGTTTTCAAGGCAATTTAAATACATGAATTGATGGCTTCCAACTTACAGGTTTCAGGACCACAGAGAGGAATGGGCTGTTGGTAAGGAGGAAGACACAAAAAGGGAATAGGAGAAATGACTATCTAGCTGAAAATTACTTTCAAATGCCTTCTACCCAAACAGAGGGCTTCTGTCTATGAAAAGATTAAAGTCAGGCTCACACAATGTCTTAAGGGAAATCTTTTCAGCAATGAACACATTTCTATGTGGCTGAATTTACATGTGACTGTTGCAAGCAGAAGATGGCTCCTGATTCAAACTAGTTTTAAGTCAAGTCATGAACCTTTGGTTTTGTGCTTGTCATTGCCTTTTCTTCAATGTCTCTACTGGGAAAATTTAAAACTTCTGTGAGTGGAGGCTTAACACTAGTCTGAATAACAAACATTTTTTTAGATTGTGAAAATCATATAACAATGAAAAAATATATTTTGGAGACAGACTCTGATGAAAATACACTTTTAAACAATTAAAAATTAATCAAAGGTCAGTATAAATTACAAAGGATCTTTTTTACTATCGTATTCTTATCATTTTGTCAGAAAAAAATAAGATTGTCTATGTAATTTTATATCTGGCCATAATCAATGTCAGCTTCAAAATTATGTACTGATTTGTGCTATCATAAAAGATACTATCATATGCAACATCTGTTATCTTATAGATCAGAACTCAGAATTCATTGATTATTTTCATAAAGATATCACGTCTTTTTATTGCTGATTAGCAATATTCTCTCAATTTTTAAAAGTTTTAATCAATTTTTAAAATAAAATTTAAAAGCTGCTCTTTATTATTAGAATGGATCCCAAGAAAAGTATAATAAATTTAAGTTCAGTGTAATCCAATATAATAAATCAAGGCATGCATAATAATAAGAAATGATTATAAAATTACCAAAATGCTCATTATCTCCATATATAAATTTGATTAATGTTGACTCAACAACTAAGTCTTTCTTTTGGGAATTTATACTTAATATTATATTTCCAAAATCACTCACTTGACAATATTGTTAATACTACTTGTAACCATTTTAAGAGACACTAACAATATAAGGAAAACAGATTATAGTTTCCACCAGAAATGCAAATAAATCAAAAGATAAAGTTATGGAGAAAGGTGTTGTTTAAATCCAAGTAAAACTGAAAATGTTGTATATTTGGTTTTTAATCAACAGAATAAATAGACAAAATAATTAGCTTGAAAGAAAAATATTTTTTGTCTTTGTGAAAGCACAGTGTTTTAAAGAACAGCATTTTAAAGTATATAATATCTGATCAAAAGAAGAAAATATTAATACACCTGTTTGCCTTTCATTTCAACTTTCAGTACAGCTATTATTTTCCTTTAATTTGGAGAAAGGGTTTTATAAAAAATATTTGTATATGAAATTAATAAATTGATATACATTAATAATGCATCATATATTTAAGAGTGTAATATTCATACCTGTGAAGGAAAATATTACTTAACATTTTTCATGGCCAATATTAATAAATAAATAATTATGAGAAGTATTTCCAAAACTTTTCTGTCAAAGGTTGTAAGTTTGATATGAAGATATTTTTTAACCTATAATAGCATATCTGTAAATAAAAATTGCTGTTTTAAGAGCAGATATGTATGATTTGATAACCTATTTAAATATAGGAAAAACAACATGACAGAAGATAAAACATAACTAGTATAGATTTTAAAGTTGCTCAGAAATTTAGTTCAAATACTCTGAAATTATTATCCTTTTAACATAAGGAAATATTATTTGGCATTCAGGTAACAAAAAGGACTGAAAGTATTTTCACTATAATATGACTGGCTTTTTTTCTAAATTTCCATCTATGAGGCAACTATTTCCAAATAGGGACAATGTTGGTATTTATTTTACTGAAAAATAAATGCATTGTGTTTCTGAGTCTTAGGTATATTACTTGAAATAACATATAGGTGATGAATTAAAAGACAACTTTTCCATATATTTCTGATAATTTTATTATTGGTTGGTATGACACATTCAACAATTACTGCGTCAAACCATTTGTATACTATTATCATTAAAATATCTTATATATCATATAAAATATAAGGGAACTTTACCTATTCAGCATGAAACTAACAATTGGGATTTTATTTTCAAAGTATGTATATTTTTGGATACCAAAGCATATATATATTTTAAACCACTAAATATTCCTATGTATTTTAATTATTTAAAATATTCTTAATTCTATTAAATTAAAATCTAATTGTTTCATTATTTCAGCAAAATTAGTTTGAAAACACAATTATAGGCATCAACTTTAACATGCACAAATTAGGTATACATAAGTGTTAAGAAGTTTTACAACAACAAATAATATGTATTTTAATAATTTCATAATATAATGATTGAGGACTTTAGAGAATGTCAAGAAATGACCTATGAAAATTGTATATGCACACACACAAACAACACACAATTTCTAGTTCTACAATTTCAACTTCTACACAATAATAAAATAACACAGTTGCCAAAGTTATCTGCTTCCTATCAAGACCCATGTTTGGCACAAGAAGTATTCAATTCATTCATCATTGTCAGTGTACTAGTACACTAATTATTTCAAATTGTTTCCTCAACCAGAGGTCTAGGACAAATCAGGCAAGCCAAATATAGCAGTTATGAATAATTATGCATAATTTACCTCAAGGCCTGGGCCAGTCTATCATTAAAATTTTTACTTGCCACACTGTGATCTCTGTTAATTGCAAACTTTAAAATTAGTTCAAGGTTGACTTTTTTCCAAACCCAACTTAAAACACTCTTTTCAGTAACTTTCTGGTACTTTGCACACTTCAAATAAATGTTAACTTTTGTAAAGAACAGACATGCACATGCACACACAAACACATTTATCAAAAGAAAGTTAGAAATTTGTCAAAAAACGTATTACTCCACCATTTTTACATTCTCCAATATATTTACAAAACCTACAAACAGGACTGAGTGATTAGAATCAAAATAAAATAGTGACTAGTGTTGAATATTGAAACTTGTTAAATATGTTAGGGAAAGAGATTAAACAACATGGCAATAGTTCTATTCAGCCTAAATTTAATCACTGCACTATTTACCTATGTACCTTTGATATTCTTCTATTCATTAGAAACACTGTGTTAAACTTAAACTTCACTTAAGAAAACACTGAGTTATTCAACTTCTCCTAAAGCCATAGGTATTTCTAATGAGTACAGATATTTTCCCTATGCACTAAGAACAATTGAAGATAACATATAATAATTTCTATTCTTGTAATGGCATTTCATTGAAATAGGAAGCATATTTTTGAAATATCTCATTATGTTTTTTAATTTTTCTTCTTATATTATACAGACTGTGTCTCATAGGTGTACTCTATAAGGTTATTGAAGGGAAATAAAACATCAAATAAAAAAAGTAATTTAAAATAATTTTATATCTTAAAATACTGGTCTCTCATTTTTCAATTATTACAATTTAACCGTTTTCTCCCCAGATCCCTGAATTTTAGGCCAAAAAGACATTTATCACTTAAGCTGTCATACTCTTGAATTATTTTCTTTGTGTGAAACAAAGGATGCTCCATTTCACCTCAGACCCATTTTGAGGAGAAATGAGCCAATTTATGAGAATGTTTTTCCTGGCTATCACTATCAGTTAAATACCTGACCCCACCCAATTTAAAATAATTTCACACTTGCTAGATTTCTCAACTCATGTTTTGAGCCATTTGTTGGCTAACCATTTAGGTATACTTTCAATATTACCATGTCAGTTTCACTAATGGCATATTTTCAGTGCTACCAGATCAGTTCACTCAATGGAGAAATACAGTCTGGATCCTCACAAAACCTCATTCCACGACATTTTTGAAAATCTATACTGCCTTTTATGACACTGCTTTAGATACTACCTACAAGCTCCTGGCTTGACAAGACATAAGATAAAAGAAAATAATACACCAGATGAATCCATTGAACTTTGGAAAAGAGAGGAAATTCTCAAAATAGATAACTAATTGATCTAGAACATTCCAGAGATCCTGTCATGTTGTTTGTATTTGCAACCGTGTTTTAGTGTTGGTATATTGGTGGTGGCAGCTATGGAGTTGATTTTGGTGTAACTTTAAGTATTTTCACAAAAAAAACATTACAGACTTCTAACGTGTTTCATCATTTTAAGCAAAATATTCATTACGTGCGTTAGTTTAAAGGAGAGTATATGTTCTGGTTATATTCTTTTTTGTTGTTTTGTTTTGCTATAAAATTCTCATAAACTAGCGATTAGTCAAAACTGAAAAACTGTCATAATGATACAAATTTTGTATCACATTGAACAAATTAAGATCTGAAATTAAAGATAATAAGAAACATTGGTAAATCTATTTTAGGTAGTGGATCAGAGAAAATGTGATGTATAAATAGGGAATTAAACTTAACATTATCTGATTATTTATGATGGTGAAGAACTCATGATTTAGAATTAGACCTTGGTTAATTATATCACTTACTATAATTAATTGGTCTTTGGGCACATGACATAGTTTCTTTGCTTCAGTTTATTTATTATAAGTAATATAACAATAGTCTCTAAAACCACAGATGAACAATATTTGCAAGCAACAGAAAGGTAACTCAGGACTATGAAAATAAAGTAATTTCAAGGAGTAAAAATATTTGCACTTTTGAAAAAAATGAAAGTTGGTCAAGAGGATTACAAAATATTAAAAAAAATTGAATAACAGTAGGTACAATTACAGTTAAGCTTGCTTACTCAGCTTTGAAGGGAACTTGTTGTCAAAAGCCAAAGTTTATTTTTCTTTTGGGAGATATATTTGTAAATGTTCAAAAAATAAGAGTAGAAATGTTTGATTTAAAAATAAGCCTTTTAGGGGCCGGTGAGGTGGCGCTAGAGGTAAGGTGTCTGCCTTGCAAGAGCTAGCCAAGGAAGGACTGTGGTTCGATCCCCCGGCGTCCCATATGGTCCCCCCAAGCCAGGAGCAATTTCTGAGTGCTTAGCCAGGAGTAACCCCTGAGCATCAAATGGGTGTGACCCAAAAAAACAAAACAAAACAAAAAAAAACAAAAGAAATAAAAATAAGCCTTTTTTGAGATGTTTTATGGTTTATTAATAGTGTAATAAAATAAGTGTATAGTGAAAAATTGGAAGTTTTAATGTTTGATTTTCTCTATTTGATTTGACTTACAACATGTTTGAAGTTTTATTATTATAGAACAAATAAAATACATGTTAGCATTAAAAATTACCTTTTTTAAAATCTGAAAGCTATCAATAATATTAATTTCTGAAAATAATATTGTAAATTACACAGGTTAACATAAATTTTGTATTTTAAACAGATCAAGGAGATATTTAAGTAGAAAGTCAAAGAAAAGGGCTTATTATTTTAGAGAAAAGTTGAGAGATGCACTATGGCAATTGTATTGGTGATGGAAAGTATTTACCAACCACAAAATTTATTATATTAAACTGCATTTATTAGTAAGATATTATTTCTTTTATTTAATTTTTTCAGGTTTTTTTTTGTTGTTGTTGTTTTTGGTTTTGGTTTTTGGGTCACACCTGGCAGTGCTCAGGGGTTACTCCTGGCTCTCTGCTCAGAAATCGCCCCGGGCAGGTATAGGGGACCATATGGGATGCTGGGATTCGAACCACAGTCCTTCTGAATGCAAAGCAAACGCCTTACCTCCAGGCTATCTTTTTTGGTTTTGGGGCCACACCCAGTGACTCTCAGGGTTTACTCCTGGCTAAGCGTTCAGAAATCACTCCTAGCTTGGAGACCATATGGGATGCCAAGGATGGAACCAAAATTCATTCTGGGTCACCACGTGCAATGCAAATGCTCTACCGCTGTGCTATCGCTCTGTCCCATAGAATATTATTTCTATGTAAAAAATTTTAGACATTAAATATTTGTATGTTGATAGTATATATTGATGGTTTTCTATTTTGTCTCATTTAATTAAAAAATCAGTTTGTAGTATTATCCTTGGCATTACCAAATTGTCTAACTTTGCTTTTAATTTAAAATCTTTATTATATTTACATATTATATTAATTAATTTATTTAAATGCAATGGATACAAGGCTGTCAGTAATACAATTGTTTTTTTATTCATAGTTACAAAGTTGTTCATGACTGAGTTTCATGCAAAAAACACACACCCTCACCAGTGCACTTTTGCACCAATGACCAATGCTCCCAGTTTCTCTACAGCTCACCTTCCTGACTTTTTCTTGCCTCTACAGCAGACATTTTTCCTCTCTCTTTCTCTCTATTTGTCTATCTGTAATATCAATCTATCTCTGTCTATCTTTTTCTATTTATTGATCTATCTCTCCTTTTTTAAAGTAATGATTTGCAATTTTCTAAAGTAAAATCATATAAGAATTGTAAAGCAATAGTATTTCACTCAGGTTGTTGTTTGACTAGTCCTATAATAAAGATATCTATAGTTGAGCAAATAACCCTTGATTTGAAGAATTTTATCATCAATTTATTATCTGCTATTAATTATATTTTAGTCTTAGAGATGTGTTCCCTGAGTATTATTCTAACTTTTCTAAGGCAAAAATATGACAACAAACCAACTCTTCACATTAATATGACTATCTGAGAAGCAAATTGAGGGGCCAGAGAGGTGGCGCTAGAGGTAAGGTGTCAGCCTTGCAAGAGCTAGCCAAGGAAGGACTGCGGTTAGATCCCCCAACGTCCCATATTGTCCCCCCAGGCCAGGGGCAATTTCTGAGTGCTTAGCCAGGAGTAACCCCTGAGCATCAAATGGGTGTGCCCATCCCCCACAAAATAAAAGGAAGCAAATTGAAAGAAATGTATGTGTCTTTACTGGATAATCTGGAGAGCACTTACTTTACATAATAAAAGAATATATCATGAAGAAATCTAGCATTTTTTGTTAAAATATATCTAGTGTGTCAAAAGGAGTGAAAAATTGAAAATGGAAAATAAATAAATTGAAGTAAAATCATTGGAAACTGGGAATGGCAAGAATGGAGCAAAAAGATTCTTAATGGGCCACTAACAAAAATTTCCTAGTTAATTCAAAGTAGGATTTTTATTTGCTATTATTTTAGCAAAGTTTTGTCTAGTCTGTCAAAAATTTAATTTTTCTGTGCCTTTATGTTTAAAATTTAATTAAAAATTAAACATTAAAATAAAATATTATTACTACATATTTATTTTACTTGCCATTGTTGTATATAAATATAATTCTATCTTGCTATTTTTACCTATATATTTCTCCACTGAAAGTAGACACTATGATATACTAAACTAAAAGATGACTTCAATTAGTCTTTAATTCACCTGGATAAATCTAACAGCCTTATTTTATTGACCTCAATTAGGATAATTCATGTTAAAAGTATTTTGTGTCCCTCTTGATTTGATTTTAGTAATCATGGAATAAAATACTGCAGTCTTCTTCTGAATTAATTCTGGTTTGTTTGGAAACATTGACTTTATCTGTCTTGCAACTGCTAGGAAAGATCTTCAACATGTGCAAGAAACTAAAGAAAGAAGCAAATTTTCCAACTTGGGGAGTAAGTTTGATTTCTATTTATTTTTTTGGCCACACCCAATGGCAATCAGGGTTTCTCCTAGCTTTGTACTCAGAAATAACTCCTGTTGGAATACTTGAGATAGAACCAGGGTCTTCAGGTGCAGCCCTACATATTGGCTGTGCTATCACTTCAGCCCCCAGGGAGTAAGTTTTGAAAATAATATACATTTGTTATATTTAAAGAGTATTATCCTGTCATTCTATTGAAATATTCACTAAACCCTAAAAGACATAAATTTTTATTTCATTTTATATCTGAATAATATAACACATATAAGGCCTTATAATTCTGACAATATACTATAATAATTTAGTACAATATAAATTATATGATACATTGCTAAAATATATTGTAACATTAACATAAAATGAAATATTAAAAGTGATGGCTTAATGCATCATAAGCCATATAAATGAGAGGTTCTGAGAAAAATTTCTGTTCTATCCCTATTTTCTCTTCCCTTTCCAACAATTGATTTGAAATTTAACATTAATCAAGTTCATATTATTAGTTTTATTAATATCTTTTAAAAATCAAGCAATCACTATTGAATATTCATACCACAGTATGTACCAAGCAAAACTATATACATAAAAATTACTTTTATTTGACATAGTAGTCTACAAACTAATCATCATCATCATCAGAGAAATTAATCTTTACAGAGACTGAAAGATAGGAATCAACTTTAGGCCCAATTTAAAAGCACTGCCAATAATTTTCATAATTAATTGCATGATAAAATTAAATATCTTGGTATGCCTAAACTGCAGCTGTTCATAACTCACTGTATATGATCTATGTTATAGTGATGAGCAGTTGTCAGACAGGTATATCTCCACTGAAAACTTTGGTATTAGGGATGTTGAGTGAGCTGTCAATAGGCACTTGTAGACCTTAGTCCCTTAAGAATTTGTTTCTTTCACAAAAAGCATAAGCACTAGATATCATGACTGAGCTGGGATTGAACACCAAAAGAATTATCTTACAGGAACAGAAATACATGAATATTTTAACAAAACCAAGATGACTCTAAAAGATCATTTCAGGTCCTATACTGAGATTGTGTTATCCAGAACTTTAAGAAATCTATAATATTTCAACTTCACATCTCCTTCTGATACCCCAGCTTCTTTTTAAAAGGAGTGAATCCTAAGACTATTTTTATTCAATGTCTTAAATGTCTGCCTCTTGGGAAATAAAGTTCACAGTAACAGGGGAATAAAACAGTGGTTATAAAGTTCCTGGGCAAAAATAAGATAGTGGGAATGACACTGAATTAAGTAAGCATAACTGAACAAAATAAAAAAAAAATCAGTGCATTAGCAAACAGTGTCAACCATTCATTGTGTGTAGGTCTATATAAAATTACCAAAACAAACTTTTATAGCTAAAAGTTATTTATACACTGTTTATGAATTTAGTGATTTTTCTTCTGTTTATTTCTAAGTTACATGATATAATGGTTATTTTTTTTCTTACCCCTGATTTATCCATTTCTATAATGTGTAGAGTTTCTTGAATAGCATATAACTTGGTAGTGTGGCAGGAAACTCACTTAACTGCTACTAAAAGTTTTAGTAGTATCCTCTTTCACATCCAAGAATTAATCACAACTAATTTTTTAATTTGTGTAACTCTCCTACTTAGTATAATCTTTAACAACTCTAGTTTAAAAGAATAAAAACACTTCTCAGCAGCAGGAAAAGATGGAATTTCGGTATTTATTCAAACTGAGTGTGACTAGATAGAGAATGTTATAAGTGGAATGATGACAATGGTGGATGATCTAATATATATATATATATATATATATATATATGTAATATATATGAAACAATGTATATAAAACATATATAATTAAGGAAGCAAAGCAGAGAATAGAGTATCTATTGTAAACTAATCTGTGGACACTGGCTGTTAGACTGAGATTACCAAGAAGCAACTGGTGGAGAGAAACTTGGGGAAAAGATGGAGTTTAGCAGAAGGGACCTGTGGTCATGGGCGAAGGGCTTTTGTTACTTTGGTGGTAGTTGTGAAATAACATTTTTTTCCATAGAAGCACATACACTAAAGGAAAACCATTAACTGTCTTTTGGAAATAAATTAAGTGAACATATCTTTGGCCATTCATACCAGGTAATTCCATGCTAATATTAAAAAATAATATCTAGGAAGCTCTATCTATGAAAGATTTCCAAATGACAAATTTCGAAATAATGAAACATAGCTATTGCAAAAGGGCAAAATTATGAGTTGGGGATATGGTTTACACACACAGGGGTCTCAACTCAATTTACCTGCTGGCCGCAGGAGGCAAAGTCCGGGTGATCCTTGAGTGCAAAGTCAGTAGTAAGCCTTGAACAGGGTTGAAGTAAATGGTTAGCATGATATTCTAGAGAACCAACAGGTATAACCTCAGAGCATTACTGAGTATAACTCAGAAAAAAGGGTTCTATATTTAAATTGCAAATATTATACAACAGTAAAATCATAGAAATATATATTGATAATATAAATATCTTCTGGGAAAAAAGAAAGGATAATTTATACATCAAGATAGGTAAACCAGATTAAAGTATTTCTCATTCACATACCTTCTTTTTTTACACTCTATTTCTCATACATTCTCATAGATTGTGATCCAGGAAGAGATTAAAGAAATTTCTATAAAACACTAGTGTAAATCATCTACGTGCTGTATCTCCAATCCCAAGTATAAGAGTCTGAATCAGGTTTGTGCATGACATAATCAAACCAAACTGAGGGTAAAACATGCGTAGTCCAGCAGTCTTCTACCTCTTATAGAGAGCAAGCTACTGTTTATATTCAGTATAGAGACCACCCATGGGTGGGGCAGTAAGGAGTAGGCAGGGGATTATGGGTAGAAGGGAAGAGGACATCACTCAGGGCGAGGGAAAATTACTGTGTTAAGAACAACCTTGTAAACATGGTGTGTAAAAAATATATTTAAAAAGTACTGGAATACACATTATTCTATGATAATTTAATGAATTATAATTATAATATATGGATATATTTTCAAATGTAATCAACCTATTTTGGAGAAAATATTGGGAAGGAAGGAAGGAAAGAAGGAAGGAAGGAAGGAAGGAAGGAAGGAAGGAAGGAAGGAAGGAAGGAAGGAAGGAAGGAAGGAAGGAAGGGCAGATTATGCGATAATCTAGCAAATATTTGTGCTTTACTATAAAACTAATTTCAAGTAAGCAAACCTGCCTGATCTATTTCTTTTCTAGTATTAGTAAACCAATGATAAAACACTTCTGTTTTTAGTCTTTGTAATAAATTTCAGTTATATCCTTGGGATGTTCTTATCTCCTACTTTATTTTGCTATTTAATTTTAATTGTTCATAGAATTTCCCACCTTCTAAATGCCATATATATTATGGACTTTAACTATCTATTCCACATGTAAGGCCAATATTTTTCCATCCTTTATTACTCTATCCCTAGAGACACATAGAGATAACTTCCTGGAGTTGATAACATGTAGGATAATTCTAAGATTAGTATACATACAATATCAGTCCCCAAAGATTTCATCTCTACTTCTGAGCCTTCCATGACCTGGTCTTTGTTCCCACAAATCACCTTTTTTACAACAGCCATCTGCTTGGAGAAGCAAAGTTATTTAGATACCCATGAATTTAAGCACATACTCCAGAACCCAAAGGAAATCAGGAATAACACCTAAAAGAAATGTGATAGTCTAAGCAACTTGTTCGTCTTCCTTTTCCATTCACTTTGCAAGAGATCTGGTTTTGTGCAAACACACCCTAGGAATTTGTGACAGGTGTTATGGATAAGGGCTGAAGTATGAAACACAGTGTGTGTTAGTAGTGTGTGTTAGTATGGGTCAAATATAATGCACTTCAAATTAGCAAATTTGGAAAATTATTTGAAAGCTGTATTAATAAATAGCCAACAAAAAATTTTCAATATCTTTAATCTTTAATCATGAATCGTTTGTATTTCAATTTGGGGACAAGTGGTTCTACAAGGAAACAAAGGAATTGGGTTAACCAGACTGGAGCACTGAATCTTCTACTTAAGTACCCTGGCTTTTATCCCAGTAGAAAACTTTTCTTCATTACATTTTGAATCCTATATTTCTGCAAACCAGAGCTGTCCATGAAAGTTTATTCAATACCTTCAACTTTCTCACTTCACACATTATGAGACAGACACTTAGTTTTTGCAACATTATCTGGACTCATTTGTGCAGTGATGCCGTGTAAATTTTGAAACCTGTCCAGGCAATGAGAAGTGTCCTGTTTTCTGTCCTAGGCCATCTGGCTGCCCTTAGTTTGCAATTTGTCCCGAGAAAGAAAAAGTGTAGTGACATAAGTGAAATATAAAGGGAAAAAGAAAGTGATGTTGCTAGAAGTAGTGAGAAAAAAGTCATATTGATGTTTATCACTTTCATATTATTCTTTTTTTTTTTTTCAAAATAAAAAACTGTGGCCCTAGGATTATATCTTTATATAGACTTTGTTAAATTCTTTGAATAATTTGCCAATGAATTGGATACTTAGCTTGCATAAGTTAAGAAACAAAAAACACATTATGTTAAAAATTAAATTGAGAAACATAATTTTACATAGCTGATAGAGCTGGAAATATAGGACAGTGGGCAGGGCATTTGACTTTCATGCAGCCAACCAGGGTTCAATCTCCAGCACTATAAATGGTCTCTGGAGTCTTCCATAAGAGATTCAAGAAAAAAAAATAATCAGGAGTATGTCCTGAGTATATTCTGGTGTGGACTCAAAACAAACAGAAAAATAGTAAACACTGTAAGACCAAATGTTGAAATCATTCTTAACAGTAGACTAAAATTAAAAGGCAAAACATAGTATATTATCTTTTACTTTCACTTTTCCAGTCAATTGAGCTTACAATTTTGCCCTATGACTTATGTTCTAACGTTAAACCACCTTTTTGCATGCATTCTTATAAATATAGGCAGGAACCAAATGCATCCTATAATTGTGTGTGCAAAATAACTTTGTTTATTGGAAACAATTGCAAAATGCAGCATATACACACTTAATTTTATAAACGGTTTTAAACTTTCCCTAATTCCATCCACTTCCCTTTTTTGTTTAGCAGGAATTATGATCAGAAAATACAAAACTTGCATGAAAGCAATTAAAACAAGTTTTCTTAGACAACATTTCTGTTTTTTGAGAAGTCTACTTGTCATTAATCCTTACTAGAAGAATTATTTACCAAACAAGTTTGTTTGTTCACTGATAAAATACCCTGGAATGTGCATCTAAACTGTATCTTCTTCCTAACAACCTCAACTAAATATATCCCCAGCAAATAATCAAGTTGACTAGTTTAACAATCACCACACTGTTCATCATGTAAAGGTTGTTATTTCTTTTCCTGTGGATACTTACAATCTGTTTCTTGTAAAGTTGAACTGAGGTTGTTTTCTCATGTTGAAGGAACTGACAGCTGTAATTACTCCTACCACTGCAGCAAAACTTTGTTCTCAGCATTCAACTACATATTGCATAAACCATGAATCTGTTCAATGTTTTCAATGATGAGAGAGAGTAATCTCAGAAATCACTGAAACCATATTTTCACTCTGTCAAGAAAACTTAACTTCAACAAAAGGTATGGGCAAAGATTGTTTTAAAATTTAAACATGTGAAGATGAAAAAAATCAAAATTATAGTTTATTTATTATTTATATCTATGTACACATATGAATATAATCATTCAGGTACATATGGATCCATGAACACATATGGATCCATCAGCACATAGATACACAAATAATCTATTTAATGTATTGTAAAATGATATTTTAAAATCAAACTGGATTGCTATAATAAATTATCTAATATTCAGTCTTGCTTAAATATTTTTACTCATCTGATCTGGATTAGAATATATCTGGTTAATATCTTACATGAGAGTAATGGAATGTTGAGAAGATTAAGTCATATAATATATGATAAATCTTGTAACTATCCAGAGGAAGGTGAGCATTCACTATCTGGTACTACATAATTTTGTTAGCATATCTATAAAAACTTTTAAAAAATAATTTTATGAAACTACAAATAAACTATAACAAATATGTTTATATTTTATGTACATTGAGATATTGATTTTAATTGGATGGCTTGGGTGATGCTTATTATAATTTATAAATAGTTTCTGGTGCTCAATAGATTGTACAGCAAGCTGGGTGCTGATTTGCTCCTGGCAAAAACATTTTTAAACTTTATTAATTAATTAATTGGTTGCTGGGTCACACTCAGCAGTGCTCTTGGTTTACTCCTAGCTCTGCACTCAGAAATTGCCCCTGGAAAGCTGAGAGACATATGGGATCCCATATGGGACCATATTAGAATCAAATCGGGTCCCTTGTAGGTTATCCACATGCAAGGCAAACCCTCTACCACTGTGCTCTTTCTCTGGCTCCCCCCAAAAGTTTTGATCCCTGGTTTCTATATGGTCCCCTGAGCCTATTAGAAGTGATCCCTGAGTGTAGAAACAAAAGTAAGTCCCAAGCACTGTGGGTTATAGCCCCAAACAAACAAAAAAATAATTAAATAAAATTGAGAAATATTGATCAGTATTCTAAAATAAAACTACCGGTATGTATTTAATATAAATACATTTGATTTTTTGTATTTAGCTGTAAGGCATATTACTTATTACTTATTGTAAGTAAAATAAGTACTATAGATTTCACTCAGAATAAATTTAAATAATTTAATACAATGTTTATTTAAAAAGACAATAAAATTATACATATAGTATATTTTTATCTGTTGATTTGCACCTATTTGTAAACAAAAGATAAAAAACAAATTAAATTACTAAAATTTATATATCTTTCAAGGTAAATAAATGAGCAAATAACACCGTTGTGAACAATCTTAAGATAAAGCTCGGTCATTTTTGCTCCTAAAGCTATAGAACTGGTGAGGTAGTACAGGAGTTAGGGAATATAACTATATCTGTGGTACCTTTTGGACCATAGCACAACATATCCTCTAGGTTTTGCTGTCTATACCCTGGTAGACTTGGTGGTCCCTAATACTAAACGTCAAACATCAGCCAATCAAACAAAATTTAAAGTTAAGTTTCT
This sequence comes from Suncus etruscus, assembly GCF_024139225.1. Classification (NCBI taxonomy): domain Eukaryota; kingdom Metazoa; phylum Chordata; class Mammalia; order Eulipotyphla; family Soricidae; genus Suncus; species Suncus etruscus. The sequence goes on along the minus strand of NC_064860.1, from coordinate 75,162,626 downwards.
AATGGTTGAAATACAAAGGTATAGTATGTAAATTTCAGATTTTTCATGTATATGTGCATGTATGTATTCTATTAATCCCTCCTAAAATATGCACAGTGTGTGCATTCTATGTCCTGAGAACTATTCATAAAAACAGATGAGTCAAATCACCTAGACATCTTGAATGGTCCTGACCTTAAGTTAAAACTTCCATATGTGAAAGAAATTGGGAATGGAGAAAGGAGGTCTGTATAGTTTCTGAGATCCTTTAATCATAATAAGAAACAGCATAAGGAGGTTGTTTTAGGTTTACCAGAAGTAGACTCAAAGTAGTTTGTTAATCCTAATGTATATATAACTTATGTATTTTGTGTTGCTTTCGATCATGCACTGAGCTAGAGATGGAATTTAGAATTATAATTTTTAAAAGAAGCAGAGGACATGATACAAATTAATATGGACAGTGTAATGGTGCTGATTACTTTTGTGATGCAGAGAAAATGAATTAAAATTCCAAAGAATGTAAGTGAAATCATGTAAATAAATCTGTCTTACAGCCTCAAGATGGGAATAGCAGTATTTGTCAAGTGTAAAATTCCATTCAAAGAATAGTACATTTGAAATTATGTTGTTCTTGGGGACCAGAACGATAGTACATTAGGTACAGCACTTCCTTACATGCAGCCAGCTCAGATTCAATCTCTAGCACTCCATATGGTCTCCAGATCCTGCTAAAAGTGTTCTCTTAGTTCAGGCCAGGAGTAAATCATGAGCATCACCTGTTATATATTCATTCCCCTTCAAAAATTTTGGCCATTAAGAGATTTTTTTCTTATATATATTTTTAATTTTATTTAAACACCTTGATTACATACATGGTTGTGTTTGGGTTTCAGTCATGTAGAGAACACCACCCATCACCAGTGCAACGTTCTTATCACCAGTGTCCCAAATCTCCCTCCTAAATATCACACATTTAGCTTTCTGTAAAACCCTCTCCTTCTGGTTATACATTTACACTTCAATTATTTCTAGTATCATGCTTTTATTTAATATTATATGTATTATAATCATATCCAGGTTAAAGTTTGGTTAGGATATTTATATATATATATATTACTGATAAATTATGTAGAAATTATTTTACATCATTACAAATAGTTTCTTTAAAACACTTCATTAATATCCAATAGCAACTATAGAAGCACTTAGAAATAGAACTCTTAGCAACTCAGCATCCACCTTCTTACAAAAACAAAATCTGTAAATATATACTCAGCTATCTTTTCTATTGCTCTAAGTACAATAACAAAATTATGGAAACAAGCCAAAACAAAGTGACATATGCATGTATGAAAAAGCTATATATGCTTAAATATTTTAATATTGTTCAGTATAAGAAAAAATTTAAAATTACACATATTGCTGTAATGTGGATGAAACTCCAAGGTTAAGTGAAATGAGTCAGGAGAAGATAAATATTGAATAGAATATAGAGACAAAACATTATAGCATTGCAAATGTCAAATCCTTGGTCTTAGAATTCAAAACTCAGATTATCAAGCAGTAGGAGGACATATGTGGCCAGATGAATTTCAAGATAGAAATTGAGACAGTATTGGGCACATTGGCAGTGCATTAATTTTGTACATCAATGTAATTAATAATAGTACAGCCATATTATTTGAACTAAAATTAAACAGAAATATATCATTAAAAAAAGTAGAGGCAGTTTCTAAATTCTAGAAAAGTCAATATGTTTATAAGTTCTAAAAAACATCAATGAGTTAGGCTGATTCCAGCTCAGTTTATAGAACACCCCAGTATGTCTTTCATTCTAGTTTCTCAGAGTGATTTCTGTACTCCCAAACATGACACAGGAATAGATTTCTAGATTCTTAGAAGTCCCACACTCCTTCTTATATCAAGTTTGTCAAAATTTTCTCCTATAGACACATTTCAATTAGATAAAATCTGGGGAATGTTTTACTTTCATAGGGATTCTTTTCATTAGAAGGAACCAAATGTGGTTTGGAATATGTGATTAGATCCACATGACTTTCATTTTGAATTTTCATCCACAATTGCAACCATGAAGCAAATCTATCTCTCTCACAATACTATGAATCAATTGTCTTGTTATGAATGAAAGTCTTTTTTTCTTTAACCAGAAGAGTAGCTTTTCTCTTCTAACAAAATCACCATATTGGGCATGTCTTCTTTTATAGAGTACCTTTGAACAGAGGAAGAGGTGTTAAAATGTGTACTTAATTGTAAGTAGCACACTCAATTCTAAAATGGTCAATTTTATGGGAGTCCAAACAGAACAATTGATGCTATGTTGACTTATGTCAATTATTTTGATTGTTTTATTTAAAATAAATATACAATCCATATAAAATTTAAATTCATAGCTGGGAAATATTTCAGTAAGTTACAATTTCAGTTTGTTAAAAAGTTGTGTTCTTAAGGTATATATATGTATTTGATTAATCACTGTGAATTTTGAAATTCTGGAAATTAGCATGGGTCATGAACTAAAATATGTCATCTAGTGTCTATTTATTTGTTCAAAAATAGACACATAGGTCTCCGCTATTTTATTTGTTTTGAAGTTTTTATAGAATTTATCACACATTTATATTCATATAAATATATTGCTCAGTATATGATAAAAATAATTATAGTAAAGCACAATAGAGAATTATATGTCAAATTAAATGACCCAATTTATCAGTGTTTAAGGATGATTTAACAACTACTCCAAATTTTAAGATATGTGTTTCCTAATTAAATATGCACCGTGAAAGTCTAGTTTGTTAGCAGTTTGGCTTTGGGATCTATAGAGTTTATTAAAATTATTGAACAGTATTTTACTCAGTAGGCAATTAACAAATCATAAGATTATTGGCATGCCAGCAATATTATTTAAGTCACATATTTTGGTCACTATCAAATCATTAAACAGAGAGTCAGCAATATGAGGAATTAGATGTAGAGCAATGGGAATTTATATTTAGAAAATAGTGATAGATTACAGTAATCATCACAAAGAATAACCTAATATTTACATAAAAATATTGTGCACCTTTACTTATTAATTTTTTTAAAATTTGGGGCTGGAGGAATGGCGCAGCAGTAGGATGTTTGCTTTGCAAGTGACTGACTCAGGGAAAACCGCAGATAGATTACTGGCATCACATATGGTCCCCCAAGCCAGGAGCGATTTCTGAGCACATAGCAAGGAGTAACTCCTGAGTGTCACCAGGTGTGGCCCAAAAATAAAATAAAACATACTTTTCTTAAAATTTTATTACTTTATCGTGCGGCTGAAAGAGGTCAGAAAAATCCACTTAAAATATTCTGTTACTTAAGGAGAATCATTCTGCTGTCTCAAACAATTCTCAGATGAGTGAAGTTTGTTTATTTCAATTCAAGTTATAGTCATTACCTTGCTTTTATGACTCCATTTTATCTTAAATATAAAGGCTACTCTTTAATGTTTACTCTAAGTTATTGGTAAAGCTATTTCATAGATTTTTTTAAATGCATTTCTGTTAGGCAAGCTTTAAGAAGTACAGAATAATCACTCAAAGTTCATAACTGACAGCACTTTTCTAGAACCAGTTTCTAGAGTTATTTATTACAGAGAAGGAAATATAGATTTCTAAGCAAAATGTTAGTTGTTATATCTTAAAAGTTATACTTCAAATTGCGTGGAATTTTTTAATAATAAATTTTTAATTTGTATATGCAAAATAAATATTCTTCAAAAGCTAAAACATTCATATAACATCCAATTTACATAAGTAATAAATGTGAAAATATCAGGTTTCAAAAAGAAATCATTTCACAAAATCTAGGAAACAGAAATTTTATGATAGTTTCAGTATAAATTTATCATTTAAACAGACTTCTTAGGACCCTTGAACACTGCAGCCTTTCTCTGGCTCTTTTAAAAGTCAGTCCCCTTTGATGTGTATGTATGTGTGTGTGTGTGTGTGTGTGTGTGTGTGTGTGTGGATGTGTGTGTGTGTGTGTGAGAGAGAGAGAGAGAGAGAGAGAGAAGTTGTATTCTGTCAATCTAGATTTCTTTGACGAGTTATTTTCAAATCCCAAAACATGTACATTTTAACAGTTATTTTATAGTATCCTGTGGCCCTACCTAAATAATCTCTCTCTCTCTCTCTCTCTCTCTCTCTCTCTCTCTCTCTCTCTCTATATATATATATATATATATATATATATATATATATATATACACACACACTTTTTTTCTGGTTTTTGGACCACACCTATGTTCAAGGGTTACTCCTGGCTATGCGCTCAGAAATCTCTCCTGGCTTGGGGGACTATATGGGATGCCAGGGGATCGAACTGAGGTCTGTCCTGGATCAGCTGCATGAAAGCCAAACACCCTAACACTGCATTATCACTCCGGCCTCTAAACAATTACTATTTTTATTTGAAAATAGCTACTTTATTTTTTAAATTTAATTATTGTTTATTTTCACATATAAGTTTGGATACATGTGGATGGTACTACATATTTTGTTATATTGCTTTTTCTTTTTACATTACATGTTCCACTGTATCAAGAACGAGACATCCATAGCATCAGCTTTTATGGAAAATAACATTATTTGTTTATTAAATAATATTTGACTAATCCTCTAATATAACATTATCATTTGAAACTTAAAGTTTTGTTTTATAAAAGGTACCATTTTTAAAATTTTATTTATTTTATTGAAACCATTGTGATTTCCAAAGTCCATCAAAGAGAAGTTTCAGACATACAATGAATCAGGCCCTATTCAACATCTAGGTGACCTTCCTCTAGCATATTTTCAGAGTGTATCCCAACCACCAGCCTTTGCCTCTATACTACCAGTATGATAGGCCCATTTACATTTTAGATTGAAAGAGTTTGATTCCATTGTTGTTGACTTTGGCCTGAATATTTAGATCTGTCTTTTTCTATTTCCACCAAGGTACCTGAGACAGCTTGGCCCCTGAACCCATCCTTTCAAATTTGTGTTTCTCCTCCTCCAACTCAGTTTGTTTCCTTCTCCTCACTATAGTCTGGGACCAGGTATTTTAAGTCAACTTCATGGCCAGAGGTCTCAAAATCGCGGCCCGTGGGCCGTTTGCGGCCCTCCGTACATTTTGTAGCCCTGCCCTAGAGGAATCTTTTTTTGTTTTGTTTTGTTTTAGTTGTTTGGGTCACACCCCCCAATGTTCAAGGCTTATTACTGACTTTGCACTCAAGGATCACCCCGACTTTGCCTCCTGCGGCCCCCAGGTAAATTGAGTTTGAGACCCCTGATAGAGTATTGCAATCTGCATGCAATTATTCTAAATACCACAATAGGTATCTCTTTTTTAACGCCCAAAGCAGTAACATAAATTGAAAACTGTTCAAATGTATTCATCAACTATATCTTAAAGTGAAACAAACAGATATTTCTTGAAAAAAGATACGTTAAAAATGTAGTATTAAAATAACCATTATATATATATATATATATATATATATATATATTTTTTTTTTTTTTTTTTGGTTTTGACCAGACCAAGTGGTGCCCAGGGGTTGCTCCTCCCTGTGTGGTCTGAAATCACTCTTGGGGGACCGTATGGTATGCCAGGGATCAAACCTGGGTCAACCACATGCAAGGCAAATGCCCTACCTGCTCTACTATTTCTCTGCCCCTATTAATGAGGGATTATTTTTGAATGAAGGTCTCTCCACAATTTTGAAAGTTATGCATGATTTTTTATGTTTATTTTATATTTGGAACTCAAAATTTGATATTTGAGCCACAGCAAAGCTCAGAGGTTACTCCTTGCTTTGTACTCAAGAACTGCTTCTCGCAGTGCACAGAGGACCACTTGATAAGTGAGAGATGGCAATTGGGTCCACTGCATGCAAAGCAAGTTCCCTACCACTGTACTATTGGCTCAGTCCCTAAACTTATACGTTTTTTGTTATACATTTTTATACATAGTCTTGTTTGTATGTTTTGGGGCCACTCTTGTTAGAACTAAAGGTTTAATCTTGACTTTGCACTGGGATCATTCTTGGTGGGCTCGAGGAACCAAATTGTGTACGTGTGATGGGACCTGGATTAGGCTGCATGTAAATCTAAGTGCTCTACACACTATTTTGTTGCTCCAGTCCCAAGTAATGCATGCTTTTCAAAACACATATTACTTTTGATTTAAAAAGTACTCTTACTTGATCCTTTTTGACAATCTTTAAAAGAAAGAAATTTAGCTGGAAAGATAGTATAGTACTTAAGGTGCTTGTCTTGCATGAAACTAACTGTGATTAATCCCCAGCACCATATTTGATGCCCTAAGTACCACCAGGAACAACCCTTGACCACTGAGCCAGATGTGCCCTAATCCCAACTAGGTGTGTTCTAGAAACAAAATGATAAGAGTCCTAGATAAAACTATATTATTATTTTTATGCATTAACTTTTATCATAATAATATCAATTTAAACTATTTTAAGGGTACAACTTCATGTCTCTTCAAATATAATTTACCATACCAACACCACTGCCTAAGTATAAATATACCTTTACAAACAAACATTAGACCTTTTTCTAAACTCTAATCTCTTTTTTGCCTTTTTTTCACTCTGGTAATAACTTATTTCTGAGTCCAAAGAAATTAAATTTAAAGTCAATTTCTATCTAATGTTTTATAAACATGGTAATGTTTTATATAATTTTAATATTATCATATAATACTTTATAAGTTATTTTCACTAATTTTTATTAATGTTTCTTGTTCCTATTGATCAGAAATAATAATGTCCAATATAATGTGTATTTTTAAAAATAAAAAACAGAGACTCTGTGATCGTCTCTTAGGGTTTTCATTGTTTAAAATTCTATTTAGAAATCCACTTTAGGGACCAGAGTAGTAGCACAGTGATAGGGTGTTTGCCTTGCATGCGGCTGACCCAAGATAGGCACAAGTTCGATCCCCAACATCCCATATGGTCCCCTGAGCCAGGAGTGATTTAATTTTTTGGTTTTTGGTTTTTGTGTCACACTCAGCAGCGTTCAGGGGTTACTCCTGGCTCTGTGATCAGAAATCGCTTGGGGGACCATATGGGATGCCGGGATTTCAACCACCAACACCCTACCTCCATACTATCTCTCTGGCCCTGGATTTTAGAGCCAGAAGTAATTCCTGAATGCCACCTGGTGTGGCCCCCCAAAAAAACCAACCAACCAACAAATAAAAAAGTCCACTTTATATTTTCTATCAATTTTCCTAGTTTTATGACATATATTGAGTATATATTACATTGTCTATGGACTATCAGTTTTATATTATATATCAACATAGTATATTCTCAAATTGCAGCTGGCAAAATATTAATAGTGCATCGTAATGACCTTCTACACAATGGCCATCTACATAAATCCTTAGCCATATACATATATGTAATATGTATACATAAATAAGTAATATGTATACATACATATATAATATGTATACATATATATTTTTCAGGGCCAAATATGACATTTTCAGGGCTACTCCCAACAATGTGTTCATTGGTTGCTATTGGTAATACATGGGAACCACATAGCGTGAAGGAATATTGGACTGAATCCCCACAGACATGGCATGAGCTCACTTAATAAGCTATCATTTATAAAGCATTTATAATTCAGAGCAATGATAAGGATACTGGAGTAGTACATGTATCCCACTTGCAATGTTATGATATGTGTGAGATAAAGATAATACACAGAAGTACAAATGAATTTGTATGTAAATATTTATGCCAACAATAACATATAATTTCTACATTATTTGAAATCTTAGCTGATATTTCAAAACATGAAAATTTTCATCTTTTAAGTTAATTCATTTTATTCTTTAACCTTTAGTATCACCAAGTAGTCACATTTATTCATGGGTAAAATCCCTAAATATATACCTTGGACTTTTCTTTTTCTCAAATTATGTTATTTGGATTATAGCAATCACCAGTAAAATCCATTACATGGTAGATTTATTCTGATATTATAAATGTATTCTGATTTTGTTATCAAATTTTAAAGATACTTATCAGCTATCATCAATCATTCATAGTCATAGAAATTATTATTAAATCCTTTTGCTCTTTTCTCTGTATATCAAGTTGATATTTCTTATAGATAAAAACATTGTAAATGAACTAAAATCAATCAGCTGTCTTTGTCCTGCCAGAAAGATTTCTCAGATGATTTAATATGCTGAGTTTCTTTGCAAATTTTAGTCTATATCCACAGAATGTCTTAATCTCTATGCTATTAATAAATTGTTCATTTCCCTTAGCATGGTAAGTGAGGCACTTCATATATGTCTTTGCTTTTTGTTTAACCCCTTATAAATTTACTTCCTATATCTTCTCTACCTTGCTTTTACATAAGAGATAATCTATGTTTATCCCACAAATACAATGCTGTTTTCATTGGCATATGCTCTACAGTCAAATAAATCTGAAGTTTTTACTAATTTTTAGTTCTTCACAATCTCTTGCTATATTTTCCTAATTCATTTCAGAGTTGTTGATATTCTCCGTGGCATTAGTATATCTATTGTGACTTCATTTTTATCATTATGTAGTAATTTACTAATTCATTGGTAGTTTTTTTCATCAAGCTTTAAGCTTTCCAAGTAACTTTTTTTTTTTTTTTTTTTGGTTTTTAGGCCACACCCGGCAGTGCTCTGGGGTTACTCCTGGCTGTCTGCTCAGAAATAGCTCCTGGCAGGCAGGGGGGACCATATGGGACACCGGGATTCGAACCAACCACCTTTGGTCCTGGATCGGCTGCTTGCAAGGCAATCGTCGCTGTGCTATCTCTCCGGGCCCAAGTAACTATTTTTATCTTATGTTTATGTAACACTCTGAGATACTCAAGACTTACTCCTAGTTCTATGCTAAGACTCACTGCTAATAGTGTTTTAAGGAATTATATGGGTACTGAGAATGAGTCGGGGGTTGTCTGCACACAGTAAAAGTGCTTTAACCATTTTACTACCTATACATAATTTAACAAAATATCTTTTAATATAGTTTTTGTGATGTTTCTACTGTGCTAACATACCTTTAATAAGCATAAATTTGAACACCCAAGACTAGAAGACAGTAAAACAAGTGTTGCATGCCTATCAAATACTTAGTTTTGATTTGATTCCTGCAGCCCAACAATTCCCTGATAATCACAGGGCATGGCCTCAGAGACTCTCCCACCCTTTTTTATATTTTAAAAGCACAGTATTGAGGTGGTCTGAGATGTAGGGCCCAAGTGTCACAACAACCTCCAGTTCTTGCAGTGAACAAACATCCAAGTTGAAAATGTCTAAGAACCTCAATACCCATCTCCTAAAGGTAGCATGAAAATCCTTGCCCCAAAGCATAATTTGTCCCTAAAATATAGGCCACCATATAAACTAGTGTTTACATTCAATAGTACCTAAAAATTTAAATTATATGAGATTTATATCATTAATATTTAACATTTACAAATACTCTTTAAATCTAAGTACATTGAAAATTCCATTTGACTTCAAGCTAAAAATATGTATTTTTAGTTATCAGAGATACAGATCTCTAAGTCAAGAAGTAACAACTCAGTCCCATGTCATAAATTAAATTTTGATAAGGAGATATGCATACAGAAATAGAAAGATAATAGTTATATACAACAAAATTTTTCTCTTAGACTTATGAAAGATCAGCAGTTTCCAACTGGCAAGAAAATTAGCTCTGCGTTGACTGATGTGTCCTAAGATTTAGTCATTTTGAAGGATTCTGTATCTCATCACACTTAGACAAAATAGTCCTGCAATGCTATGAAATATCATCTGATAAATATTAAATTACATAAGAATGAATTCCTGGCTGATACTGTCCACAAAGTAAAACAAAGTAGAGCAATGAAAATAGAGCTAAACTCAAACCCAAAAGAAATAAAGTGACGTGGTTGATTTCTTAATACTCTCAAAGTTCCTGCTGCTTTGTCTGCATAATAGAACATTAAACTAAATGATAGATAAAATCTCTACTGTCTCTGAATATGATTACTCATTCAATTACTCTACTATCAAATTAGATAGCATCTTGCTGTCCTTAATAACAAACTGAAGTATCTCTACCAATCTATATTTTTACAAAATTCTTTATATTTTAAAAGCACATTATTGATTACTCTTTCTCACACTCTGGAGAGTAGGAAAATATATTTTAAAATTATTTTAACAGGCTATGCATAAAATGTCTTTTAATTCTATATATACATACTATTTCTAACATAAAATATTTCTATACAAAATATGCTATTTATAAGTATATTATTATATATGTAAAATATAGTATTTTACAAAATTGCAATCATCCAGTTTCAAGGATAAAAATATCAAACAGGACCAGACTGGTGGCACAGAGGTTTCTCTCTATTTACATTATTTGAAAAAACTCTTTACCAGAAGTCACTGGAATATTATTCTAGACTCATTGGCTTTGTGTTATTATTGCATAAATTCTTCATTGAAAATGAGTAGATACCTTGATCATCAAATCAAATTTCATCCCCATATTAGATTTTATTTTTTTAGAAATTAGTGAGAAATGAAGCTGGTGAGGTGGCGCTAGAGGTAAGGTGTCAGCCTTGCAAGCACTAGCCAAGGAAGGACCGTGGTTTAATCCCCTGGCATCCCATATGGTCCCCCCCAAGTCAGGGGCAATTTCTGAGCATTTAGCCAGAAGTAACCCCTGAGCATTAAATCGGTGTTATTGAAAAACAAACAAACAAAGAAATTAGTGAGAAAGTAAAATCCTAAGAAATCTTGATGTTCTCTTAGATACAGTTTGAGTGGAAAATTAAGGACAACTAGTAGGACAACTATTAAGTCTTCTATCTATGAAAAGTGTAATTTTTAATTGGGCATCATTGTTAAGACACCAACAAGAAAAGGAGCATAGCTCAACCATTGTTAATTTTGACACTTTTTTTTAATTATCCACAAGTATAATTGGATTTCACAATTCATTTCATTAGTATAGCTCACTTCAGACATTGCTATTTTTTCTATACGTTCCATTGTGACTCTTCTTGACTTTCTCTAATAGAGTCAATATCCCTAATTATTTTGTACTACTTCAGCTATTTATATGCTATTTTAAGAGAAAATTATTAATACTATTTCCCTATGATCCTGTCTCTTATGTCACATGGATAATAACTTATTTCATAGCTGAACATTAATAATCAGTTATTAGTTAAGTTAATCAAAGTACATAGACATATGAAGTAAAAGACACTGGGTTGTAATGGTAGGCAAGCATATATGTGCCATCACAATATGTGGTCTCTGAAAGATATATAGATGTCACTTGTGAAAAATGGTGAAGTCTCTCCCTTAAGAATGTTACCCTCACTGGGGCCGGAGAGATAGCATGAAAGTAAGGCGTTTGCCTTTCATGCAAAAGGTCAGTGGTTTGAATCCTGACATCCCATATGGTCTCCTGTGCCTGCCAGGGGTGATTTCTGAGCAGAGAGCAAGGAGTAACCCCTGAGCTCTGCTGGGTGCGACCGAAAAACCAAAACACACACACACACACACACACAATAATTGGGGCCGGAGAGATAGCATGGAAGTAAGGCATTTCATGCATTTCATTTTTCTTTCATGCAGAAGGTCATTGGTTCGGATCACGGCATCCCATATGGTCCCCCGAGCCTGCCAGGAGCGATTTCTGAGTGTGGAGCCAGGAATGACCCCTGAGCGCTGCCAGGTGTGACCCAAAAACCAAATAATAATAATAATAATAATAATAATAATAATAATAATAATAATAATAATAATAATAATTGGGGCCGGAGAGATAGCATGAAGGGAAGGCATTTATTTGCCTTTCATGTAGCAGGTCATTGGTTCGGATCACGGCATCCCATATAGTCCCCCGAGCCTGCCAGGAGCGATTTCTGAGTGTAGAGCCAGGAGTGACCCCTGAGCGCTGCCAGGGGTGACCCAAAAACCAAATATATATTTACCCTCACTGAACTTGGCAGACATGATGCTATTATCTAGTTTCAACTGGAAAGATGTAATCAATCCATCTTAAATCAGTACCGTCTGTTTAACACTGCCATCTTTGATGACCACGCTATCTTCCCTATTATCTCATTTTAGATGTTATAGCTATATATGATGTTTGGATTTATGTGTGTAAATTACTCACATGGATAGAGTTACTCAAGTGTATTTATAGGAGAAAGAAGTACTGGGGTACACATATTGAAAGTATTCATAATATTATCTTATAATTTAAATTGTAAAATTTATTCATTTGTTTATTTGAGGCAAGTATTGCTGTAAGTGGTTGGCATTCTCCTAATGTTTTTCTTAGCCACATTCCTATAAAAAAGACTTTTTCAACCTGGATGTTACACTTTTGTACCAGACTATTTTCTATGTAATTGACCATCCTGCTTATCGTTAAGAGTTTAGCAGCACTTATGAACTTTTTAATTATAGGGCAGGATATATTCACTGATATAACAACCAAAAATATACCTATACATTGCCAAATGTCCTCAGGTCAACTAAAGAAAGAACCCTCTTTTACCATCATATAGAGACAGTTATCATAAACACAATGGTAATTTCTATGTCATTTATAACAGAACACATGTATTTTTAAACTTTTTACTTTTTGGTTTTTGGGCCACACACAGTGATGCTCAGGGTTTATTCCTGGTTATGCACTCAGAAATTGCCTTTGGTTTGAGGAACCATTTGGGACACTGGGGGATCAAAATGCAGTCAGTCCTAGGGCAGCCGTGTGCAATGCAAATGCCCTACCACTGTACCATAGCTCTGGCTCCAAACATAGATGTATTTTTAATGTCCTTATGCAAAGTAAAAAACATCATTAAAATAGCATAATATTGAAATAAAAGACAGACCTTCAGATAAATGGAATAGACTTGAGTATTCAGAGAATGTTTCCTAGAAATAGAATCAACCTTTGATATAGGGGCAAGAAATGTAATATGGAACAAGGAAGGCCTCTTCAACAAATGGTATTGGGACAACTGGTCAGCAACATGCAAAAAAAAAGTGATCTTGGACCTCTATCTACCTGCATAAAAGTCAAATCCAAATGGATTAAAGACCTTGCTATCAAACCCAGAACTATAAGGTACATAGAAGAAAACATAGGTAAGAGACTCAAGGCATCTTCAGGAGGAAACACCACTGTCAAAACAAGTGGAAGCAGAGATAAACAAATGGGACTACATTAGACTGAGAAGCTTCTGCACTTAGAAAGAAACATTCATTAGGATATAAAAGCCAATCATGGAATGGGAGACACTATTGACCTATTACCCATTAGATAAAGGGTTAATGTCAAATATAAACATGTTCCTGACAGAACTGAAAAAGAAAAATACCTAGTTCCATAAAAAAGTGAGAAGAAAAAAATAAACAGAGACTTCCTCAAAAAGAATTACAGTTCACCAAAAGGCACATGAAAAAATGCTCCACATCACTAATCATCAGGGAGTTACAAATCAAAACAATGAGGTACCATCTCACACCACAGAAATTGGCACACACACACAAAGAACAATATCAAGCAGAGCTGGTGGAAATGTGGGGAGAAAGGAACTCTCATTCACAACTGGTGGGAATGCTATCTAGTCCAGTTTTTCTGGAAAACAATACGAATATTCCTCGAAAACTGGAAATTGAGTTCCCATATGATCCAGCTATACTACTCCTAGGGATATACTCTAGAAACACAAAACACAATACAAAAATGCCCTTTGCATGCCTATGTTCATTGCAGCACTATTTACAATAGACAGAATCTGGAAATAACCCAGATGCCTGACAACAAATGAGTGGCTGAAGAAACTTTGCTACATCTACACAGTGTAATACTAAGCAGCTGTCAGGAAAATTAAGTCATGACATTTTCTTATACATGAATGGACATGAAAATTATTATGCTGAGTTAAATGAGTCAGAGGGAGAGAGATAGACACATAATACTCTCACTCATCTTTGGGAATTAAGAAAAACAAGACAGTACGTTAATAATACCTAGAGACAATAGAGAAGAGGTTTGAAAGGACCAGCACATGATATGAAGCTTAGCATGAAGAGTGATGATTACAGTTAGAGAAATAACTACACTAACAACTATCATGATAATGACTGTGAATGAGAAAAATACAATGCATATTTTTTTAGAAAGGTAGAGTATGGGGGAGGAAGGAAATGGGGGCATTGGTGGCAGGAAGGTTGCACTGGTGAAGGTGGGTGTACTATCGTGACTGAAACCCCATCTACAAACATGTTTTTAACCACGGTGCTTAAATAAAGATATTAATAAAAATAAAAATGCCTCAAATTGAAAAAAGAAAAATACTGTTTGTTGTAACTAATATGTGGAATGTAAACATAAGTTAAAACCGTTCATCCAGAGAGTAGAAAACATGAGTTCCATGGGCTGGGAAAAAGGAAATAAAAGAGTTGATTGAGATTTTACAATATTATATTTAAGATTGAATTAACTAAATAAAGCCTAATATCTAATGTATGTTAATATGACTATTGAGTACATTGTATTATATAATTAGATTAATATTATATTAAATGCTAAGATTTAAAACTTCAATGCTCTCACTAACAAAATCATTTAAAATAAGTAAGCCAGATTTTTAGTAATCCGATGTTATATGGCATAGTTATTACACTTCATTCTCTGTAGCTTGCAACAAAATTTTAGCTGAACTACATAGATACATTTCTATTTTTCAGTCTTATTAGTTAAAATTAAAAAATCAAAGTTAGGGGCCGGTGCGGTGGCGCTAGAGGTAAGGTGTCTGCCTTGCCAGCGCTAGCCTAGGACAGACTGCGTTTTAATCCTCCTGCATCCCATATCATCCCCCAAGCCAGGAGTGACTTCTGAGCGCATAGCCAGGAGTAACCCCTGAGTGTTACTGGGTGTGGCCCAAAAACTAAAACAAAACAAAAAAAAATCAAAGTTATTTACAACCATTTGGGTGGGGGTTCTACTCAATTAATGCTCAGGGTCCAGGGGACTAGCCAGTGACTTTACCATAAGTTTCAACAGTTCAGTGCAAGAACTTAAAAGGGAATATTGCTTAAGAACAACAGCAGTGCTTCATAGTCTCAGGGATGCATATGATGATATAATGGCACCACAATATGGTACTGAAGATCTAACTATGGTGGGCTATATGCAAAGCATATATCTTCTCTGATCTCTATTCAGCCCCCAGTTTAGCCCTTTTTAATAAAAAATGTAACAAATTTTATAGAACTATTTTTAACTGCCTATAAGCCAAACCGATATTAAATAATTTTATCATCATGAAACACGCAATTACTACACATTCAAGAGTCAATAGAATATGCATAGAAGCACACATAATCTCACAAAAATGATATTAAATCCTAAATTCAAATTTAAAATATGATAGAGTAAAATATGATTTTCATACAGTATTTCATGTGTTTATGAAATGAAATTAATAGGAATCTGGGAACATTTTGAGGAACAAAATATACTATAAATATTTATTAGATGATAATTTATATATTTTATTTTTCTGTTTGTTAGCATTAGATCTATAGTCATCTAATGTACATGATATGTTGAGATTTGGTCTTTGATTTTCTTTTTTTTTTTCACTGCAAATTTTCTTTTGAAACTTGCAGAACTTGGCCAACTGTTTTAAACTATTTAAAATGCATTAAAAAAGAAAACCACTGCCACCAGGAAAGAAAAGAAGAGCATATTTAAATGCTGACATCAGCTCTCCAATTCAACAGTGAGCAAAAGGAGAAACTGACAAATGTTAAATGAGAAAATAATAAGATAGTCCTAGCAAAAATGAGGTAGAAATGGAATAAAAAAATGGGAAATGTTAACATTCTCCGAGGAATGTTTCTTTAGGTGATGCATTTAAGAATTACCTGGTGATAAGTTCAGTTTGGTGTATTTGATTTAGAAATTCTAGAGATGACCTGAAAGTTTGTCCTTCTACTAAAAGCAGATTTCTCCCAAGTGCTTGCATTGTAGGTTGGTTCAGACACCACATTTTGGTGAAAAGTTTCTGGCTTAATTTGGCTGCAGCAAATGCATCTCTTGTAATAGAAGTGTCAATTTTGCTTTATCCACATATCTATGAATTTAGCAAGTTAAATAAACTTATTTTAAAAAAGTATGATAAGGAAATGTTTATTGTATATTTCTCCTTTGAAGTCAATTAGGAGGTAGAACATTGTTTAGACATGTTATTTTTTTTAATTTAAAATATTAACAAAACAGTATTAGTACAATTTCTGAGTTTTATTTTACTTTTAAACAGCAACTTTCTATGCTATACTATATTAGGAAATAGTTAAAAACTCACATTTTTTTTAAAATTCAAGTCAGTTTTCAATTTGGGAAGTGTTATTTTTAATGTGTTTTCCAGATTGCTCCTGAGCTTCTATACTTTCTTTGTAATTGTCCAGAGTGTGCTTTTATTTTAATCATTTGATTCCTTTTACACCTATGGAAAACCAAATCTGCTCTTACTTTTTACTCTCCAAAGCAACTAACCGAGTACTGATTATGTGATAGAGTTTGGCATTATGTCAATGTAAAAGTGTACCAGGAAGAGAAACAGATACAAAGATGACAGACAGATGAAGTATCTATGATGTAAAACATCCCTTAGTAAAGGGAAGTTGGTAGTGCTATAAAAATTAGTATGGCTGAATGTAAAATACAATAACTGAGAACTAATACTATTAGGAAATAATTATAGTTTTTTTAAAAGAGAACTAGTATGAAAGGAAGACAATATTTCTATGATAAATATTTCAAAGAAACACTTTTTGCTTTCTATAATATATACAGTATTGTCAAAGCAAGGATAGGCATTTATTACACAATATAAAAGAGCAATTTCCCAAATGTATTATCTTGTTTTTTTTTTTTTTGTAAAATAAAAATAATAAAACCTTTTCACACAAAAAAACTCATCATAAAGGTTTGACTGTTTTTAAATGCTAGACAATTTAATAATTTTTTTCTAGCTTGGTAGATCACTAAGGTTCTTAAAAGGCAGAAAATGCTTTAAAAATTCCTTTTTTTTTTTTTTTTAGTTTTTCAGGTCACACCCGTTTGATGCTCAGGAGTTACTCCTCGATAGGTGCTCAGAAATTGCCCCTGGCTTGGGGGGGCCATATGGGACGCCAGGGGATCAAACCGCGGTCCTTCCTTGGCTAGCACTTGCAAGGCAGACATCTTACCTCTAGCACCACCTCGCTGGCCCCGCTTTAAAAATTCTTTAAAAAGTTTACAGTTTTAAATAACACATGCGATTTAAAGGCATATTATAGAGTGACTTAGGAACACTGATTTTGAATTTTGACAATACTCATCCTATTTTCATCACAGTAGTCACCAAAATTTATTTTAAGGCTACAATGTAGGGGCTAGTATTTCCAAATACACAATTCTATATTATTTTAAATTTAGAGGTTTTTTTCACAGATTTTGTCAGGCAGCATAAAATGTCAAGTTAGCACACTTGATAATAATCTTTGTGATTACAGTAATAATGATATTGATTGACCAGTATTTTTAATTTGGAAAAATACAAAACTATTAACAGTTTCATGTTAAATTGCTAGTTCCTATGCTGAATAAACTTCAAAAATTAATATAGCATTTGGGTGTTTGTTTTGCACATGGCTGTCCTAAGTTTGATCTGCCACATATATGATTCCAAGAGCCTAATAGGAGTAATTTCTGAGTGCAGACCCTGGAGTAAGCCCTAAGAACCATTAAATCATGGGAAAGTACTGGAATTCTTTTCAATAAATTTACTGTCTTACCAATTTCCTCCAAGAGACACAAAGTAGATAAACATGTTTGCACAGTTTACTGAACTCACCCCATGTGATGGGTAAGAGATCCAACCAAGTTCTCCTTGGATTGTCTTGGAATCCAGTAGATTCACTGAAATAAAGCAAAAATCATAAATATACAGTTAAATATTATAGTCCTTCTCTTTGCCTCTGTTCAGTTAATATAATTTGTTATTGACACATAGTTATGATATGTTTATTAATTTAATTATAATTATAAAATTACAAAAGAAAAATAAACATGAAGAAAAACATTAATAAAACTAAAAGAAATATTCTTTCTCTCCCCTTTTAAGGTCATACACAGCTTTTCAGGTCATATATAACTTTGCTCACTAATTCCTCTTGGAGAGCAGAGGGTGCCTTATGTTGTGCCAGTGATTAAAACCTGGTCTACCATAACTGGTGTTGGTTCCTTACCCACCAGCTTATCCAATTTTCTCCTTTATCTGCTTGTGCTAGATTACAAAGGTAGGTTGATATTTTATATATTGATGATAATATGTATAGAATAACTGCGAGTTTAAAGAACTAATAAACTGCAAAATAATACATATCTTCAAAATGAATTCTATGAGTACCAATTTAATATATTTACATACATTACAAAACATTTCTAATTTACACATTTACAATCTTTATTATTACTCATGATAAAATATTGAGCATATTTTCTAGGTATTTTGCACACTACAATTTCTCGGTATTTGTAACAAAATGACCCGTGGAGATTAGACCACAGCCAGGAATCCCTTAAAATGCAACCAGTTACCAACTCTCAACGTTTTTATGTTTATTTGTTTTGTTTTTGTTTTGCACTATATACTACAATCCAATTCCACTAATGACATTTTTAAAGAAGGCTGCCCAAAAGTTTGTGGGATTAGAAAAACAGAAGAGCAGCCGGCGAGGTGGTGTCTGTCTTGCAAGGGCTAGCCAAGGAAGGAGCGCGGTTTGATCCCCCTGCGTCCCATATAGTCCCCCCAAGCCAGGGGCAATTTCTGAGCACTTAGCCAGGAGTAACCCCTGAGCATCAAATGGGTGTGGCCCGAAAAACCAAAAAAAAAAAAAAAGAAAGAAAAGAAAAGAAAAACAGAAGAGATAAATCAGAGTAGATCTAATTTCTATCTGGAAAAAAATTTAAAAAACAATATGGAGAATGAACTATAGATCAAGAGGAGGTCATTTCAGAACATTAAGGGCACTCAATGTCAGGTCCAGAGTAAAAATACCATTAAGAAGAAAGAACGCACTTGTTTGCAGAAAACTGAATATAGCAACTGGATTTTTTTTTTCTTTTTGTTTTGGACCACCCTGATAACGATCAGGAGTTACTCTTGGCTATGCACTCAGAAATCGCGCCTGGCTTGGGGACCATATAGGATGCTGGGGATGGAATCGATGTCCTTCCTAGTTCAGCTGCTTGCAACCGTTCTGGCCCCTAGATTTTAAACTTCAACAAATTTAGCTGGTGCTGGAGCGATAACACAATGGCAGGGCATTTGCTTTGCAAGTTGCTGACCCAGGAAGGACCTGGAATTGATCCCCAGCATCCCGAATAGTCCCCGGAGTCAGGAACCATTTCTGAGCAGATAGCCAGGAGTAACCCTGAGCGTCACAGGGTGTGGCCCTAAAACAAACAAAACAAACAAACAAAACAAATTTAGCAGACAAAATTTGGTAGACAGATCGCCATCTCCTAAAACAATTACTGCTGACTCTGAAACACCAGAACCTATGACCACAAAACAAGTTCAACAAATTAGCTAACAGAGGAGGTTAACTGTATTCAAAATAAAGAATATGCTTATATTTGAGATAATACAAGTTTCCAGGACACCAATAAGAAACTTTACAGATTATAGCAACTGGAATATATTGTTTGAACAGGATGGAGAACCTATGGGTATACAAATGGTATCAGTGACTTTAACAGATTATAATATTGCCATGGAAGCCCTTTCTTTCCCTTTGAGCTATTAGTATTAATCTATGCAGCTGTTAAATATCAAAAAATAAGTACCCATGACATGTACATGGGCACTCTGATATACAGTTTTTATAAAATAACTATTATAATGAAAATGATTTCCTTTAAAACTATTCAAGTAAATTGGGGTGCAGCGACAGTGCAGTAATAAGGCATTTGCCTTGCATGCAGCCGATCTAGTATGAACCACGGAGTCACCCAGAGTTCCTTATGGTCCCTCAAGCCAGGAGCAATTTCTGAACACATAGACAAGAGTAACCCCTGAATGTCACTGGGTGTGGCCCAAAAAGCAAACAAACAAAAACAAATTATTCAAGTAAGTCAAAGAAACAAATTATTCAAGTAAGTTAAAGAAACAGGGACACTGGGCCCGGAGAGATAGCACAGTGGTGTTTGCCTTGCAAGCATCTGATCCAGGACCTAAGGTGGTTGGTTCGAATCCCAGTGTCCCATATGGTCCCCCGTGCCTGCCAGGAGCTATTTTTTTTTTTTTTTTTTTTTTGGTTTTTGGGCCACACCCGGTAACGCTCAGGGGTTACTCCTGGCTATGTACTCAGAAGTTGCTCCTGGCTTGGGGGACCATATGGGACACCGGGGGATCGAACTGTGGTCCGTCCAAGGCTAGCGCAGGCAAGGTAGGCACCTTACCTTTAGCGCCACGGCCCGGCCCCCCAGGAGCTATTTCTGAGAAGACAGCCAGGAGTAACCCCTGAGCACCGCCGGGTGTGGCCCAAAAACCAAAAAAAAAAAAAAAAAAAAAAAAAAAAAAAAAGAAACAGGGACAGTGAAACAATTTCTATGAGCTAAAACAAAATATTGATGTCAATTTTCAGACAGAGACACCACAAAAAAGAAAACTATCAATCAAAATTCATGATGCATAAGATGAATAAGATGTGAAGATCACAACAAAGTAAAATCTAGCCAAATCCAAAAATACACCAAAAGGTCATATAGCAAATAGGATTTATTCTGAAAATACAATGATTACTCAATATTTTCAAATCAATCAATTCAATACACTATATTAATACATAGGGGTAAAAGGGCACATGATCATATCAGCACATGCAGAAAAAGTATTTGGCATAATCCAATACACATTCATGATAGGTTATCAATGTAATTCTTATAGAGGAAACTTTCATCAATATAGGTATAGTAATTTATCACAAGAGGCAATCATAATCAGCACTTACTAATAAGTGAAAAACAAAAAGCCTTTTTCTAAGTACAGACATGGACAGCATTGACTATTCTTATCACTATTATTCAATATAGCATTTCATTGATATATTAAGAGTTATTGCAAGCATCCACATTTTCAAATAAATAAAATTCATTATTTAGAAGATGATATTAAACTTAGAAAAATTGAAAAAAATTATAAAAATCCTAGAATAATATAATTTTATAGCAAATTGTAAAGATCTGAAAAAGAACAAATTTTTTGTTGTTTATTGGGGCCACATTTATATACTCAGGGATTACTACTGGCTATTTGCTCAGAACTCCTGGCATGGGGTACAAAGTACTATGGTACGTCCTAGGCAAACATTTGCAAGGCAGATGCCTTACCTCTAGCACCACTGCTTCGGCCCCAAAGAGAGCAAATTTTTAAAAATAATATGCATAATTGCATCTCAAAATCCATAAATCCGGGGCCAAAGATATAGTACAGTGTTAGGTCATTTGCCTTGCACACAGCTGACCCAAGACGAACCTGGGTTTGATCACCAGTATCCTATATGGTCTACCAAGCCAGGAATGCTTTCACTCTGAGCACATAGCCAGGAGTAACCCCTGAGCTCACACAAAACAACAACAACAACAACAACAACAAAACACCACAAATCTGGGAATCATATTTATAAAAAGGTGAAAGACATAGAAAGTAAACTATAAATTACTACTAAGAGTATTTAAGGACAAGAGGAAATGATTACTAATATCCCAGCATTATTTAAAAATATAGACCAAATGATCTTCAAACTTTTATAGAGTAATTAAACTCTTCAAATAACCAAGATATTCTAGGATAAAAGAAAATGGGAATCTTATCTTTCCACAATTTAAAATTATATATAAAGTTATACTAATAAAGATATTTTAACACAGTAATAAAAACAGTGTCCGATGAATGAGACAATGTATAAACTAAAGACAAATTCCCAGTTATATAGTTAATCTTCATTAAAGACACAAAGTGTATGAAGTGAAGCATGGATAAAACTCCTATTCAATAAAAGTTGGTTGTAAAATTGATCAGTCATATGTAAAAATCATAAATGTAGACTTTTCTTGAACCATGAAAAAAGTTAATGCAAATTGGATTAAAGACACTTGTACCTCTGCATCAGACCTGATTTCATAAATTATATTGAGAGCAGTATCAAGATAGCGATTCTAGAAGTATCATCAATGATGATACTAGCCAAGCAAGTGGAAACAAATATAAACAAATGGGATACATAGAATTACAAAATTTTTATACTGCATGAAACAATAACTAGTACAAAAAGACATTGCCCAGACTGAGAGAAAATTTTCATCTTCCACACAATGGATAAAGGATTTCATCCAATTTATATAAAACACTTGTAAAATTTAACAAGAAAAAAAATGATCTTATAAAATATGTGGAAGAAGATAAATAGAAATTGTGGTAAGGAATATATACAGATGAACAATAAAAATATAAAAAAATTACTGCAGTACTTATCAAAATAAATGTAAATCAAAATATTGAGTTCAAGAGACTGATATAGATGAACAAAAGTTACAAAACAACCAGTGTTGGCATGGGTATGAAGAAAGAGCAACCCTCATTCACTGCTGGTATTTCAATTACTTCAATCATTTTGGAAAATTGTAAGAATAGTTCTCATAAAATCTAAAACTTGAGCTTCCATCTGACCCAGAAATACCTCATTTTAGCATCTACCAAACACATTTATATTCATGTAATCATTGGAGCCCTATTCACAAGAGATAAATAGCTAGATAAAGAAATAACAATTGCAGACACACAAATATACACATACAATGAGACTATACATGGTATATAGAACAAACAAATCATACAATCCTTCCACTAAACATGTG
This sequence comes from Suncus etruscus, assembly GCF_024139225.1. Classification (NCBI taxonomy): domain Eukaryota; kingdom Metazoa; phylum Chordata; class Mammalia; order Eulipotyphla; family Soricidae; genus Suncus; species Suncus etruscus. Next base: position 75,139,573 of record NC_064860.1, on the reverse strand, counting down.
GGCCTGGAAAGTATCATAGTGAGTAAAGTTAGCCAAAAAGAAAAGGAGATAAACAGAACAATCTTTATCATATGCTAATATGTGAATATAAAGAAACATGCTAACAGTGTAACAAATGATCAAAGGCAACAAAACCTAAGAAGTTGTGTGAGCTTATTGTGCTAGGGTGAAGAAATATGAAGGTATGATTGCACAGTGGTGGAGGTATATTGAGAATATAGTTGAGAGAAGTAGACACTGGATGAGGGCCAGGTACTAGAATATTATAGGTATGAAACACTGAACATTAATAAATCATTGAATAAAAAATTATAATAATTTTAAAAATATAAAAATGAATTTGATATGTCAAAGCATAGCACACTAAATCAAAGTTAATAAAATATCAACATAAATGTAAAAGCAGAAAGGTTCTTCACAATAAAATAAACCAAAATAAAAGTTTCAAAAATTATTGATGAATATTCTAGATAATGAAAATTCAATGAATAAACTAAAACTTCTATGGAAAACATAACAATCAAGCTCAATATGACAAGAGGGTAAAATAAGAAAGTACTTTTCGTTAAGGACTGAAATAAAAGAAATTCAGAAAAAGTGAATAAACACTTTGGGAATGATAATAATTAACTCAAATAGGAAAGTCAGATAATAGGTTTACCAGGAAGTAAAAAGAAAACAAAATAACTATCAAAGTAAATAATACCTGAATCCTACAAAATCCTTCAGGAAAAGAAATACTAAGATATGCAGAATGCTGAACAAACACTCACATTTCTAAATACAAGACATATTGCATGCCTTGTTACAATATAATATTTTAAAAGTATTAAAATGTAAAACACATTTAGATTACCTAAGCGAAAACTATGCTAAATACAAAGGTATATAGTCAGACTATCATCATTATTCTCCATTAGAAACTCTATAGGCTTAGAGAAAATGTGTAACATTTCCACAATAAAAACTTCTAATCAAAAATACTTTATCCTGCAAAGTTACCTTACAAATATGATAGAAAGGGTTAAAGACAATAATAAAGCGTCTGCTTTTCATGGAGAGATAACTTAAATACCAAACACTTACCATCATGTATGATGCTAAAACATGCCTATGTCTCTCTTATGATCCTTGTAATCACATAAAAATTTGTAATCTCTTGGATGTAGCAAGCAAGTACAATTGAGGCACTATAAAATGTCTGAAAATTTGTTAAGCCACAACAAATGTGCAGCAACCCATAAGTAAAACCATGTTTACAACAGCAACAATAAAAGTTACGTAAAGGGAACAAACAATACAATTTAAATATGATAATAAGATTTATTATATGATAATAATAATAAGATTTTCCCAATAAGAACATTTTTATGTAACATATCACTTACACTACAAGAAATATTGAAAAGTATACTTGTAAAAAGAAATGCAAAACTATGTTTACTGATAAGTAGATACATAGGCTCTGAAATGTAGTAATAAATTGGGCAAATAGCAAAATCATCAAGGGAGAAGATAAATGACATATTAAAAGACATAATTTGTTTAATCTAAAAAATTAGTTAATATGAAACCCCATATATCAATAATAACTGTGAATGTGAGTCACCAATTGAAAGTCACCAATATGAAGATACAGAGTAGCTGCATCAAGTAAAATGGAGTTGTCTACATTATTGATAAAAGAAATGCATATAGGTTATATAAATATATATATATAGAGAGAGAGTGAGAGATGGATAGATGATAGATAGATAGATAGATATATAGATAGATAGATAGATAGTTAGATAGATAGATAGATAGATAGATAGATAGATAGATAAATAGATAAGTAGGTAGGTAGGTAGGTAGACAGATACACAGGCAGTAAAAGACTGAAATGAACTATTTTTTTTTAGAGTAAAACACATATTGTCTGGCAATCTTCTATTTTCTAAGATGCAAGATGCTTGCCAGAACTATTTTTTTATTGAGTACAGAGACCATCCCCCAGTGGAAGAGTATGAACAGATTAAAGGCAAGTAGCTTAGGCTATCCTGAGCCCTCAGCCCCAAGTTTACATATAAGACAATTTTTGTTTTGGGTGAAATCAAGTTGTAAACAGATACAAAGAAACCAGGGATGATCTTTGTTTTGGGTAAAGCAAAGTATAATCTAACAGGTGCAGAAGCATCTAAGGCCAGGTTCATGAACTATTTATTTTTTATTAAATTTTTGTTTGTGTTTTGACCCACATCTGGCTGTAGTCAGGACTTACTCTTGTTTCTATGTTTAGATATCAATCCTGATGGGATTCAGTGGACCCTATGTAGTGCCAGGAATTTAACTTACGTTTGCTGCATGCTGTACTATTTTTACAGTCCTGAAGTGAGCAATTTAAAGCCAATTAAAAATAATGAAGAACAATACAAAACTAGATTAAAAAAAATCAGTGGTATATAGACAAAATAGAATACTATTCAGTCATTAAAAAAGTTGAAGCTGGGCCCGGAGAGATAGCACAGCGGCGTTTGCCTTGCAAGCAGCCGATCCAGGACCAAAGGTGGTTGGTTCGAATCCCGGTGTCCTATATGGTTCCCCGTGCCTGCCAGGAGCTATTTCTGAGCAGACAGCCAGGAGTAACCCTGAGCACCGCCGGGTGTGGCCCCAAAACAAAAAACAAACAAACAAACAAACAAAAAATTTTGAAGCCTTGTGGCTGAGTGATAATACAGCAACTAGGATGCATGTGTTAGAGCCAAGAGTTCACCCTGTGTATAGCCAGGAGTGGCCTCAAAACACACAAAAGCAAATACAAAGTTAGTCTTTTAAAAGTTCTATTGGGTAGAACTTATGGAGTGTATACTAAGTAAAATAAATTAAGATGTAAACACAAATTACAAGATGTTCTCATTTATTTAGAGACAAACCAAAACACTTGACCTGGAAAAACTCAACAAAAGTAATTTAATAAGGGGCCGAAGAGATAGCATGATGGTAAGGTGTTTGCCTTGCTTACTGAAGGATCGTGGTCCCCTGAGCCTGCCAGGAGCGATTTCTGAGCATAGAGACAGGAGTAACCCTTGAGCGCTGCCGGGTGTGACCCAAAATCAAAAAAACAAAACAAAACAAAACAATAAACCAGTAACTTAATAAAATAGTGATAATAAAATGGAAGTGGATGGGTGAAGGGAATGTATAAAGATATTAATTAAGACAGTCTGGTGGCACTGGATCTCTGCTGATTGGTTTGATAAGACAGTTAAAGTTGCTAAATAAAAATCAATACAGATTTAGAGGTCAAAATTATTAATGAATGTAAATCAACAATTATGAATAAAATGTTTTAACAGAAATTTTAGGAGAAATCTATGAAAAATGTGTTGTTTTGTTTTGTTTGGGAGTCATGTAGTGGCTCCATTGCTTTAGTGATCCAACCCTAAAAAGGGACTGAGGCAGTAATGCCACAATGATTTAAAAAACAAGACAGGGGGTCGGAGAGATAGCATGGAGGTAAGGCATTTGCCTTTCATGCAGGAGGCCATCGGTTCGAATCCCGGCGCCCCATATGGTCCCCCGTGCCTGCCAGGAGCAATTTCTGAGCCTGGAGCCAGGAATAACCCCTGAGCACTGCCGGGTGTGACCCAAAAACCACAAAAAAAAAACAAAAAAACAAAAAACAAGACAGACATAAGGGATAAGAGCATGGGGTCAGGGACTTCCAGCCTTTAGGACTGAGATTCACCGACTGTCCTCCCTGTATGATTTTTATTGACCAAACTCAATCAACTTGGGGGGATCAGCATAGTTAACAGACAAATGTACTGATCTAATACTTATCATGCCTGTGTGGTTTTCTAATCAAGAATACATAGGTCTTTACATCTCAAAAAGAGATGGGTGAAAGAAAAAGGAAGCTAGGCAAATGTCTCTGATTTGGAGTAAGTAGGGTGTGTGCTCTATGTGTTTAGCTACAGAGCCACTCCTGAAAATACACAGGGCTTACTCTTGTCTCTGCTTTCAGAAATCACTCCTTACACATTTCAGTTGACTTTATTTAGTGATGGGGGATCAAGTCCAGGTGAAATGCATGTAATGCAATGACCCTACCTACTGCACAAGCATTCTGTTCTAATTAGTCCTAATTAGAAGTAATTAAACTTACAGAAAACAAAATAATATTGAACATTATAATTATCTTTGAACAATTATATCCTAGGATATCAATTTGGGAATTAATACTATGAATTATTATATTCAACTTATTATTCAAAACAATTTTATGTTATATAATGATACAAATAATATTTCAGATTCTTTAATGTTAAAAATTAAAATTATAAGAATACATTATCATCATCTAAGCATATTATCAACTTTCATTTTGAATAAAGATGCACCTTAGTTAACTGTTTCATTAGATCAGTCATCTGTTGACTTTTTTGAGTTATAATACATATATTCTACATAGGAAATTTGGAATGTTAGAATTAAAAAGTCATTAAATTATATTTTCTTTGAGTATTTAAATATGCAAATGCATTTTTGCAAGAACTGAATGTATGCTGCATGTTTATTATGTGTTATCTCTTATGCTAAATTGAGGGATTTGTTGAATTTCAATATTTATAACAAAAGAAAATTAGTTTTATGGAAAAAACTCATGAATGATATCTTTATCTAGTAGATTATGCTTTGGAATATAGGTACTTGCTTCAAGCACAGAATATGATTAAGCTTTCTTTGATAATGATGATGGGAAAAGTAAAAACATTATATCACATTTAGTTTCTAGTTGAAGAGACATAGTTAAACCAAAAAGAGAAGTCATTTTGGAAATTAGAATAAATATGAAAGATTAATTCAACATATTATATTTAGTCATAAATTGAATTTGTGTTATCCAGTTAGCAAAAACACAATTATCACCACTACTGATTCTGTTGTCTTTAAGCATAAGTATATGATTATTTCTGGCTTGATTATCTTATACTATACTGTGATTACCAAATATAAATATATTAAAAGCTATGTGCTTATAGGTAATATAAGCATTTTGTTTTGGGTAAAACTAATACATCATTGACTTGCTATTTTGGTTTTCAAATTATATTTACCAACCTCAGTATATGACTTACAAAAAAATAATTGTGACATCAAGTCATTTTTCAGGGGTGTAGAACTCCCAAGTAGCTCTCACAAAGTTCAAGTTTCAATCCTTGAGACCCTCAATCTGACTGCACTTGCCTCAATGTTCAGAGACTAGAACCAACATTGTGCTGCTACTTGAACTAAGTAATGTTGGGAGTCCCCAGGGCCTCATATGTTGGCGTATGGGCCTAATTAAGACTCTACTTAGCAATCCCCAGATTCCCTGAGTCTCAGAGATAAAACTCAAGCCTCTTGCAAGGCATGTGTTCCAGCCCTTTTTTAGCTCTTTTCCTGCCCCCTCAAAATCTTTTTAAAAACAGTTGTTTTGTCCAAAATTTTATTTATAGTTTATATGGGCAATATGGTAGGTGAATAAACAACAAAATCTGAGAAGTCTAGCCATTTTAAAATGAAGATGGATTAACCATGACTTGTCTACATATAATCAAGTAAAAACGGTTGAGAAGTAGTAGAAGCTACTGAAATATGAAAATAAACCTGTTGTGAATTATTTCTCAGATTATATCAATGAAATCTAGCTTGGAAATTCATCTTGAAGAGAATACAAGGTTTGGGATAGGCTGTTAATACTTGGTTACTTACAAGAATCTTAATCACTGATGCTTTTTTCTGCCAAATGAAAATTGTAAATTGATTTTTACCCTGAGAACCAATAATTTTCTTATCACAAGTTCTGCTGTTCAAATGTCAAAATGGAGGATAGTCAGACATTAGGTGGTATAAAAATTATAATATTAGTATAATTTGAATGATAAGTTATAACATGAACTTTTTATAACTTCTTATAAGATGAACATTTACTTTAATAGATGAGAAAATAATTTCACATTATAATTTTAATAAAAAGAAAACTTTTTCTTAAGGAAAAAAAGTGTATATATAAATTTATTTATATAATGCTACCTTTTGCTAGTTTTTTCTAAAATATAGAATTTTCTAAATTTTTATAATTTGAAAAATAATTTTCTTATGTTGACTTTAATGTCATTTCATAATGTCACCTTTTGAGAGATACTAGCATATACTCTCAAAGTGATTTAAAGTAAAAATATTTTACATGTTAGAATTTATTTGAAATTTCAATTAAAGTTTTTATGGCAATATTGTGTTTTGAATTTACAGAATAAGGTGAATATAGATAGGGCTATACTTTCATTCACAAGTAGTACATTGTCTCCTCTTACTATGTTTTAAAAATGTGTGGATATAGTATGATAATAATGTCATATAGACAATAGAGATAAGGACCAAGAGGTCCAGCTTATGATATGAAGCTTGCCACAACAACTACCATGACTATGAGAGAGAGAGAGAGAGAGAGAGAGAGAGAGAGAGAGAGAGAGAGAGAGAGAGAGAGAGAGAGAGAAGCAGAAATGGCTGTCTCACAGACAGGTGTGGGAAGAATAGAGAACATTGGTGAAGGGTAATATACATTCTATGGCTGAAACTCAACAACCAACATTTCTGTAACCACAATGCTTAAATACATTATTAAAAATTAAAAAAATAAAAATGTGTAAATAAAAAAGAGATTTGTTTTCAGCAACAGCAAGGAAATATAATATTTACCTTCCTTGAATGATATTTCAGGCAGGCTCTAAAGTATTGACCAAGAGAAATGTTGTGTTTGATGAGAAGTAAACGGTTTAATAGAATAAAGAGTTAAGAACAAAGTAATAAACTGGCTCATCTTGGCTATAAGTACTTTTGGAAACAGGAAAATTTCTACTACTACTAAACTTTACTGTCACAGTTTAAATTGTAAATTAAGATACCCTGGCGAAGAACTACAGTGACAATACAATAGGCAGGACACATGCCTTGAATTTATTTAACCAGGTTTGATCACCGCAAAACACTCCAATTTCTGCCTGGAGTGATCTTTGAGTTCAAGCAAAGTGTAAGCACTGAGCAGCACTGTCAATGGCTTCCAAACCAACAGATCCAAAAAAAAAAAAAAAAAAAGAGGCTCTGTCATCTTATTATTCTATCTTCCAATTTAATTCAGAGTTATAGTCAAATGTCTAATTTATGCTTATTTTACTTTGAGAATGTCATTAAGAATGTCTGTTCCAACAATTTATACCAATTTCATTTCACTATATTAAAAATGCATGAAAGGTTTTTTAATAGACCTTATACTTAATACAAAACTTTGAAACAAATACATCAAGTAATAATTTAAAAGCTTTAGATCATAAATTATGGATTTTTGCCATATAGAAAATCATGAACACTTCAATATTTTAAAATATATATCTAAGTTCTTATTTATAGTGGCTAATTGTCCATATGCAAAGATTAAGAATTCAACTAATATTCCTATTTTGTATATTTTGTCTATTATATAATATAAACATGCTGTGCTAATTTTAAATTTAAATGTCAGTTTCTCACTGAAGTGGTATATTTCTATTTTTCAATATACTCTGCAGTGATTCTACACGTATTTTATAAAATCAAGTTGTAGAAAATTATCAATGATCATTTAAGTACACGTTTAATGGCAAGATAAATTTACTCTCCAATAGTTATATTTTGTTATGATTTTTATGAAACCTTGAGTTATAATATGACTTTATAATCACTTATAAAAGCTGTAGAACCAATATAAAAGAAAATAAACTCATACTTTATACATCTTGTTTTTAGTAAAGAATATTGATATTTTTCTTAGTGTTCACAGCATTGATATTAATTGTCCCACAGGCATTTCTTGTATTGGTCATTTTGTAATTTTTGTTATGACTAAAAGATAAGTTTTTCTCTAGGTTATAAACAAGAAGTATCTTTAAAATTTGTTTCTGGCTGATACTTACATGTCACCAATAAAAGAAAAAGATAAAGGAGGAAATAAACTTTATTCAGAGTGGTGTACTTCTTTCTGTACTACCTTGGTCAATTATACAGTTGAATCAAGACATTAAAATATATTAAAGAACTCCTCTAAACTTGTGTTTTTATTTATTCTTTACATATCAGTTTATGCTATAAGGAAGAAATTTCAGGAAATCAAAATATTGTTGATTATTTTTATATTACAAAATAGCTTATCTACTAAGATTTTTTTATTTAGTTTTATAGAACTAATAGACTCTGTTCTATTTAGTTATATCTCAACATAATTAAAATCATTTTGAGGTGCTAAAGGAGGTGCTAAACTTTGAATATCACAGAGGTACAGCATGTCATTAAGCTATATACATTCCATTTCCCAATATGTTTTTAATATATACATTTCTAAGAGATTAAGCATTATAAAACCTTGTTTAAAATATAAATGAACCCAATTTCAATCAGTTAGTCTTGTGCTACTTGACTTTCCTAAAAGTGATGACACGTTTTATATATTTGTGAGAAATTATGGTAATTTGTTACTGTCACAATTCTGTCGTACATATTTATTTTCATAAAAAAGTCACCTTTCGGGCCCGGAGAGATAGCACAGTGGTGTTTGCCTTGCAAGCAGCTGATCCAGAACCTAAGGTGGTTGGTTCGAATCCCGGTGTCCCATATGGTCCCCATGCCTGCCAGGAGCTACTTCTGAGCAGACAGCCAGGAGTAACTCCTGAGCAATGCCGGGTGTGGCCCAAAAACCAAAAAAAAAAAAGAAAAAGTGACCTTTCTATCTTATTTATATAATGCAAAAAAATTTCAGAAAGATGTGGTAAAACTAATTAACTTATCATTAGTAACTTTTCCTCCTGGGCATACATTTGTATTTACTTCTCTAGATATCCTAAATATAGAAGATATTCTAAGAAGCTGAACCAATGCAATTTTGACAATCATAGGGAGAACTCCCTGAAACCGAAACATGTAGTTTCACAATTACATGTTAGTGCTTTTTTACACCTATAGCAATTCAAGGAAATAATAAAAATATGTATTAAAATTCTACTTGATAATTGGATACTTCGTTATATTTTAAACCATCTGTTGTTTTTTGTTTTTTGTTTTTTTTTTTTTTTTTGTGGTTTTTGGGTCACACCCGGCAGTGCTCAGGGGTTACTCCTGGCTCCATGCTCAGAAATTGCTCCTGGCAGGCACGGGGGACCATATGGGACGCTGGGATTCGAACCGATGATCTCTTGCATGAAAGGCAAACGCCTTACCTCCATGCTATCTCTCCAGCCCCTGTTGTTTTTAAATTATTTTTAAACTTTATTGATTGATAGGTTGGTTTTAGGCTACACCAAGCAGTGCTCAAGGGTTACTCCTCACTTTGCACTCAGAAATTGCCCCTGGCAGACTGTGGGATCATATGGGATGCTGGGAATCTAACCGAGTCCCTACTGCTGTGCTATTTCTCCAGCCCCTATTTTTAAATTATTAAGCCAATTCAGAGATATCTAAATTACACTCCTATAAATATTTTCATGAAGAAACAACTCTAAAATATTAAGACTATGTGTTATTCAAAATAAAATAATATTTTACATAATTGAGAGAATATACTTTACTGTCACTGATAATTTAGAACATTAGCAAACTCAGCTTTAATAACAGTTTCTAGATGAACAAGGTTCTGTTTCCTGTGCAATGTCAATCAATATCATCACTCAGTTAGACAGTGAAGTGTTTTTCCAAATGTAGACCTTACCAAAATACAGTAATAATTATGTAAACTGTCGACTTTATCAACACATTCTTGTCTTTTAAAGTGTTCTGATGTTTTTATTTTGGAAGGAAGAAATTTAAAAATTAAGATATATTGTTCAATATGAAATTACATGACTATTCACTTAAAAGTAGTACTCAAACTTTGTCAAATATATTTAATTTTACACCAAAGTTAGACTGGTTCCCATATTAGTTACATGCTAATATAAAATCTTTATTATCAACACTATAAATACTAAACAATATCACTGTACATCAGAGTTTGATGACCATGAAAAGGATACAATTAAATTATCTCATAGAAGAATTTACTACATATCTTTTCAGAAATACAAAGCATGCTTTCCAGAAATAAATATAGTAATGGAATAGTTTTAATTTACAGTGACTTACATACTTATTCACTAAAAACCTTACTGGATGAATCAATAGCTCAGTGGGTCTGGCTTTTGCCTTACATGCAGCAGAACTGGGTTTGATCCATTTAGGCTAAGACATGGTCCCACCCAGAAGTGAGTCAAGAGTGGTCCCTGATGACAAAGTGAGGAGTAAGCCCTGACCACAAGCTAAATGTGGCCCAAAAGCCAAATACTAAAATACAAAACAGAACCCCAGAAAGAATCTGATGAAATTTTCTTTGAGTTCTCAACTATTCCATTTATAATACAATCTTCAAGGCAAAGGGCATACTGTTCCCCCTAACTCCACCTTATAACCAATTCTTAGATATGATTTATTATACTAAGATAAATAAAAAGGCAAATTATTCTAAAATCAAATAAATTATATCCTATTGCTATTTTTCTTAAACACTTTAATAAAATGTTAAATTTAAGGTTTCATTATTAGAGTTAGGGTAGCAAACCTACTATCAACACAATCATATATATAACAAAATATTTCTACTTTCTAAAGGATCATTTTTAGAAATGAAGTTTAGACAAATATTAATAATTTTATAAATGCCTAGTTTTGTTGTTTAATTGTCTCTAGATTGTTTAAGACAATAAAATAGTAATTTGCTGATTTACAGATAAAATTTTTATGTAATATATACAAATATTTATGGAAAATAACTGCATCTGAAAAAATAGAAAAACTATCATCATAAGGATAAATTAATGTATCTTGTTCAAAGAGAAAAGATATGTGACTAAATGTTTTTTAATAAAGCACTATCAAATTAGTTCTCAAATATAAAAATTATAACTTTGTGAGTTAATCTTTTTTAATATTTATGTTGATGATTGTTAACTTACCTGTCGCAAACCAGGTAAAGAAATTAAGCAGAGAAAAAATATGTTCCTTTTTGTTTTAATTCCTTAAGACATTATCAGTAGTTGGCAAGAGTTACATTTGATAGACCTGGCCTACTTGAAAAGAATATCAGCCTATTATAATTTTTTGGGTTTTTTTTATTTGTTTTTTTGGGCCACACCCATTTAATGCACAAGGGTTACTCCTGGCTAAGTGCTCAGAAATTGCCCCTGGCTTTGGGGGACATTATGGGACACCAGGGGATCGAACCATGGTCTTTCCTTGGCTAGCACTCGCAAGGCAGATACCTCTAGCGCCACCTCACCGGCCCCAGCCTATTATAATTTTAATATTTAGATTTTATGTAGCATATTCTTTTAACTCTATTAGAAAGCAAAATCTTTGGTAGGATTTTGGCATATTAAAAGAAAAAAATCTTTATTTGAAATATCTCTAGCTTGATACCATCTCTAAGTATTATTTAAGATCAGGAGTCCAGTGGGAAAAATTGACAAGATTAAAAAATAAAAACTAGGGGCCGGAGAGATAGCATGGAGGGTAAGGCATTTGCCTTTCATGCAGAAGGTCATCGGTTCGAATCCCGGCGTCCCATATGGTCCCCCTAGCCGGCCAGGAGCGATTTCTGAGCATGAAGCCAGGAGTAACCCCTGACTGCTGCTGGGTGTGACCCAAAAACCAAAAAAAAAAAAAAAAAAAAAAAAAAAAAAAAAGAAAAGAAAAACTAAAAATAACATTTATTTCTCATGGACAACCTTTATTTCAGCAAAATACAAGTCTCTACTATCCTTATTTCAAAATATATTTACCCATAAATTCTTCCCTACAGTGTGGGAGTCATTCCTAACTACTTTCATAAGCAGATAATACTATTGTATCACACATGTTGACTCATGCAGACACACAGACATAGAGGCACACACAATACTACAAATTTGACTTTTCCTAAAACTAATATTCTGCTTACTCAGAGGAATAATCCATGCAGGAGCTACCCTGCCTAAGTTCTCAGTTTGAAGACTGTTAGTAAATCAAATAAAAATTCGACTGAAACCTATACTTTACTGTTGAATCAATTTAGTAAACATTAAACTAGTTTGGAAAATTAAAAAAATGTTATTTACTAAGAAATTACATCTTCCTTAGTTATCTGAAATACATATAAATGACAGCATTTTTATATTGATTGTAAACCAATTTTATTATGTTTTTATCAAGATGACATTGGAGGAAAGAGGAGGAAGGAGATATTCTTTGCAGGAGCTTTAAAGTTAATTCATGTACCATTCTTTTTTTTTTTTTTTTTTTTTTTTTTTTTTTTTTTTTTTTTTTTTTTTTTTTTTTTTTTTGTTTTGTTTTTTGTTTTTTGGGCCACACCCGGTAACGCTCAGGGGTTACTCCTGGCTATGCGCTCAGAAGTCGCTCCTGGCTTGGGGGACCATATGGGACGCCGGGGGATCGAACCGAGGTCCGTCTCCTAGGCTAGCGCAGGTAAGGCAGGCACCTTTACCTCCAGCGCCACCGCCCGGCCCCTCATGTACCATTCTTAACTACCATTTTAACATAGGAAAGATGATAAATTAACATCTCCTTAAAGACTATATTGAAATGTCAAGATGAAAACATTTAACTATTGATTAAATAGAATTATCAGTAATAAAATTAACCATCACTTCCTCTTGAGTCAGTACCTTTTTGAGATAGTGTAATGTAATCAGTCAAGGTTGTTCTGTTTTATTTTGGAATCTTAAAACAATAGTCAACTGTCTAAAAACTTTAAAATGAATATTATAAATTATTGATTCAAGAATTGCACAAATCCAAACAGGACTAAAAATTAAGTAGAAAGTAAAGTGGCTGTTGACAGATTCCTCAGATACAAGAATAAGAGAAGAAAAAGTTTTTTGCTAAGCCTTTACTTTAATTCACACAACAGTATGCCAATTGAGAGATAGACTATTTCATTGAAACATAAAAGATAACAAATTAGAGAACTTTTCTTTTTGCGTGTTAAAGTGAAGAAAGCAAAATACTAAAGGCAGCTTTCTGATTTGGAGGCCTGATGTCATCAATATGCTATTTTTGCTCTTTGCCAGGTTAACAGAATTTATTGCAGCAATTAATGCAAAACATATGTGCTGAAATACCCATATGAAAAGTATAATTGCTCCAATTTAATTTGCTACCTTGCAAAACTGTTTTAGCTACCTTTTTTGAAAGCCTTTATTTAAATAAAGGATGTGTTTTTTTTATATAAAAGTGAAGATAAATCATTGACATGTATTTCTCACCTTAATGTAAACTGTATACAACTTTTTAGAAGTGACAATATTTTCCAGGAAGAATAACATCTACTTTTACAATGTAATAGGTTCTCCCATTTGTAATTCAAATACTTTATTCACATTTCATTCTCATTTTAGAAAATCTTAAAATTCATGTTCAAGTTTTATTGATAATTGCCTCACAATGTATATGTAGTTGTTAACATATTTTTCTTACAAAAATGTATTAGAGTATCAGAGAAGGGAGACAAGTTAAAAGGTGTGAAAAAAGGCACTGCAGGCATTCTCACCTATTCTTCTGTCCACATCAAATTTTAAATAGTTTTCTTAGAGGGTTTTCCCTTATGTAGATAATCATAACTTATGTTCCTGAACACTTTGAAGTTTCAAAGTATTCTTTGAAGTACTTTTTGGAAACTACGTACTTGGGAAGTAAAATTTATTGCTCTGCATTTTTAAGTTATTTTGGCCAAGTTATTTTTGCCAAAAGACGGACTAACGTTGCAAAATGAGAATTCCTCTGAAGTAGGAACACACCTACCTCATTCATAAAAATTTGTGAACAGAAGAAACTAAATAAGAGATGTAAAATAGATAATAATAAGGACAAGAAGATGTGCCATATTTACCGCTTTATTATGATTAATTTTCCAGTTTACTTAGATGTAACATAAAATTCTATCTTAGAAAAATGTTAATGATTAAATCTGGATTCCAGTAACAAGTGAAGGATAATGTCACAGAGAATCTTTCTAACCAACAAAAGCCTGTCAGTTTCCTCAATGTAAGACACTGAGGTTACCTTTAGTCTTATAATTCTCTGAATTCAGTCTGTTTAAAAAAATTTTAAAATAAAACACTGAAACGCAAAGTAATTAGCAACTTCCAACTGTTAACCTACCTTAATAAACCCAACTCTCAGAAAACTTCTGTAACCCATTCATTCTATAGTTGTCCCACTCCAATCAAAAGAGGTAAAACAATCCTTTTTTTTAATAGAAAACGGTGCCTATTACTCTGGGGCAGAAGAATTTCTGTTGTGCACAGGGCAGAGTTTTGGAGCCCTGTACCTTGAATCAGTGAAGGCTTAACAGGTGGCTTTGTTAAGTGGCCTTAAAGAAAACTGAAGCAGATGTCTCTTTTCTCTCAAGAGTTAGAAAGACTCAAGAAAAGGGAACTCGAAAGAATAAAAAATAAAGTAAACTTATAATACACTAGAACTCAAAATCAAGGGACATTTTTGCAGTTTCTCCACCAGTGCGCCTAGCCCCAAACTGCAGACACTCTTGGGTCATGCGTCCTTGGTGTAAATGCATCCTGGTTATGCTCCCTGAAGATGCTAAGCTAAAAAGGTGGCATTGGCAGAGAGGGGCGCCAAGGAGATGCTGGATCTGAGTCTTACGCATTCTCTGGGCAGGATCCTAAACCCACCCTGGCAATCCAGGTTGCCCTCAGGACGCCGCGTCACCAAGCGCCAGCAGCTAGTTGGCTGCAGGCAGAGGGCGCACGTTTGCTTCTTGCTGATGCAGAATCTCATCCGGAAGCTGATACCCCAAGAAACTTGGCTCCCCACGACTCTCCTCTTGCAGCCTCCCCCCGGGCTGACAGCATCTAGCACCGATCGATCGCCGGTGGAAACCCGCAGTAGCGGAGTCTGGCCGAGCTCCCGCCCTGAGTTCAGACCCCTGAAACTGTTATCTCCTAGTGCTGTGTGATGGGAGAAAATAGGGATGTCTTCTTCCAGCTTCTGGAGCGCTGAAATTGGGGGCTGGTGGGGGAAGGGGTGCGGACCTGGAGATGTTAGCTGCTGCTGCTAATTTTTTTTCTTTGGGGGGGGGGAGGTCTGATCTCATCTTTATTTCGATGTGGGATGAAGTTTCCCCGCGCATCAGTGAATCTGGACCAGAGAGCCGGACAGTTTGTATTGCAAGCGTTCAGGGAGTGGATGGGGACGCTCTTCTGCTCTGGTCCCAGCGTTGTTGCTATCCTTAAATTCCCTCTCCCTACTTAAATGTAGCCTCAAGCACACTTGGGAAATGTCTTGCATATTCACGATTGGGCAGTGTGACACCAGGGGACTGGAGCACCAGGGGACCGTCGTTCTTCTGTGGCCAGCCCCCTTCCAAGCAAGGCTAAAATGATTCACAACCGTTTGTTTGTGCAACGCTGCCACTTGTTTCCCCTTATTCCATTCTGGCCTATTCTTCTGACTTCATCATGTTGGTTTAGATTATGTGGATTTTCACCCTTTTGCTTTGACTGAAACAGCAGGACGTGGTTTAGAAAATGAAGGGAGGGAGTGGTTCGCATACTTAAGGCTTCTAGTTTAATAACATCACTCCAAGTTGGAGGCTTTTACTTGCTGAACTGGTTTTCATTCCATCCACTCTCCACATGCACTCGCCCAGACATCCAGAGGGGGAGGCATTCTTTGGTTTAAAAACTTTTCTTAGATAAAATATTTATTTCTGGGCAGAAAAAAAAATCAAATCTAAAGTTTGTATTTGGAGAGAAGAAATAAACCATTGCAATACTCTCTCTCCCCCACTTTTCTCCCACTTTTATTAGAAATTGAATAAAACTTGATTAGTCAGATGTTTAAAAACTATATATGCTTATATATATATGTATATGTATGGCTAATGGTTCATATATATGAATATTGCCTTGAGAACGTTTGCACTTTTCATCCTTCCAATCTCTAATAATTATTTTCTTACACTTGTAAAGACTTTTTTTTTCTTTTCCAATAGACTACATTTTTTAGAGAAAGTTGAGAGGAGTAAACTAAATTGTGCTGACTTACAGGATTTTCCAGGAGAAAACCTCCTGCCAGCTTCCAAGAACTACCTGATACTAGGCAGCTCACAGACTCAGAAAGTGAAATTAAAAGACTCCACGTGTCCACAAATTCTGAGCTTCATGAGGAGTAACTTCTTAAATTAATGTGTGTTGAGGTATTTTTGCTTTTTGTAAATGTCTCAGTGTTCATTTTATTTCTTAAAACTTTGCTAAAGCATGATATAAGTTTGATTTTTTTTTTTTGAGAAATGCACTTCCTATTCTGGTTTTCAGTATACTTGGATGAATTATATAATGAACATTTCACACCACCAGTCAACTCTTTATTTGAAAAGTCTGTGGAAAGCTACTTGTGCACTTGGTTAAAAAAAATTAAAAAAAAAAAAGGCATTGACCCTCCTGGTGATAAAATCCAGATCTCTGAAAACAGAACAAAAATGGGACACCTGCATCTGTTTTTCTAAACCTTTATCAGATAGGAATTAAAAAAGCAGGTTTTATTAAATATTTCAAAAAAAATACATGTATATTAGAAAATGAACAAAGTTGGAGTTCTTGACAGAAAATGATTTGTAAAACTTATTATTCATCCAAGAAATACATATTTTCCCTTAGATCTAGTATTTATGCCAAACAAAATTATTGGAAAATGAATAAAATCAAAGGTAACCCACATCACAGATTTCGTAGTAAGAAAAGGTCTGTAATAACTTATCGAGTTTTGATGATTTGTGGAAAGTTTTATTAATATTTTCTTGCAGATTTTATGACTTGGAAAATGTAACTCGCAAGAACTGCTCTTACTGTTTCCATTTGCGTTGACGTTAGTAAATCAAATATACTGTGGAAATATGTTTTGCCTTTAAAACCCTTTGCATATGTAACTGATTATTTGATATTTAAAAATTGCAATTTTTTTCAGAAAACTTACAGTTTCAGAGAGAAACTTTAGTGAACATCATAAACAAAGGTATTCTAAGAAACTTTTTAAAGTTCAAGACCCTTAAAGAACAAAGCAGAAATTTAACAGTAAAATATGGATACTAGTACAACAATGATAAGGAATATTATTAAGTCCATTGGCTCCAAATTTAGCTTAACTGACAAAGTAAAGCTACTTGTTTCTAAAAGCAGTGCACAAACAAGAACTGTATTCAATTAATAAATTTTCATATGCAACTTTCTAACTCATTTAGCAATATGAAAAATTTACCTTGATGCTCTGATCGCATATAACAGTTGGTTTAATGTGTTTGGTGAATTTTAAGTGTTTTGCAGTGTAGTCTCCAATTCTTAGTGTTCTATGAGAAAGACAACTATATAAAATGTCACCAGGATAAAACACGTGGCAACGGTATGTTACTTGCAGTTTTCCTTCTACCGTTTCAATGGCTTGAGTTATAAATTCTTGCCTATATTTGATACATGCTTATATTTATAATCATGCCTATATATTCCTATATTTTGAAGAAGTCAAAGATGTTTACAAGTTTAACATAAATAATACAACATATTTTGATATAATGAAGCTGGTATTTATTTATAGAGCTATTATTATTGTCAGCATATTCATTACTTAAAGCAGTTTTCAACTTCTCATTTATGGCAAGGATTTGAATGTTGTGATTCATGAAATATTCAAGTAAGGAGAATGGTGTAGTAAAGTGGATCTCATCTCCACTGTATTATTATTATCACTTTAGGAAAATATAGATTCAGAATGAATTAATTTCATGATAGATTTTGAGAGGTTACATGAAGTTTCTTTCCGGCACAATCAAAATATTATCCTAGCAATTCAGGTTGTCAGTAAAAGCTTAAACAAATTTGCTGATAATCCTGTTAATGACCTAGGTCAAGTGTTAACTGTTGTGGGTTATAAAATAGTGAAATTAAGGTTTCTCCTACCTCCAGGCAAATAGCACAGTTATAACTGATGGAGGGAGGTAGGGGGGAGCTATTAGAAGGGCTATTAAATTACAAAAATGTATAATAAATTCAATTATTTAGTCTAGCAAGATGAAATACTCTTAAAAGCAAATGTAGATCCTCTCTCAAAAATAACACTCTTTAAGAATGATCAGATAGCTTAGTTCTCTATTAATTTTTAAGTGATAAAGTATTTTTACTCAAGGACTAATGTTTACACATGAATAATGACACCAATTCCTAATAATATTTTAAAAGACAATTTAGTATTGAAATATTAGTTTCTCCCATATTAATATAATACTAAAAGTGAATAAATTGCTCATCTGCAAGCTATACTTTTAATATTTAAATGACCATATAGTTTTATCAAATATTTAGAGGACTTGTGTTCAGTGAGATACATTTCATAGAGTTATGTCCAATCCACTTCCATGAAAGTATCTTAAAACAGATAATATGTGTATATAAAATATATGTATATATTAATCTCTTTTGTTTGATAAACTGATTTCTGGTATAAAAGTTCTAAGGGTAAAATTTAATTTATGAACACTTGGAAAATAATGTATATTAATACTGATAAAGAGTTATTCTGTCTCAAACTATTTCAAATGTGTGAGTGTTTAAAGAAAGTATTTTATACAATGTCATAGTAGAGTGAAGCAATAATAGTTGATACTTCACTTTATATTAAGTTTTAACCTATTTTTGTACTCATTTCTTTTTTTCTTATCACCAACCATCAAAGATATATACAGGGAGCAAATATTAAACTTTTCTAATAATACATAGTATGTCAATCCAATTTTGTCATGAAAAGTATTTGATTTCCCATTGGGAGAGTTTCTTTATGTATTGTATAAACGGAAAGACCTGTGAGACTCTTATAATCATTTCTGTGGCTTTTATAAAGTGTCTATTAAAATAGTAAGCCAAGTCTTGATTTATATGATCATCAAAATTTTGAACAAAATATTACAATTGAGAAACAAAGATCACTACATTTTTGGGGTGATTACTAGAAAATTATTTGTAAATGGGTAAATATAAATAGTTTGGATGAAACTTTTTAAACTTAATTTTATGGTTATACAGCACATCCATATTAATATTTGATGAAATATATTAAATATACTGATGAGATTCTCATTTAACTTAATGACTTGCTTTCTATCTCTTTTAGTGTTTTATACTTATACCTTTGATTTCTGAATAAATTCTCATCAATTTATTAATAAATTTCCCAAACTGTTACAAAGGATTTTGAGTATAGCATTTAAATATCAACTAGTATTTTGTATTTAAGTTTTGAAAATGTGAGCTCTAAAACTATATTAATAAGAATAACTTTATTATCATTCCTGTACACACAATCTATACATTTTCAAAAACAAACTAAATATCAACAAAATTAAAGCATCATTCAAAATTTTATTTCAAAGCATTGCTTTATAATGTCACTAGGGAAAAGAGATGCTGCTCTCTAGACAGGCTCTAAAAGAATAACCCAAGAACAATAGAGAAAAACTTTTATTCAAGCTCATAATGAAATGCATTTATGTTATTTTTCCAAATATATTTGCATTCCTATATGAATACTGTTAATGTGTACCTACTTGTTAATAATATTCATCAAATGTCGAAACATTAAAAGTATGAATTAAAACTTTACATTAATTTTTTTATTTCATTTAATTTTAAAATTAAAATGACTGATTTTATGTAAGTGTAAATATTTGTAAAATATATCCCATCTTGCAATTTATTGAAAGGTTACATCTCTTCCTCCTCAAAAACATTCTCAGCTATATCTCTGTGCATTATTTAATAATATTCATTAATTATATGAATAGTGCATAAATTTTTCCATATGGAAAATTAAAATTGATCAAGTAGTGTGGAAATAAAACAATTTAATTATTGTCAATACTTTAATGTTTTCAAAAATAATATTTTAGAAATATTAATTTTAACTTATTGATAGGTTGCTCATTATACAAATGACTATCATTTTTGACAAATGATTAATTATTACTTCCTAATAAATATTTTAATTTGATTAGTGAAGGAATGTCACCTGTACGTAAGATTATTTTCTTCCATTTAATCATTTAGAATCTTCAATACCACCCCATAAGAAGAAAGATCAATTTAATGAAATCTGCCAAATTGATATAGGCAGCCACTGAGGAAAGAGATTAAACTCTTTTATTAGCTGAGAAAGTAGGTCACAAATATGAAAGGTATTTTAAAAAATAATTTATCATTTTTTAAAGTAATTTGTGTTTGGATATTTAAAAAAGTTATATATATATATATATATATATATATATATATATATATATATACCTCTATAAACACACCCGTATTGGTCTGGCAACAAAAGTCATAATAACTGATATCATATATAATGTAAATTTTGCACATCTCAATAGTGCTAAGTTTTTCAATAAATTAGAAATGACTAGTGAAAAATCAAAGTTTTAAGTGATGCTATAAAAATCATTTATATAGCGAAGTTTGTCTACAGATTGTTATGGTATTCACAAATCAATAAGAATAGATAACAAAAGACACACCAGAAAATGCTTATGAATTGACTAAATACACAATCTCATAAACACACAATGGTTCTCAATATTAGGTTTGATGTTTCATTCATTGTAAAGCTATGAATGCCTATTCAGAGGTAAATAAATAACCCCCAAATCAAGGGATTGTCATTTGCTACATTTGCACATTCTGTCTTAATTTGCTATATTATTCCTGCCCAGGAGATTTTTACTATTCACTATTCATTAAATACAGTCTCCTATTTGTAAATAGCTCCTTAAACAAAGAGAATCCAACTTAAGCTTATTGTAATTCCTGCAAATATTGCTTATGTTAATGTGGCATATGCTCCTCATTAGAACCTGTACCGTAGAGCAAACCATCGCCTGGTGGGATCCACATCACTTTTAACATCGCAGTCTCAACCAAAAAACACACACGCACACACATATCTCCACTTCACTAAATCCAAATCCTAATTTCCCTCGGTCCATTCATAAATGCCACGTTCCCAACAGAAACAACCTGCCAATACCTTTTAAAACACACCCAAGAAGGCGTGGGGGAAGTAGTTTGGAATTTTCTTTGCAACTTCTCCTAGTACTACATGATCAAAACAGAAAAGAAAATACTACCAACACGGCTATTACTAACATCTGGAGGTATAAAACTGTAGGATTTTTCTTTCTTTCTGCTTGCAATGGGCCAACCAGCTAATTGTTGCAATTGGTATCAGAGTATGCACATTTTTAGATTCAAGCTAAAAATGATCCAGTTAAGTGAGGAAAATGAAAAATAAAATAAAAGCAAAGCATCTCTTTGAGGTTACTCTCAATGCAAAAGGTTCTAATGCATAAGTATCTTCAGGACTAGCAAAAAAAAAATATATATATATATATATATATCAGCTTAAAAACATGCTCTGAAGTACCTCTGCCCCGGGGGGGGGGGGGGGGGGCCTGAGCTGGGCGCACCCTGGTACCTGACTTACCTTCATTGGAAGGCTGGACATTCAGTTCCCCAAAGCAGTGAAGAAGACAGCAGCTGAGAACGAGGAGGATGGAGAGGTGACAATCCATGTTGCTGGTGCAGAGGGCAGTGAAAGGAGCATATCTCCATGAAGCATGCCACTGATGTGAGGGGGAGCGCTCTGATTGCTGGAGAAGTTACCATGCTCCGCTCTCAGGCTGATGTCAAGTTTGACACTGGAGATAAGGAGGGGTCTGGCTGCCTTTCCCCGAACCTCTCTCTCGGGGACGTTCCCGGGTCCTAGTGCCGTCGGAAGTGGCGCTGATGAACCTGATGGAAGGTGGCGGGTTCCCAGACATTCATGAAAACCCCGAGTGGGAGCTGGATGGACGGGTGGAGGATGAGGGTACGGGGTGTCGCCAGCGGAACAGGAAATCTTGCGATTTCTGAATTTTTTTTAGGGATTAGAACAGCAAAGCGCTCTTCTCTCTCTCTCTCTCTCTCTCTCTCTCTCTCTCTGTCTCTCTCTCTGTCTCTCTCTCTCTCTCCTCTTTCCTCTCTCTCCTCTCTCTCCTCTTTCCTCTCTCTCCTCTTTCTCTCCTCTTTCTCCTCTCTCCTCTCTCTCTCCTTTCTCTTCTCTCTCTCCTCTTTCTCTTCTCTCTCTCCTCTTTCTCTTCTCTCTCTCCTCTTTCTCTCTCCTCTTTCTCTCTCCTCTCTCTGTCTCTCTCTGTCTCTCTCTGTCTCTCTCTTTCTCTCTCCTCTCTCTCTGTCTTTCTCTGTATCTCTCTGTCTCTCTGTCTCTGTTTCTCTCTGTCTCTGTCTGTTTCTCTGTCTGTCTCTCTCTGTCTCTCTGTCTCTGTCTCTCTCTGTCTCTGTCTCTCTCTCTGTCTCTGTCTCTCTCTCTCTGTCTCTCTCTCTCTCTCTCTCTCTCTCTCTCAATGTAAAGCTACTGTTTTTATTGTTTGCTGTAAGTTAAGTTCTCTTGGAGATTCATTCCCAGAAGGAACCAGCAAGAAACTCTGATAGCAGTGCCAGATGGCAAAAAAAGAAATCAGATTGCTAGAGAAGTGTGTGTGTGTGTGTGTGTTGCTAAAGGAAATGACCCTTTCCTTTAAAAGAAGTCAATGAGGATTAGATGAGTGAGAGGAAAACACGGATTTATTCCTTGGATCTGTTTAATGTTAGCATAACTATTTATTTACTAGTCCTTTATGGTGGGGAAACACACACACACACACACACACACACACACACACGCGCCAGAGCAAAAAGTTTCATTTATTCTAGGTTAGATGGTGTAGCACTTTCACTTAGATTTGGAATTAGAATTTTATATTATTGTTTTTTTTTTTTTTTTCCTATTTGGGTACCTTGAGGGCACACATGGGGATGCTCAGGATTTACTTCTGGCTCTACATTGAAAGAACACATCACGTTGTGTTCAAGGATCTTATAGGGTTCTGGGAAATGAATACAGGTTGGCTGAGAGCAAGACAAGTGCCTTGCCCACTACATTATCTCTCCAGTTCTTGAGATTTCAGTGCTAATAGGACACACTGGTTTTCTAAATCTTCAGTATCCCAAGGAAGTGAGAAAATCCAGTTCTAGCAATAGCTGCTGGTCAGCATTCATCCTTTGTCTCTGATGTGATGATAAATAAGGAGGGCACAAACCAAACCTCTAGTGTCTGACAGCACATCTTTATGCTCAGCCCCTGACCATCCAGCAGCCTTGGGATCTCTATGTCTTGCACATGATTCATCACCACTCCCCATTCAGCTTCCCAGTCACTTCCTAGCTCACAATAGCTGAATACTGTTTATCTGCAACATTACAAATCCAATAGTTAAATAAGAGTCTGCTTGAGTTGTTCACTTACTTTAATAGTCATAAGTGGTTTCTCTTATATTCTATTTCCTTGTTGGACATTAGTATCGTAATCATTTTCAGCCAAATAATTTTGTAATTTACATTTGAACAACTCTTTTCACTTACCTTTAAAACATCTCTGTGAAGATAATGATTTTACTATTCTCCCACTAATTTATTTTGCTGCTCTGTAGGGAAACAAGACTCTATATTCCTAGCACAACTACAGTCAAGGAAGTGTAACAACTTTAAGAACAGACTAATGATCGATTTCAGAGCTCTAGGTAGTAGAATCAAAATAAGGTATGGATAGGGTCTTGCAAATAAGATATTCATACCACAACCCTTACACTTCTAATGAGAGAAGACAATTTTCTCATGAATTTAAAATAGTGACTTCTGAGACTAGTTTCCTGGCTGGGATGGCAGTGGCAGGTTGGGTAGAGAAAACCCAGAGGAAAGAATGACCCTATTCTTTTTTATAGTTATGCCTTAATCCTTTCTATCTCAAACTTTTTCCTGCATTATGTCACAGGAGGCTGAAGAACTCTCTTCAAGTGCCAAGTCTGTCAAGATTGAAAATAATGACAGATACAGTACAGAAGACTGAGATAGTGGTGACTGTGGTATTCTTTAAAATCCAAAACAACTGTAGTCTTTCCACAAAGCAAACTTCCATTGTTCTATGTCTAGATAAGATTTTGTTCTGAGACTTGAAAGAAAATAATGTCTTATTTGGAAATGACAATTCAAAAACAGTTTTGAGAAAACTTTCCACATGCACACGAACACTGGCTCCTCTCTTCTCAGTCGCCTTCTCTTTTTGTACTTAACCTGCCTGTCACAGGGGAAAGAGTCATTCATATTGGCAGGAAGCTACAATGGCATCAAAATGAGTAAAAAGCAATTCTTGATCTGGGGTTATAATGTAAACAGTATAGAATCTTTCAATAGACTCCCTGGGTCAGAAGACATCAAACTATTTATTGAGTTTTCATGATCTGAGTACCATTTTGGATAGATGTGAAAGAGTCATGTCATACAAACAGAAGGGAACAATGAATTTGACCACAGAAAGAATGAGGAGGGTAGAAATGAGGGCACTCATTCATATGGTCCCCTACAGAAAGTCATAATTGAGTTGCAGCT
The DNA here is from genome assembly GCF_024139225.1 of Suncus etruscus. NCBI lineage: Eukaryota > Metazoa > Chordata > Mammalia > Eulipotyphla > Soricidae > Suncus > Suncus etruscus. The sequence continues at coordinate 75,114,962 of NC_064860.1, read as the reverse complement.
GTAAGGGTGAGTAGGAGGTCCGTAGAAGGAGAACGGTTTAAAAGGCACTGCAGGTAGAAAGATGAAATATAAATGCGATTATTACTTTATAAGTGAATGCAAAGTTAAGACAGTGTTTTATTGAGAATAAATAATAGGTACAGTACATAACTGGCTGAAAAACATAAAATGTAAATAGTAGGGAGGAGTGCTAAAAGATGCACTTCAAAAGACACATTGGAAAACTGCAGAGATTTTTATGACATACCTCAGCAATTTTACAATTTGTGATATAAAAAGGTATCAGACATATTTCAGCTAGTAAGAACTTGATCATATCTAAGTGTTTAGAAGAAATTTTACTGGAAGTGAAATGTCTGTGGTTATATAGTTCACCATCTATTGAAGCAGCTATACTGCTTATGAAAAATGTCTTTTCATTCCTTCTGTCTAAGACTTGCTGAATCAAGAATTTCTGAGATTGGTATTTAAAAGCCCAAAACTTGACAAGTTTTTTTTTTTTTTTATGCAATCCTATGTTTAAAAATTACCAGTTATTGCAAAGCAGGAAAGTTTGAGGCAAGGCAAAGGTTATTTTAAAAATAAAACATAAATAAAAAGTTACTAAATTAGTTTCCATGTAACAAAAAGTAGCCTAATAGATGCAGAGATTAACTAGACATTTGAAGTAGAATAATAATCATTTAAGAAAATTTAAACAATGGTTGAAGAAAAGAGAGATAAGTAGGGCATTTTTTGTTTTGTTTCTTTTTGGGCTACACCCGGTAATGCTCAGGGGTTACTCTGGGTATGTGTTCAGAAATCACTTCTGGCTCTGGGGACCATATGGGACTCCAGGGATCGAACTTCTGTCTGTCCTCGGTTACTGTGTTCAAGGCAAACACCCTACCACTTGTACCAGAGCTCTGGCCTCTAATAAGGTAATTTTTGTTTGTTTGTTTGTTTGTTTTGTTTTTGGGCCACACCCGGCGGTGCTCAGGGGTTACTCCTGGCTGTCTGCTCAGAAATAGCTCCTGGCAGGCACGGGTGAGCATAGGGGACACCAGGATTCGAACCAACCACCTTTGGTCCTGGATCGGCTGCTTGCAAGGCAAAAGCCGCTGTGCTATCTCTCCAGGCCCTAGTAAGGTAATTTTTAACTTACATTTTACTAAGGGTTTACAGTTAACATAATATGAATACCTCATTTGTGACTAACCATTTACAGATTTTTAAAATAAAATAAAAAATAAGGTCTGTATCTACCATTTATTTTAACTTAGACTCACAATATGAAAATATGGTAAACGTTAGATAAAAAGTGCATGTACTACATTTTCATAGCATAGAGGTGTAAAAGTAATTCAACTGACTAAAAGACGCTTCCTAAAATAGAATAAAATTACATGGCATCAGAAAAAAATTAACATTATAATCAGAGTTTGAATTTTAAAAAATGTAAAGAATCATGCATTTGCAGAAAATAAACCTCTATTTCTTGAGACTAGCTTTTGATTGGGAGGGAGGGGATGTAGAAAAGAGGGAAAAAGAATGTTTAGGAAGATGGAAGAAAATGAGGAATTACATAACCATTTCTAACAAGTTAGGAATTAAGATTGAAATGGAAAAAAAATATAATCAGGAGAAATGGTGGTGCAAGCAGCAGGCAGTCTGCCTTGTATGCGGCTGACCTAGGGCAGATGGCAGTTTGATCTCCTGGCATCCCATAAGGTCCCCAAGCCAGGAGAGATTTCTAAGTGAGCCAGGAGTAACCCCTGAGCATCACCAGGTGTGGCCCAAAATAACCAAAAAAAAAAAAAAGGAATATATTCATTTGCATTTTAGAATAATACTATTTTAGTCATTTAGAGAAGATGAAATGTTGAGAATGAAACATCTCTACTGCATAGAAGCTAAGAGATCAATGCAGATTACTTTGCAATATAATAAGCAAAAAATTATGCAAGACACAATTTGGGTTGCAGAATCATAACGATCCAGTGACTTTTCTGCAGGTGCTGCTTCAATAAAATTTAAAGACTAACAGGTAATCATGGGACCAGAGCTATAGTACAGTGAAGGGTTTCTGCCATGCATATGGTAAGCCCCGGCTCAATCCCCTGCATCCCATATGGTTCCCAGGGCCTACCAGTTGTGATTTCTGAGCACAGAGTCAGGAGTAAGCCTGAACACCACGTGGTGTGACCTCAGAACTATATCAAACAAACAAATAAATTGAAAAATAAATGAGTAAAGTAACCGATAACGATAATAAACAACTGAAAATAGATCTTATTATATGCTAATATATGAAACTTTCGAGATTTCAGGGTTCAGATAAAATGTAAGTCTAATATTTGATAAACAAATAATCATCCAATACCTTTTAAAAATCTTGATTGAGTATAGGGCATTACACCAAGCAATGATGGTAAATCTACAAATCGCACATTTATAAATGGAGAGATAGGTTCACAGATTATGATTATGAGAAAGATAAATATATAAGATTATGAAAGGTTCTAGAAGAAACCTTATTTTATGTATTTATATTTTTGGAAGTGAAAAACATATTTTACTCATAGGTGCTGAAGAAGAGGAGGGAGAAGATAAGAAAGGGAGAGAGGAAAGCTCTCAAGAGTGAGTGTGGCATTCTCCAAAGATGGAGAGAGCCTGAGTATATAACACAGCATGAAAGTAGAGTGTGCACATCTTAAGAAGGGAAATGCTAGCTAATATGCACATGCAGACTCCATGTGCCTGGACACAAAGAACACATGTGCCTCTAGTTGTCTTTTAATCTTTGGTTTCAGTGAAGATGCAGTCAGGAAAGCAAGATAAATTTAACTCATTGGAAAGGGAATATTACTACACAAATTTCTATGTTAGATTGATTTTGATAAAATGATTTGAAGAAACCCAATCTGAAATGCATTGTTAGAGAAAAAGACCTTTGCTAGAATAGTTTCTTTAGAAAAAAATATGTATGTATATATATTTTTTCCAAGAATGAAATGATACCCTGTCACATTACATGACAGAAAGACATACAAAGTACTAGAAGTGACTATTATGTTATACTTTTTCTTTCATTTCTTTTTCTTTCTTTTTTCTTTCTTTTTCTTTCTTCTTCTCTCTCTTTCTTTCTTTCTTCTTTCTTTCTTTCTTTCTTTCTTTCTTTTTCTCTTTCTTTCTTTCTTTCTTTCTTTCTTTCTTTCTTTCTTTCTTTCTTTCTTTCTTTCTTTCTTTCTTTCTTTCTTTCTTTCTTTCTTTCTTTGTGTCTTTCTTTCTTTCTTTCTTTCTTTCTTTCTTTCTTTCTTTTCTTCCTTTCTTTCTCTTTCTTTCTTCCTACCTTCCTTCCCTCTTTCCTTCCTTTTTTCTTTCTTTTCTTTCTTTCCTTCTTCCTTCCTTTGTTCCTTCTTTCTTTCTTTCTTTTTCTTCCTTTCTTCTTTCTTTCTTCCTTCCTTTCTTCCTTCCTTCCTTCCTTCCTTCTTTTCTTTCTTTCTTTCTTTCTTTCTTTCTTTCTTTCTTTCTTTCTTTCTTTCTTTCTTTCTTTCTTTCTTTCTTTCTTTCTCTCTTTCTTTCTTTCTTTCTTTCTTTCTCTCTTTCTTTCTTTCTTTCTTTCTTTCTTTCTTTCTTTCTTTCTTTCTTTCTTTCTTTCTTTCTTTCTTTCTTTCTTTCTTTTTCTTTCTTATTTCCCTCTTTCTTCCTTTTTCTTTTCATTCTCTTTTTCTTTCTCTTTTTCTTTCTCTTTCTTTCTTTCTTTCTTTCTTTCTTTCTTTCTTTCTTTCTTTCTTTCTTTCTTTCTTTCTTTCTTTCTTTCTTTCTTTCTTTCTTTCTTTCTTTCTTTCTTTCTTTCTTTCTTTCTTTCTTTCTTCCTTCCTTCTTTCTTTATTTTCTTTCTTTTCTATCGTCTTAGAGATTACAATCAGTTTAGTGCTTGTCTCAAAGTACCTCCAAGATGAAGTATCTGGTGAAGATGACAAAACTTCACATTCAAAACATTTGTATAACAGAACTTAAGAACATCTTCTTGAAACCTATAAGACAAATAGTAAATGGTTCAGAAACCATTCCTTGTGCATAAGGTATGTAACAAATTTCATTGAAATGAAAACTGGATTTTATAATTGAAGGATTTTAAACTTTGTTTGTAGCTGCTTGGATGAAATAATTTCACATCAATAATATTTTATAAAAGAGTAAATAAAACAGAGAAAAAGAAAAATAAATGTACTAGCCTTTCAAAAAGGCAATACTACAGGTTAAGAGTAGCCTAGAAAAAAAATCTGTGTAAAATTTATTTCTTAAATAAAGATTACTAGATTTTTCTTTCATGAATAAAACTTGTGATATAAGAATTGAATAAACTGGGTATATAAATAATAAATAAGTAAATTGGGTATTTAGAAAATTTTGGAAAATACTAAGCTCCAGTTAGGGCATGATAAGGTACTAGTCCAAATAGGTAATAAAATATTAAAAAATAAAACAATATATCCAGAAGTTATGCTAGAGCATACTAATTTAAACAACCAATTTTTAATTCTTAATAGTTTATTTTTCTGTAACGGATGAAATTAACCAGAAAGATTACACTTACCAGAGGAAAATATCAAGAATACAGTTTTGATTAAGTAACCTATTCAAAGGTCAGAACAATTACATACAAGTACATATCATGTCCAAAATTAACATTCTTGTTTTGTTTTGTTTTGTTGTCAAGCACAACAATGCTGAGGGTATATGTCTGGCTCTGCACTTAGGAATTGCTCCTGATGGTATACAGGGACTAAATATGATGCTATGGATCTAACCCGGCTTGGTTGTATGTAAGCAGCTGCCCAACCCACTGTACTCACTCCAGTCCCTTCAAAATTATTGGAAATTGTAAATATTATAAAAGAATAAAGAGAGAAATCAAAAGATGACACATGATGAAAATCTTCATGAGAAGAATGTAGACAAATAGTATGAAGATTAAAGATAAAGGGACCAGAGCAATGGCGCAAGCAGTAGGGTGTTTACCTTGCACACATTAACCTAGGACATATCGCGCCTCTCATATGGTCCAATATGGAACAATTTCTGAGCACATAGCCAAAAGTAACCCTGAGCATCACTGAGGGAGACTCAGTAATAAAAATAAATTAATTAATTAATTAAAAGATCACTACAGTTAATGGAAAAAAAACAAATATTGTATTAGTAATCTTTATTTGGGAGGGTTGGGGTCACACCCTGCTGCGCTCAGGTGTTACTCCTGGCTATGCCCTCAGAAATCACTCCTGGAATGCTCAGGGGACCATATGAGATAATGGAAATGGAACAATTGTCTGTTCCAGGTTCACTTTTTATGCAAGGCAAATGCCCTATCACTGTGCTATAGCTCTGGCCCTTATATTAGTATCTTATGTTTAATGTTTCATAGGTTTTTAGAATCTATCCCTCTTGCAATCAGAGTAACCTAAGTTTTACTAAATTCATAATGGTCACAAGTCAAAGGCAATGGTAGGAAAAGTGTTTGAGAAATCTTGCCATTATAAAGGACAATGAAATAAAATATTCTGTGAGAAAGTTTACAAGAAATCTTCCTACGTAAATATTAAGGGTGAATAAAGAAATAGAAAAATTAAAAATGCTTCATGAGGCACGATAATTTTTTCACTATAATTAAATTTTTTATTTGGAATGGCAAGGTAGGCCCTACAAATGAATTTCACATATTTTAACTAGTAAACAATGAATCAAACTATCTTATTTTTCTGTTAGTTTCTCCGATCAATATAAAAGGTGACGTAACTATCTTACTCTAACTATAAAGAATAAATATTTAATTCAATGGATATACATTTATTAAAAATGCAATGAAGTATATTAATGTAATTAACCAATGATACCTAAAACATTTTCTTACTTTCATAATTAACTAAATAACATATTTTCATTTAAATATATTTACTGCTATCATTATTTCTTGTCTTCCATTTATCTTGACAAAATCTAAACAATCCAAGACTTCATTGTATGCATTGTATGAAGCTTGAGAAGTGAAAGGAATGAAAAAAATACTTTCGATGAAATAGCACCTGTTTCTCAGAGCCTTAAAATAAAATTTTTGAGAAATAAGCACACATTTTTATGAATACATATCTATGTATATCCATATGCAGACATACAGAGGCTATTTAATTGAGGCATTAGGCACTAATGTTTTCTAAACCACAGCATCAATCCTTTCATATATTTAATTTTGGGCAGCTTACTAGGATACAGACACTGTATTATTTAAGTTTTTCTAACAAATCTACAGGTTATTTCTTCTGCAGATTAGACATCTTAAATGGCATGCATACAATTATAAATTAGTAAAATATCTATAGATATATTTGAGTACAAGAATTATCTGATGGCCAAAATAATACTGAAAAATACAATATTCAATATTCACATCCAATAAAATATAACTTCCTGTAAGTTTAATATACTCTCTATTTAAATATTTATCATTATAAATTACATTATTCCTAAGGATATGTGTGTATATATATATATGCAGAAAAACTACCTTTTATAGTTATTTTTTTCTAAATCAGTTTTTGAAAAGTTTTATAATACATTGACTTTTATCATTCATTTCAAATGAATTTTATGCTCTGTATTTTAAACATCAATATGATTTTCTTTTGGGGTAGCGATACCTAGTGATGAGCATTAGTAACTGGCTCCACAGTAAGGAATTACTCGTAATGGGCTTGTTGTGCCCTATAGGATATTGGGAAGGGAACTCAGGTCACCCACATGCAATGCAAGCACCATATACATGGGGCTATTGTTCTGGCCCCATTAAGGCTTTTAACAACAATATAAATAATTAACATTATGGAAGCAATAGGATATTTTCAACAAATCAAGTATAATATTGTATCTCATGCATGTCTCATATGTGGACACGAGATAATCATTTTTAATATATGCTGTTCAGAGACCAAATTTTAGCCTGTCAAGTCTCATTAAGCAAGGCTTGATAAGCACATAAAAGCAACTGTAAAAACAAAAGTGTGATTTAATATAAAGTCAATTTGAATATGTTTTGCTAAAGATGAAAAAATGTCCTTTGCTTTTCTTCAGTTAATTTGAAATACAAATAGTATTTTAATTTTATTATGCATGTATATGTTTCTGAGTAAAATTATAATAAAATAGCCTATTGATTAAAGAGGTTTTCCTTAACGATATTATCACCAAATATTTATGCCTCAGAAAAAAATTGTACGTGCATGCTAACACAACACTATATGTTATAAATGATCATTAAATGCTATACAGAAGTGAACACATGGATTTAATTTTATTTCTCAGGTATCTTATAAGCCTGAACATAAAATAGCATTACTCAATACAGAAAAATTAACTGATTATGTGCTTGTCTAACCCTAGTCGTCAATTCAGCTGGGAACCAGAAAAATAATCCATATTAAGTCATAGGGCTCTTACATTCAACATTGTCAAACATTTGTAATTTTTCACGGATGCTCTGGTTTCCACAAGTACCCAAATAACCTCACCTGCTTTTCTAATTTGTCTCCTAGACTGTGTTATGGGTCAATGATCCCTACTATGTCATGTCAATATAGTGGTTAAATAATGATAAATAATTTAAAATGTGGCAGGTAATTCACATCTTCATGTCAATCATCTTAACCTTGCAATCATTCCCAAATTAAAATGAAAACTACTCTATATCAAACAGTAGGCTTTTGAATATTCATTTATCTTAAATATTAAAATTTAAATACATTTAAATAGATTTTTCTAAAATAAAAGATAAGCACTTATTAGAGGTAAACACAACTAAAAGGGTAGGTGCACTTAAAAAACAGATTTTATTTAAAGCATTTTAAATGACTACAAATATACTTATAAATATTTTGCTAAAAATACTCCCATACCTTAACTGTGATAATGAAATGACTGTAGCTATTCATATTATGTTTTTAATTTTTTCAAATCCATCCGATTTGACATTTATGTTAATGACTTAAATTCAAATATTTAATATTTTTAAAGAATTGCATGCATGAAGTCTCAAATAAATCTTTCTAAATTACAACTTATTTCCCAATAAACTTTGTGGTACAAATGTTAGACTAAATTTAAAAGTCATATTTACTATTAGAAAGATTTTTTTGTTGGAGACATTACCACATCTAAACTATAAAGGAGTTTCACAAGCCAATACTCCCCCTGATTCAATAAAACTTTTTGTCAATTCTTATTAAAATGCTATAGACCATGTACTCCACTAGAGGGCTCTAAAGAGGCAAATCTAGTTGAAGATGCTGCTGAATAGGTCAACTCAACACAAAGCCCAAAGGCCTTCAGAGGAGTTAACCCAAGATCATTTAATTAAATTAATATATTTTTGTTATTTTGTTAAATTTATATCTATTCTGATTAGTAGTAATCATGAATGGTATGGGTCTTATATACATCAGTGAATTTTATTTAGTCACCAAATATGAATTTGTCAGATCGACATAAATCTAAGTGAATTTTTCATATATTTTCTTCAAATATGTACCAGACTTAATTTAAAAAAGAAAAGAGCCAGAGTCTTAGACTTATGTCTGCATGCAGCAAATGCATGCGTTAAATTGCTGATGCCATACAGGGTATCCTAAGCACTGCTAGAGATGATTCCTGAGTACAGATAAGGGATAAGTCTTGAACATAGCCAACTATGTCCCCAAAACTAAAGTCAGAAAATACAGTGAGTTTGACTGTGAAATAAATAGCCCATTCAAAATGGAAAGATGGCCATTACCTAAGAAATCTCTTTAATGTATGGAGCAAAGAGTGAGAGCTTGACTAGAAAGAGCAACGACTACATAAAAATTGAATAAAAATATTTTAGAGTTTTAATTTCAGAGGTATATGTTTTATAAACAGAATTATGCATAAAATGGTATAAAAATAGCATTAAAAGTATACTCCTTTCTTGTGGAAGTTAGAGACATACCTAATATTCCAATAGGGACTTTGCAGGCTATTTTCATTGTTGTTGCAGTGTTTCTGTTTCTTAGTTTGGCTTTTGGGTTAAGCAGGTTGGTACTCCAGACTCATTCCTAACTTTGTGTTCAGGCTAACCCTTCTAGTGCTCAGAGGACCACATGTCATTGTACTAGGGATTAAAGGATTAAACCAGACTTTAATTTTATAAAGTGGAGAAGAGATAGGATTCTTGGGATTACATTCAACATAACTGGCCACATAATCTTTTGCTCCATGTAACCCTATAATAATGGTCATCTGGATACCTGGGACAATTCCAGCTTACTCTTCTAATGAAACTGAATAGAAAAGTTCTTTATGGAGAAGCTATCTTCTCCATAAACTAGTCCATAAAGAGATCTGATTATGAGGATATTATGCTTTTTTTTTAGTTCCCAAATAGTTGTTGGGTCAGCTGTACATTTCAGTATGCATGTCTCTCTAGACATAGGAAGAGACATATTTTAGGTCACACAGGAATATGTTTTAGAAGTTTCCCAGGATAACTCATCACTGGAGAGGCTAACCATGACTTTTCCTAGGCACAGCAGTATCTCCTATTTGTAGTCCTCTAAGCCAGTGTTTTTCAATCTTTTTCTAGCTATGGGTTCCTTCTGACTATTTTTACCCTGCCCTACTGGATGGATACCTAGTTTATGTTGTGACACCCTATTTATGCAAAATTTATTTATTGACTCTTTGGATAGCCCTAAGAGCAATGGTGAGATCAAATGATTCCCTTGACAAATAACTTTCTAAAGTGTTATCTACTATAATAATAGTAATGATGATGATGATGATATTCTCCAATAACCCACAGTTTGATTGTATTAGGAGTGAGTCATTATGGGTAATGTCTCACAGCTCCCATGAATTCTTTTTATATTATTATTATTATTATTATTATTATTATTATTATTATTATTATTAGTTTTTGGTCCACACCCTTGAGTGGCAGTGCTAAAGGGTTACTCCTGGCTCTGTGCTCAAAAATCACTTCTGAAAGGTTCAGAGAACCATGTGAGACACCGGGTTTAAACCAGTGCCCATCCCGGGTTGCCACGTGCAAGGAAAATGCCCTACAATTAATAACAATTATAGAATATCAACAAACACAATGCCCAAGTTATTTTTGGGCTAGTTCAAGATAAGGATTTCTCTTTTCTGACAGGTCAACTCTGTAAATACAACAGAAGCTTCCAGTTTATCAAAGTCTAAATATCTGGTTTGTGTGGGCCTTACTCTCGAGCTCAAAGCTGTTAGGCACTTCCTAGCCCTCTGCCAGCACAGGAAGAATCCAGTTGAGGGAACTCCATGGGTGTCTGGCTTTTCAATGAAGGGCTGTTCTACTCACTGCTGCTTAAACCAAATTTTTGTCAAGGATTTTTTCTCATTTCTTCTAATCAGCTTCAGTTTGCTGGTGCAGATATTCTATTTCATTCTCTTTCCAATATTTATGTTGGAAAAAGAGTGGTCTCTGTCCTCCATAAGCAGATATCATACCTTGCATACTCCCATACAAAAAGGTAGCATTCTGACAAGTGTGATCTGGGGATGTCTTAAGAGTGCCTGCAACTTTCTGCTAATCATTATCTTACAGAAGATTATCTGCTTTTTTCAAGTCAGATGTCTGCTTTGCTACCTACCTTATAGATGTCCTACCATCCTTTTCCTTCTTTAGTTCATTTTTCTCTCTTCATACAATCTATTGTTTATTTATACACCCACTAGAATGTCTTCATGAAGGTAAAGTCATTGTCCCTATAGAAATGGAATCTAGATTATCAATATGCATGAAGTCAGAGTGTACATCATTCATGAGACCTTGGATGAGTAACTAATTCCATCAGCTCCAGAGGTCAGGTAGTAACATTAAGTTCCAGGTAGTTAGTGGACTGATCTACCATCTGTAGTGTGGGTCTCCATGAAGAGCATAGAGGTCAGGAACACATAGAGAAATTCTATCTAGGTTGATTTTGCATTTTAATGTCAAAATTTCAACCTTGGTTTCCAACAGACTTTGGCCTTTGCAGCTGCTATCCCTATACCCCACAATTCCTCTACCATCGTTTTCAGTCTCTCAGCAGCTGTGTTGTGCTCTTGGTCCAGCTGTCCCTTTAGTCAGTGCTCTCCTTCAATCAGCTTCTATTTCTTAATGTTGGCGATAAAACAGTCTTCTCTGTGGGGTCTCCTTCACCACCACCTGCTCACACAGCAATGCACAATGTTGGAAGGGATACCCAAGACAGAACTGGTTATATGCTTCAGGATCCTGGATTACAAAATGACTCTGGTAATGACTGTTAGTCTTCCTTGATAAACAGATAGGTATTTTTGTTTCGATGAATTATTCCTTTTGTAGTTGGGAGTACTATATCATGGATCTTAATGTCAGATACATGTTCTAAAGTGACTTCGTAGAAATGTACCTCTATTAAAAATGTCCCACGCAGCACAAACTAGTTTTAAAAATATCTCCTGATGAACATATGACAGATCTTTCTGTTCTTTCTACTTTTCATATTCACATTTACTTCCTCTGAAAGCTTATTTGCTTTCTTGGCTTTACTTACATTGTCTTTTATTATTTCTTTTGCATAATTCTCCTAAATGCCCCAAACACCACACTTATTTTGACTATTGATCTTCCACTTTGGGTATTTTTCTTGCTATCCTATAAGGTGTTCCTTCTATTCCTCAGACATAGCCTTTTTTTTAAACCAGAATTTGTCTCTGATTTAGCTAATTTCTAATACTATTTTTCTCATGCACCTTGCTTTAAGCCTATATGAGGGCTGCAAAATCTACAATCTTTACTTTTCTTTTCACCTCAGGGTATCAGTACAGGCAACTCATCCTCACCATTTGTTAGCACTGGAGTTCTTAAGATTCTTTAATAATTATTTCTCTCACCAGCATAATCTACATAATTATTTTGGTTCCAACTGCAAATGCTCAGGGTTTACTCCCGGATCCTGGTTTACTTAGGGTTGACTCATGAATAGTTCGGGACCTGTGTGATGTTGGAGATAAAATAGTAGTCGATTGCATACAAGGAAAGAACTTAACCTGCTATACTATAGCTCTAATCACTACATAATTCTATTTTCTTCCTTCCTTCCTTCCTTCCTTCCTTCCTTCCTTCCTTCCTTCCTTCCTTCCTTCCTTCCTTCCTTCCTTTCTTTCTTCCTTTTTTCTTTTTTCCTTCATTCCTTTCCCCTTTCTTCCTTTCATCCTTTCTCTTCCCTTTTTTCTTTTCATCCTTCCTTCCTTTCTTTTACTTTCTTCCTTCCTTCCTCCCTCCCTTCCTTCCTTCCTTCCTTCCTTCCTTCCTTCCTTCCTTCCTTCCTTCCTTCCTTCCTTCCTTCCTTCCTTCCTTCCTTCCTTCCTTCCTTCCTTCCTTCTTCCTTCCCTTCCTTCCTTCCTTCCTTCCTTCCTTCCTTTCTTTTCTTCCTTCCTCAATTACTTCTATTTTTCCTTTCTGCTCCATCTCTCATATCCCTCTTCCTGGTGCTGCTTCCTACTCCTTTCTTAGCACCATTTTTTGCTTCCTGAGACTTTATTTTCTATTTCCAGTTAAGTAAATAACATTTTAGCTTGCTTTTCTTCTGCTCATCTTTCTTTATCTTTCAAGTTCTTTGCTTCCCTCGATTCTCTCCCTTCCAATTCTAGTGATTGCTTCACAGCCCTCTTCTCCTGCAGCATTGTGAGATTTTCCTAAAGTGATCAGCAAATAAAACCTTTCTGTAGATTCACTAAATTTACGCAGTATGTTAATTTATTGTCATTTTTAATTGATTGAATTATATAATAATTTGTTTGAGGAAGATTTAAAAAAGCCTACATTAACAATGAAGTGTCTGGGTGGGAGCAATTGCATAGCATGTAGAACCTTGCATACATCTGACTTAGGGTTCATCCCTGACATTCTCTTTGGTCTGTCAGAAATAGGTTCTGGGGGTCGGAGAGATAGCATGGAGGTAAGGCGTTTACCTAGCACGCAGAAGGTGGGGGGTTTGAATCCCAGTATCCCATATGATCCACTGAGCCTGCCAGGAGTGATTTATGAGAATAGAGCCAGGAGTAACCCCTGAGTGCTGCCAGGTGTGACCCAAAAAATAAAAAAATAAAAAAAAAAACACAAAAATAAACAAAAAAATAAGAGAAAAATAATCAAAACAAATCACCTACAATTATTAAAGATGCAAACACTTTCTATCCAGTCAAATGTAAATCTTTAGTCTTCCACTAAAATAATTTACTTTATTAATTATACCTAATCTATGCCATACACATCTTAGATATGTCAATATACAGAAACATCAATACTCCAAAATAGCCATATTTTATTTTTAATAAAATATATTTAACCTCTAAATTTATAGAGAAAGCCCTGGTTGGCAACTGTGAGATTTAATGTTATTATCTTGTGTACCTCATAAGCAATATTACAGGAAAAGATAGTGCCACGTAACTGTGACTCTATTATGCTGTAATCATATTTGTTATTCCACACCCTAGAATTTTATTTGATTGTTTTCCTCATCATGTGACCTTATCCTGAACATCCATTATAGTCCTTTGAATTTTTATTCATCTTCGTTAGAGAAGAGCAGATAAAATGCTAACATACATCTGTGAGGGCAGGAAAACCATAGCTCTGTATATATATTTAATTATGCAATGATTTGAAAATAAATGGTTTAGCTTTAGACAAAGAAAGCTTTCCATGCGGGATAAAATGATAATTAAGCCATGGTCACAAAATTTCTGGATATATGTAGAGAAGTTTTTTAAACTTGAAAAATAAGTCTTTACTACTTTTAGATGTTTCTTTGCACAAGTAAGAATGAATTGTATTTAGGATTTATATGAAAAATGTTTACAAGTCCTTGTTGATGTAATATTCTGCAATATTTTTTTTCATAAAAATATAGTGCCTAGAGAAAATAACAATAAGAATCAATAATGTGGGGCCGGGTAGGTGGCGCTGGATGGTAAGGTGTCATGCCTTGCAGCGCTAGCCAAGGAAGGGACCGCGGGTTCGATCCCCCGGCGTCCCATATGGTCCCCCCAAGCCAGGGGCGATTTCTGAGTGCATAGCCAGGAGTAACCCCTGAGCGTCAAACGGGTGTGGCCCAAAAACCAAAAAAAAAAAAAAAAGAATCAATAATGTATAAATAATGCAATGTATAAAGTTTACAAAAACATACTCATACAAATATTTTGTCATTATCATATTATCACTGTATTTAGAACTTTAGTTTAAGCTGATCTCTGAAAATATAGCAATTTTATTATTAAAATTTACTTTATTTTATAAATATATTTTAAAATTATAATTCAAAAATTTAAAATTTAAATAATAATTAATCACTAGTTTGAGCTAGAGACATACTTGAACCAACTTAGTGCTGCTTCTGCAAGAGGTCTAATATGGATTCCTTGCAACCTAGTCCTTCGTGCACTTCAAGAGAACTGTGAGTAGTTCCTTAGCATCATCTTGTAAGTTTCCCCCCACCCCCAAAAAGATTTTAATCTAAATGTTAGGAGAATGTAATTAAAATAGTTAATATTATGATGGCTAATCAAATGTTCATTCTTTATATAATTTTATTAGTCAAGTTGAACTTTTATAAACAGCTAAATTGGGGCAATAGCATAACAGGTAGAGTGTTTGCCTTCCACGGAACTAACCTGGGTTTGACTCCTTGAATTCCATATGGTTCCCTAAATCAGTCAGGAGCTATTTCTGAGCACAAGCCAGGAGTAACCCTGGAGAGCCACTGGGTGTGACTCAAAAACCAAAGCAACAACAATAAAAATGGCCATATTTTGCAGCGTATAAGACCCCCTACTTTTCCTGTTAAAATATAGTGTTTGGGCTATTTAAAACTACCTCTCTTTTAACACGCACCAAATGGAAATTAAAAGAACGTCAGAGAAAGAGTAGATTTTTCAAAGGTTAACAGTATATGTTTCATAAAACTAGACTTTGGAGTGCCAACAATCATTTTACATTTGTCATTTGTAGTGAGTGACTGTGAATTTTTAATTGAGAACTACCTTGAGAGCAGGGAGAGGGGTTCTTCCAAGAGCAGCTGGCTGGGGTGCAGTGATTAATAGAACAGGTAGAGGTAGACAGATCACTTCCTCTGTGTCCCATAAAAGCTGAACAGAGGACCGAGCACCGAAAACCGCATACTAGCAATGACATCAGGCTGCTGGATGGGATGCAGTGCTCAGTAACTAAGCTCCTCTGTGTGCCCTGAAAGATGAATCAGATAAGCAGAGGACTGAGTGATGACACCTGGCATCTGGATGGGATGCAGTGGTAAGAGGGGGGCAGATCACTCGTCCCTGAAGCTGGAGTAGGTTTTAGCATGTCACATACTGGTATATAAGAAAAATGACCCCCGATTTTTAAGAAGTTTTTCATGAGTTAAAAAGTCATCTTATATACCGGAAAATATGGTAAATTGAATCAGAAATACTTAAATTTGAAAAGAGTTAAGTGTCTTTGAGGTCTTGGGAGAAAGATAACATAACTTTATGAAAGATATTTCTACTAGAAAATAGAATGCCAGATTTCTTCCTTCTCTCCTTATTTCTGTCCTACCTTTTCCCCTTTATCCTCCTATATTTGTTCCTTATTTTTCTCTTCCTTCCTCTTCCTTCCTTGCCCTTCCTTCACTTTCCTGTTCTTTCCTTCCTCTCATCTTCCCATCCTTTCTTCCTCTCATCTTCCCATCCTTTCTTCCTCCCTCCCTCCCTTCCTTCCTTTCTTTCTTTTTTCTTATTTATTTTCTTCTTTATCTTATCTTTCTTTTCTTTTTTCTTGTTCTTTCTTTCTTTCTCTTTCTTTCTTTTCTTCCTTCCTTTCTTTTCTTTTTCTTTTTTCCTTCCTTCCTTTCATTTTCTTCCTTTCTTCCTTCCTCCCTTTCTTTTATTTTTCTTTTTTCTTTCGTTTTTCTTCCTTCCTTCTTCCCTTTCTTTTCTTTTTTCTTTCATTCTTTCTCTTTCTTTTTTCTTCCTTTCTTCCTCCCTTTCTTTCCTTTTCTTTCTTTCCTTCTTTCCTTCCTTTTTCTTCCTTTCTATTTTCTTTTTCTTTCTTTCTTCCTTTTTTCTTCTTTCTTTCTTTCTTTCTTCCTTTTTTTCTTCTTTCTTTCTTTTTTCTTTGTTTGTTTCTTTCTTTCTTTCTTTCTTTCTTTCTTTTTCTTTCTTTATTCCTTTTCCTTCCTTCCATTTCCTTCCTTCCTTTTCCTTCCTTCCTTTTCCTTCCTTTCTTCCTTTTCCTTCCTTCCTTCCTTTTCCTTTTCTTTCCTTCCCCTTTCTTTTCCTCCTTCCTTCCTTTTTTCCTTTTCTTCCTTTTCTTTCCTTCCTTTCTTTCCTTTTCTTTCCTTCCTTTCCTTTCCTTCCTTTCCTCCCTTTCCTCCCTTCCCTTCCTTCCTTCCTTCCTTCCGTCCTTTTCCTTCCTTCCTTTTCCTTCCTTCCTTCCTACCTACCTTCCTTCCTTCCTGTTCTTTTCTTTATCCCTTTTAGTGGTTTACAATACTAGTGAAATGGCTTTATGCATATTGCTTTATCTTCTTTCAGTACCTAGTTGTTCTTCAGAGTAATCATTTCCAACAATTAATGTCTTAGAGGTTCCTTCTCTGGCCTAAGTGCACTCCCTGATATATGTCATGCCTCCTACCTTGGACTGATCCTTATGGCCATCTTTTGACCAATGTTCTTTAATGATTTCTTGATTCTGCTCAGAAATGATTCCTAGGCAGTGCTACGTAGAGATTGAATTTGAAATTATCTTGTAAAGGGAAGTATTTAAATCCAATACAATTTATTTTAAATATCAATTTTTGAGCTATTGTATTTGTTTTAAATTAAGTCATACTATCTTTTACTATATATTGGCATTCAATTTTCTATTATTTTGGTAATAATTAGCCACATATTTATTAAATTTATTAGTCTGTTAATTTATTTATTGCAGTATCTTTTTCTCATTGTGACATTATGGATACACTTTCTAGAACATGACTTAGAAAAAATTAATCTGACAATTCTTATGTATAATTTTATAAATATATAATAATGTCACTAA